>NC_090207.1:8363500-8703000 GCF_033026475.1 Channa argus
AATTACTATACTTAACATCTTAACAATGCAAATACACCTGGGATACACGTGTGGACACCATAGGGGATCTGAATGTGCAGAAACACAGCACAAGCCAGCTGCACATGCAAATACAGAAAAAAGAATGCACGTATGTAACATAAGTTACTACTGAACACGAAACCTATGTGAAAGCAACATCTTCATATCATCTGTATGATTGTCTGTGTTGAGCAAACAGTTTGAAATAAACTCCAAAATGTGCAGTGGACATCAGAAATATTCCATGAAAATACGCATTTTATTCCAGCTCAGATAGGTCAGATATATTTAAGTGCTGGCTTTTTAACTCAAGATCACTTGTCTTAAAAGATAACTTTGGTTTTCTTAAATCTGCAGTTTTTTCTCAAAAAGGAGGTATCATGATTTTATAGCTAGTGATAGTTTTACATCACTGCCTCCTTGTAGGCATTGGCCTCACAAGCTATTGCAATTGCTTGTATCTCACATTTGTTTTTGTTTTGAGAAATGATTTGACTGACATCATGTTTATTCTGAGCATTTCTGGAGGCTGACCAGTTGCCCCTGCTATCTACCCTTTAACATAATTTCTAATTTTTCCGAATCTCTACAACTATAGAGATCCAGGGGTAGATTCAGGGTAACTGTAGTGTTGTAGTGTTGAGTCTTTGAACACCAACCACACACATTTTGGCCGTGTTTGCAACAACAACAGTTATAAAGGCTGCAGCTACGTACTACGTTGTTAAAAGACAGAAGGGGTGGGCGCCCTTTAGCATTGCCACAGCAACAATTTTATGAATTTGCAGTGTGCACAAATTAAGATGATTAAAAATTAAAGAAAACATGCTTCAACTTGTCAAATTCAAACTGTTTGGCTCCCACTGTGTCATTGTGATGGATCGTCTGTCCACTGTTGTTTATTCTTATTTCATCTGCTGCTTCTGACTCAAACTGGCCTGTGTCTGCAGTAACAACCAAGTCACACTATACCACAGAGCTTAGATTTTGCTTTGTTTTGCTCTATATCATGTCAACTAATTTATATCTGAGGTGTTTCAGACCCTCTCATTCAGACCCTCTCATTCTGCTCTCTTTCATAACCGCCGCCTCTCTCTTCTCCCTCCCACCCTTCTCTCCTCCTTTGCTTTCTGGCATGTTCATTAGTCTGAGAGGAGAGTGCTGTTAATCGTGGTGAGGGATGGAGGGAGGAGAAAGAGCCCCGGGTCCATAATAGGAACCAGCATGGTGCATATGGTACATAAACACAGCATTGCTGCCATGTCAGACACCCTGCAGAAAAGGGGACAGAGGTCTGCATGTGTATGTCCACAGCATAACGGTCATTAACGTGCGTAACGGTTATAAGGCACAAACATGACTGAGAGCTGACCTACCTGAGACCTATCTGAAAAAAACAATGATCAACACTGACCACCCTCACTCAGACACACAGCACCGGTCTTCACATAAAGGATTATTATTCTGCAGCTGTTCCTCTCAAGATGATGTTGTTGACCATGGTGACCATTAGATCTCATGCCTCAAAAGCGAAATTTTCACATTTTTCACAAATCCTAAATCCTAAAGTTATACATGTAACAGAGTCTGTTAGCAGGATCTCCTATAGACAAACTGGGAAATTAACATTAAACTGATTAATGCTATCTATTCACAAATGGACCTTCTGTTCACGTTCTGTTTTATCGCTGTGTCAGGCTTGAGCTGTAGACTACTGTGTCCTGTTCAACTCGTGCACATGCTAAAGAACCATTTTTATTTCATGTGTAATACTACAGATCACATTTGTTCTTCCTGTGACAAACATAAAGGCTCATTCAAGCTGTAATCAGATTTGAAAAGGATCTTGAGCTCAAACAGGCTTTCTGTTACCAGCAGGTGAGCAAGCACATGGCAACATTGGAGTCTTCTTTGTGTTTGTATTTATTTTTGAAAGAATGCTGGTTTTATGCAGAAAATTAATTGAGGAATCAATCTCATTTAACTCTGAAGATGAACCCTCTTGCCACTTACATAACTCTGTTGTGGATATGAGACACAGAGAGCATGAGGAGAAAGCATGAATAATTTCTTATGAACCCTTCATTAGGATCTGTCAGGGCAGTTTGATTAACATTAATGGGACCAGCCCCTATTACTCAAACCGCTCTCCATGCTCACTCCATCCCCTGCTATTCCTGCTTTTCCTATTGCAAAACCCTTTCCTGGCCACCACTATCTGTCCTCCTTCACGCTTGATCTTTTCTTCCCCTTGTCTTTCCTGTCTCACCAGCGTATCTTCTTTCAGTGTCATCATTCTCTTGATTTGAATCTGCTGCAGATGCAGTGCCAAAGACAAGTGTATTGTGCCCTCCTTTCTCCCCTCTCCTCTCTAGGTCTGCATCTTCCCCCCTCTCATGCCGCCTTTCCCTAATATTATCTATTTCTCTGCCTTCCTCTCTGTCTCTCCCCACCCCCGCAGTCGATCCTCCCTCTTTCTTCTATACTCACCTACTTGTTCTCCATTTCTTCTCTCTCTTTGCCTTTTTATGCAGATAACTCCCTCTGCTTTCTGCTCTCTGGTCCCCTCGTTGCTGAAAACCGTGTGGTCCAGCTTCATTCATCTCTGTCACACTGCATTAGTGCCATGAGGGGCACACACACTACACACATACACACACATACTCACACACAGACACACGTACACACACACACACACACACACTGGTCCCTGGTTTGGTCTGCCATGGGGGTTGGGGAGGCCGTGACAGCAGGCCTCTACAAAGCTGGCCAATGAATATAGATAGCTATTATCAACCACTGGGGCTCTGAGACCCTCAGTGGGCCTCTGGGACTCTCTGGGCTGGACCTGCTCTATGTGGACATGCAGATAGAGTCTTCACCAGTTCTGCACCATGTGTATAATGAACATTTGCAGTTGCTAAAAAGGCAAAAGTTTAATATATATGCAGAGTTTTTGACAGCACATTCCAGTTTCATTTTTTATGGGATGGCATTTCTCTAGTAGCAACAGTCCTGGGAATAAAGGACGGAAACATAGCAAGCAGCTCTGAATTTACTCTTTCTTCAGCAGACCAGAAGGAGATGGATCACATAAGACATCTTCTGTCAGTGTATTCCTGTTCCACATAGTTCAAATTAATGCTCATGCTCGTGATACAGACAGGAGATGTAGCTACCAGTGGGGACACTGAAGGCTTCTTCTCTGCTTTGCTTGTTCTTCTTCTCTCCCAAATTATTACTTAGAAGAACTGAGGGCTGGTGTGTATGCATTGAAGATATAAAATATTCAAATACTGGAAAAAGAAACTGCTGGTTCATTTGATTTTCATTTTGCATTTTTTTTTAACAGCCACAGAGAGAGAAATCATACAAACCCTTTGCTGCAGTGAGTGCAGGTACAGCAGACCAGCATGCTTTGCACCAATTTTAACAAGCCCGTTTTCGCTTTCTCTCAACTGTATGTCTCTCTGTCTCTCAATCACCATTCCCGTACAACCCACGGCTGAGTGAAACTAGTCTTCTGGGAAATGTAGGCAATCACAAGCAGACACAGAAGTAAGTGAAGCAGGTTTTTAAAAAAAACCTACACAAAAACAAAGTTTTTTTGTTGAATGCATTGTAGAAGGCTGACATGTTACACACCAGAGCAGATTATCTTTGAGGTGAAACCCATTGTTTGTATTTAAATGCCTGTCAGTGTTCATATAAATGTTTTAGTAGAGAAGACTATATGTTGTCAATAATGTAATATGGATTCTGAACACTGAGAAGAGATCCATTAGATGAACAAGCTTTTGTTCTGGTGTGTGTAATGTCTGTATTATAATGCTGTGTGTGATTTTGTGTTTGTGTTATATTGTTCATGGTGCATCAGTCTGAAAAGAGTTGAATCACGTGTGTTTATAAAATCAGCAGTAAGCCTATACCTGCGTACGACCATGTGCCACTGTGACTAGTCTGTGTTGCCATATTGTTGAACTCTGCTCTCATGTGCCCAATCCTCTGCAAGCATGCAGTAGGCATCCTGATCTGCTTGGAGAATTACTAACTCAGCACTAAGCTCAGTGCTGTAAGAGACAGAGGGACAGGTGTAATGGACCTATCATAATTCTACTGGTCAATGGCTGCACTGTCTGTGTGTATTTGTCACTGTACAATCCGGAATACAATACGTATATATATATATATATACATATATATATATATATATATATATATATATATATATATATATATATATACATATATATATATATATATATATATATATATATATATATATATATATATATATATATATATATATATATATATATACTTAGCATTACAACTTAGCATGTGTATATATATATCTATATATCTATATATCTATCTATCTATCTATCTATCTATCTATATATATATATAGATAGATAGATAGATAGATAGATAGATAGATAGATAGATAGATAGATAGATAGATAGATAGATAGATAGATAGATAGATAGATAGATAGATAGATATAGATATAGATATAGATATCAATATAAAAGGCTCTTCTATTGTGATCTCAAGCTCAAAGCTCTGGATCACTCTTCCTTGATCTCATTAGGAGCAAATGACCTAGTTGGTATAAGAAGATTACTGATGAGTTGGCCACTCTCAGGTCTAAATGCCACCAGTTTAGAAGACGGATAAGTAAGCGTTAGAAGCATTTAGAGGCAGTATGTAGATTATATGAAGATTGTCAGGTCTATTTAGTTTATTTCTAATTATTTGTCAGCGTAACATAAAATCACAAAGGTTCTCTGACCAAATCATTTGTTTTGTCAGTCCAGTTATAGGCTAGAGAGAAATCTATGGGGAAGAGCAGGGATGTAAACCCAGTTCAATTTATGGGTCACATGTACTCAGCCATGCCACTTATGTCACAGCAGGAGCTGTCCTCTTGCAGTGTTTGTCACTGAATCAAAATAAATGTGATTTGTTATGAATAAATTATTTTAAATGAAATTATAAAAACATCACACACTGCCTACTGAATATAAAATCCTAATTTAATGGCAATTAAATGTTTTATGTTTGTAAATGTACCTTTATTGGATTAAGGCCTGCTGGTAAAACAAATCAAAAATGTCACGTGTACATTTTTATTTGAGCTTTTATATCTTCCCATCTCTCTGTTTTCCATTCAGTTGCACTCTAACGTAATTGTATGTATCACTTTAGGCACATTTGCACGCATGTTTATGTAGGTCCACACGAATACCTGCATACTGGCACCACCTTTCCTGCAGCAGTTCATAAAAACACACACCCACTTACCAGAATCATGAATATTAAATCTAAAACAGTGTAAAATGGTAATTGTGTTTGGACAGCCCCAAAGGTAGTCAGTGTCACAGTTGAAGGTGTCTTATCATTTCTTCTAAGCAGCATAGTTGCCATCCAGTGATGACTAGTGTGTCCCAGGGCTGTTTGAGATTCAAACAGACTGTTGAACTGCTCACGCACCCACTCAAAGCATGCAAATATAAAGGGAATGGCCTACAAGCCCTCAAGGGGCAAGTGCAGAGGGTAGCTATTAGAGGAAGAGCAAAAATAACCGATTACAAACAGGCACGGCAAGTGAGAGAGAACCAGCCACATTCCTCCATGCCAGGGGAGTCTTTGTCGCAGAATAGATCTTCTTTACAATACGTGTCAGCGTGAGCAACGTGAAACTGTTCATTCAGACCTGTGGCACAGACCTGCGATCTGTAACTAACATACTTCCTCTGAGAAAAACTGAAGAATAGTTTTCCTGTTGAGCTGTGTACACAGGTTTGTAGCTGTTAATCTATAGCAGTAATTTGAGTGTTGACCCAGAAGAAAAAACTGACGGAAACCTAAAAACCACCAACAAATGAATCAACTTTATGTAAACAGTTATCATGTTCGGGTTTTTATGAAAATTATGTGCATTATTGTGCAGCTACATGCACCATAGGTAAAGTGGGTCAGTGGTTCGACTCCTGGTCCCTGGTGAAGTTTGTTCCCTTTCCAGACATCTTTATATTCTTATATGTACCATCTCCCCAGACCAGTTAAAATTTGTCTGTTCCACAAAGTTGTCCATTTCTTGACTTGTTCAATTCAGACTAATTTTCCATGAATTTGAATATATACACAACCGACTCTTTCTACTTTCTCATTCAACTAGTTGCTTGAAAACCAAACACTGTGACAGCATGACTGGCCAGCATGTGTAAATAATCAAACCTTTTCTTAACTCTGAGTTAGCCTTCAGGTCCGGTGGGGGGTTTTTTATGCATAAAATGAGCTGTTTTTGCACAAGACCACGGGCAAGAGCAAAGCTGGTCTAAACCCACACATCAGTCTAAAATACTTTTGCCAAACTGGCCCAAAATCCCAGTAACTAACTCTATGAGCGCTGTTATTTTATCCCTTTGGAAATTTATGGAAAACATTAAGACCAATCCAAAAGAATTCTATTTTAATGTGTCTAATGTGCCATGAACTGAGGTGTCATATTACATTACCAAGCATATTATTCAGAAATTAGTATTTCCACTGAAGAAATTGTTTGGGAGCATCTATGAGAGTATAAAGTCTTCTTTTGTCCTAAAAGAACTAGAACTTTTTACCTTTGTGTGTGTGTGTGTGTGTGTGTGTGTGTGTGTGTGCACGCGCACGTGTGTGTGACTGAAGTAAAAGAGAGAAAGAGTTGTTGCCTGCTCCCTGACCTCTCTCATGTAAACATGGACACACTCTGGCAAGGTGCTGAATGGCAGTGATTATGAAAGAGTTCTGTCCCACACACACACACACACACACACACCCACACACACACACAAACACACACACTGGGAGCTCTGCCAGGGGGAAAACCTACAAAGCAAGGCTCCCCCTGGCTCGCAGCCAACTCTCCATTAACAGACAGTGGAGGAGGAGAGCAGGAGAAAAAGAGTGTGAAAATGAAGAGGTGAGGAAGGGAAAAGAGAGGGAAAAGCAGTATGATGGACTGAAAAGAGAGTGGAAAAGTTGATTGCAGGAGCAGCCAAAATAATCCACTTCTCAGTTTGTATTCCATTTACAATCTGAGGATTAGAGCTGGGTTGATGGAGTAAGATGGTTGATGGAGAAAATGACTAAAATGAAGATTAATCAGGACAATGTAGTTTAAATGTTGTGTAAAATGAAAAATAATTGTTCATTTTAAGGATCAATCTCAAGCACTCGAATTTAAAGTGTTTTGACTTTAATTTATAAAAACTGAGGAATATTCTTTGATGTTTTTTTTTTCAAACCAAAAAAAAGTTCAATGTGATTTCTTATTACTGTCGAGTCATAACGCCAACTCAAACTATTCTCAAGGAAGTAATGCTACAGTCAGACCCCAACAACTAATTTATAATTCATAAAACCAAATGTCTGCAGCACTCAGCTTCCGTGTACGGAAAGTGGATGATTAAGAGCTGAGAAAAACACACTTCAAAGAAGAGTGACAGGGATAGTCTGAGAGAATAAAATGGACAAACAAGGACAAATAGACAAAGATCTTTGTGAGGGTCACGTGTTGTTTGCCAGGTCACCCTTTTCCTGTCCTTTGCCCGTCTGGCCTCTTATCAGAGAGTGACTCAACCTGTCAGCTGAGTACAGATGACCAGGTTTTGACCCCTGTAACCCCAATCAAATCATATGATGCTGGATTTGCCCCAGAACTACAGTCAGCTGAGCATGTTGTCTGCCTGTTGTATGACCACAACAGAACTACACAAATCCTCTAAAAACATCTGAGATAAAGGCAAAGCAAAAACCTCTGACGAGGAGACACTTCGAGCCGTGGTCTTATCAAGAGACAGTAAATAATTGACAGAAAATGTGAGCATCATTTGGCTTTACACTCAACTCTATCATTCTTCAGAGCATACAGATTGGTGTGGAGGTAAACACGGCCAAGATACAAGATACACATTTCAAAGTCTTAGCTAAGTCATGAAGGGATCTTGTTTACTGGCTCCGAGACTGTGGGAAGAAGTACTTCTATGGCGATATGGTTGAATTTGTAAAAGCATGTAGTTTTTAGCCTGTTAAATAGGAGGAATGTAATCCCTGTACATGACAAAGAGTTCAGGGGGAACTGGTGTAGTGGTTAAATTGTACACAACCCTCCTTTGAAAGACCACCCACTCAGGAAGAAGCCAATAACCATATGTAATGACCATAGCACAAGCAACAACAGTATTACTGTGTCTGGATGTGGAGCCAGCGCTTCATGACAGAATTCTTCAAACGTAGCACAGAAAATGCCACATTGATTACATCTTCAAGACACAACCAGAGAATCTTTTACAGCTCTTAGTGTCCAAAAATCCTTTGTGCACTATTTGAGTTTTTTCCTCTGGATGAAGAATGGAAGCTTTATGACAAGGTGTTGCATTACTTCAAGTGGGAAATCAACATGCACAACAACCCTTATTGTTTTTTTCCCACTTGACAGAACCTCATTTGGTGCATGATAGAAATTTCCCACATGAGATGCCACAGTGAAAACACTTGGAAAGCACACAAGTCAACCTCTTAGAATTTTCTGTACAGGTCTGAGCAGAATTACTGTGCTTTATGTGCACAATTAATGTAAAGCTTGCTCTATTTTAATTTCTTGTAACTAAAAAACAAACCAACATGCATACACAGAATACACACACCACTGCTGTCTTTACACCACGTCTGTGACATGAGCCTTTCTGTGTGTGTGTGTGTGAATGGATTAAACACTCCATTTTCTTTGATGCTGCTAAGCTGCACTGGCAGGCTGCAAAATGGAATTTGACCTATGTAATGTCCTTTTTAATCAGAGGTAATTGACACACATAGACCTACATCATAATTGCATATGCCCTTGCCAACCGTGCTCGAGTCCTGCAGTGCTCTGCTCTGTCTCTATGACCTCCCCCACTTACAGTAGCAAACCTCTGTAACTCATGTGCACCGTGTGAAATGTGCACGTCTGTTCTCTAAGCATCTTTTTTTGTGGGCCTTGTACAGTTATGTGAGAACTTTATGCCACTGGATGGTTCAATTACTATACAGTAGCAAGTTCCTCCTCCTCTCCATTCTCCATTCTCAATGCTGCTGAGGGGAAAAATGTGTCTCATTCCAATTTAATGCATGGCCAATTCCCACTTCGACAGAGCAGTAATTAAAATCCACACGCAAAGTCCCATTCATCAGTGAAGATGACAGAGAGAGAGGGAGAGAGAAAGAGAGAGAGATACTGGGGTACAAGGGGCTCTGTTTCTGTACCCTTGAATTCAGGAATCCAAACTAGCATGTGAAGAGTAAACAGGGAGGAAGGAGCACCGAAGTTGATTTCTCCAGACATGTGATACGTGTTGTTTCCAACTCCATTCTCGTTGCTTAAACAATTAAATGCCTAAAGTCTGTTTGTGCGCAAATAAATGTATTGCACACATATAAACATGTGGCTCTATGTCCTCCACTCTCCAGTACCTGCAGTGTTCTCAATTCATTAGCATAGCATCCACCAGTTTAAGGCTTACCCCTCTTATTAGTAATTTCTCCCCTCCCTTATTACAGATCCCCCACCTTTTGCACCCCATGGCAGATTTTGTGTTTTGACAGCAGTCCTGCTGTGCTCTCTTGGCTTCACACACATGCATACACACACACGCCACATGACCATGACCCTCAGAAAGCCCCGTGCATATCCACAATGTCTTTTGGGGATGTAGGAACACCAGAGGGGCTCTGAGAGGTTTGTCATTGTTTGCAGTCTGTGATTACGCGTGTTGCCACCCAGCAGCTGTTTGCATGTTTTATTCCGCTGTCCATCTACACATGCAGGAGGCTGCGTCTGGCGCCTTGGTGACATCACATTACTCTTGAGCTCACTTGCATCCTTCAAAGTGCAGAAAAAAATTTGGCCAGCTCAGGGCTTACACAGTGGCTGACGTTTTTTATTTTTAGACAGGCTATGAGATTGCGCGGCGTTAAGGAGCAATTCAAAATGGAAAAACATGGTTTTATCACATTTCTAATCAGCACAGATTTTTTTTAAAAAAATTTTAAAAGAAAGAAACAGGCCAATTTTAAGATAAAACTGCGGAGGGATGTCTTTCTCCATGCAGTCTTTTCAGTCCCAGTGGTGGTGGCATATGTCCAAAGCTTCTTCCACCCCCCCCAGTCCTCCCAACTCCCAAGCTTCTCTCAGTCTGCCTTTTTTCTCTCTATCCTGCAGTGGACTGCACTTGAGCTTGAATAGCCAGAGCGGGACAGGCAGCTGCCTGGGTCCTGTGCTCCAGAGAGAAGGAAGGAGGTGAAGGGGGGGGGGGTTGCACAAATTTTAATGAGATGCACAGTGTCAATGGCCACTTTCTCTGAAGAGGGCAAGAAGAAAAGGGTGCTCTCTCTTTCTCTCCACTCCCCTCTCCTCTGTGCCCCTTCCTCCAGCTCCTTCTCTCTCCTGCCCTCCTCCCCAGCTGGCGAGGGGCTTTGTAAGGCACCAGATGATACCCCAGATGCCCCGACCCAGCCGCCCCTTTCAGCTACATTCACCAGCCTCCCTTAAGGTCAGAGGTCACCACCGGGCATCTGAATGGGTCTCCTTGGCAACAGTGGTCATGGCGGTTGAGAGAGTGGCAGAGGTTTTTTTGTTGTCGCCTTGTTGTTACGGACAGTGTTTAATTAATCTGACTTAGCCACAAAAGAAAAACTGTAGCACAATTTAGGAATTTCAGTTTATAATTGTCATTAAAGAAAAATAAAGCTTTTTAAATGACGTTAGATCTAAACCCTCCCAAAAATGAGATAATGGCAGGGTGAAGGTAAGTAAAAAAAGAAGGAAAAAGTTTTTTAGTCAAGTCTTTTCTGTCATTTCATGGACAGTTCTTATATCCTGTATGGGATTTCTTCCTGTCTTTCTGTACTGAGGCTTCTCTAATTTGGCACTGCTTCAGCCCTCTGCTGGGACAACACAAAACTACATGGTCTCACATCATCGGCTCAGTGACCATCAGTAAAGAGTGGGACAACATTGACAGCTATCAGGATGTTTGGGAAAAAAAACACCAGTATCATAATTTTATCAAAATTAACAAGAAAACAATTTCAACACTTAGAGTTTAGCAGTGAAGCCCTGAAAGAGTTGTAAACCTTATTGTATTTCCACTTACTAAACATAAATGTGCATTTGGTGCCTGTTAGGTCCTCTTTGCACTTATTTAGCGCCTTCACTGAATTGTGCCCAGTTTTCTCTGCTCTGACTCGGGTCTCTGTCAGCCCTCCTCTCCTTGCTGCCTCTGTCGGTCACGCTGTCCAAACAGATCAAAGGTCATACGATAAGGAAAGGCCGAACACTGGGGCCCATTCAGGAGACCAGACCAACAGCACACAACAAGTGGGCACAGAGAAACAGAGAGAAGGGGGAAAAGAGAGAGTAATCTGCACTGTAATAAAACTGTTGTTTTTACAGAAGAAAACTGGCAGCTGTGGTTGTCAGAATAATTCAGTTAAAAAAACTACCGCTGTTAACCCCTTTACAGGAAAAACTGTACATTCTACAGATTATTTACATTTTAAACCTGTAGCCCTAACAGACCGTATCTGTTGTATTAACATAACCGTGCCGTAAAAACTACAAATTCTTTCAGTAAGATTTACATGCAGCTGTCGCTTAATTTACACCACGGCAGAGACTTTACATACATACAAAGCTGCATTATGGTTAGAGAAAACAACCTCAGGGTAAGGTTACGTTGAGAAACAACATCGACTAGTTTTAGGCAGTAAAACTTCAGGGTATGGTTTAAGTTAAATGGCCACTTATATAGTGCTTTACAATGTTGCTTCTCACTCACCCACTCACACAGCAGTGGCGGTGGCTGCTCTGCCAGGTTCTCACCTGGAGCAACTTTGAGGTTCAGTTTCTTGCCCAAAGACACTTCAACACATAGCAAGGAGTGACTGGAAATCAAACCACTGACCCTGTGGTCCGTGAACGACTGCCTTACCAACTGAGCTATGGCTCACGAGTACGTGTGTAACTTGTCACTGTATATAGTAGCATTTGTTTGTATGCACTTTGTCTTGTAACACACATAACATACTTCGCAAGCGCACGTCAAACACTGGAGTTGGATTCTGGTCTACTGTGGGACAGTCCTGTGTCCTGGTAGAGTTAGAGGAGGAAACCGCAGTACTGAGAGGAAACCCACGCAAGCACACAGAAAGGCCATGGTCGACCGGGGACACGAGCCCGCAACCTGTGAGGTGGCAGCGTCGTCAAGTCGTGTTGCTATGGTTCGCCAACCACTCCACCACCGTGCTGCCCATTGTGCCCAGCGTAACACTCAAAGTGTATTAGTTATAATTACTTACGAGTTCCATTTTTAGGAAGTATAATATCTGTTAAAGGCTATGTAATGCAATTTATTTACCTAATGTTACAGTATTTTTTCATATTCTTATCTATAAAGCATAGCATATGATTTTGTAAAATATAATGGTTTCTAAAGAACAAAAATCTTTATATTAACACCATCTTGTTGTAATTACGACAGTACGACAGTATTCTGTCAATTATACCATAAAATATTTTTTCACATATATATACCTTAAAATTAACAGCTGTCTTGTTCACTACTTTATTAAATTTTACTGAAAATTAAACATTGCATTAGTGTTTTTCTATTTAAATTTTTTTGAAAAACATGATTTTACAGCACTCTGCTTCATTTCACAGACATTTCTTACAGTGTCTCCTTTCCTTAGAGAAGCCGCAGAGACAAACATTACAAAATAACAATTTATTATAATATACAATTATATTGAATACAGTGAAATTTAGGTGCATTACAGAGGTAAACAGTGCTCGGTCATGTCCTCTGTTTGCAAGCACATACATGTGTTGGAGTATTTAAATATAGTGTTTGTTTCCCACTGGCCTTTAGCTCCCAGGTAAACAGTGAGTTTGTGCAGGATAAGCCTGTGCCTCCGAACCCTCCCTTAAGTCATCACATAATCACATAACACAACTGATCAACAGCGGCAACCCTGCCTAGGAGAAGTTGATCCTACTGTGTCCCTACAGTCCCGTAATAAACTGCAGCACACAGCCACCAAAGAGAAACGACACTAAGCTTCAGGTTAGGGGTGAAATGCCACTCATTCTCCCTTTTGGATATGTAGATACTTTTTTTGTATGTTGCAGTCGAGAACAAATCAGGACTCAAAGCTTAAACTAATGTGGCCCAAGCAGTTGGGGCAACACCTTTATGATGGTTGTAATGTTCAGTATTTTTTGTACAAATTATTTTAAAATAGTTTTGATGAGTAATTTGGATTTTAGGTGCTCTTCAACTGTATTGAGTTACATAATATGTATCAGAATTGGAGTGACAGTGTAGTGATACTGTAGTATCTGCCCCCCTTGGAAGTTTTCACTAACATTAAATCCTAGTCAATTTAAGATGGCTCAGTGGTAGAGCATTATGTTGCGATACCACACGTGGTGGGGTTGGAATCCCACCCCACCACGTGTGGCCCCGCCCAGCCACCAATGTCCAAGCCCAGATAAAAAAATGGGAGGGTTGCAGCACGATTTCTACAAATGAATCTAAATAAATTAAAAGATGTAAAAATACCAGTATGTGACTTCTCCAGAGCAGTCATAGGTTTCTTGGTTGCCTTGGTCATTAGGTTCCTCAGTTTTTAAAAAACACCCTGCTCTGGGCAGATTGACAGTCATGTTCCTTCATTTCTCAGTAATAATTGTATGTATCTGTCCCCTAAAGTCTGTTCAATAATAATTTCTCTGAGTTATTTGAAGTGTTTTTTGTTTTGTTTTTTGTCCTCATGGCATATATTTTATCTGGAATACTGATTCATCAGTAAGTGGACAAGTTTATTTATACTACAGTTCTTTAAACCCATTCACTGCACTCATTTGATCTCCATTTAACCAACTCTGTGATACCTGGTAACTGGCTGCACCAATCATTATCTGGGGGGGTTACTTCAGAGGTGGGGGGATACATTTTTATGAGCCAATCTATGCTAAAATAATAGTTCCATACTTTCACAATAATAAGCATGACATGATGTAAGCAACACAGTGGTCACAAGAAGGGACAGCCTAACTTGGTGTGGCATGGGTTTGCCCTCAACCGCAAAAGAACGAATAAAATAAAACACATCAGCGTTGCTGTTTGGGTCACTGCTGCCACTGCTCCTGATTATATCAACATCTCATCAATAGGCTTGACTGTCTTGCTCTGTCCATTGGACAAATAGCCCTTTCTACTCAACTTCCCTCTGCACAGCTTTAATGGCTGTGACAACTCAGAGAAGTGTTCATTATTGAGTAGCACATTGCTGGCATACAGGGCTGCAGCTGTGCCAGTGCAAGAAATGTTATGGTGTCACAAGATGTCCGACAGTTGAACACATGATGAACAAGGATATGAGGAGCTAGAATGAATGGGTAAAAAATAATGGAAGAGGACAGAGTCATAAGAAACAAAGAAGACCACATTCACTTGGATAATCACTCACATGTGCTAACAATTCCAATATTAATCTCTCCAAAGCACCAGCACCTACACACTAGTATAAGCACCCAGCACCTCCCATTTGAATAAACATGCACTTCACATTGTCAGTCTTTGCAGTGTGAAATCCAAAATCTAATTCATTATTAGAGACATTATTCAGACATTATTTGAGTCTTCAAAGCAATGACACAGGCAGGTTAAACTCAATATTGCCCTTCAATATTTAATGTGTAACTGCTCTACTTTGATCATTATCCACTTCAAGCGGATTTATGTGTGTGCGGCTGTCACTGGTTTGCTCTTGTCTTTTATGTACATGAAACAAACTTTTAGGCTTAGAATTACACGAGCCACTTTTGTCTTTAGGCCTCAAACACAGATGCAACTATCCAACTGTATAAACACACATTGAATTAGAAACTGTGTGAGGCTACTGGGATAAGATCTGCAGGACCACAGAGAGTAGCTACGATTTCATCAAAATCGCATAGAGGGACTTCCCCTCCGGACATTTGTATGCAATAAATTATTAACTGAACAGAGTATAGAGAATCCAGTCATAACATAACATTTTTTAAAATTATAACTGCTGATATACCATCTGTGAGAACCAAACGCTTGAGCAGCCCAAAGTGTTTCTTTTGCTCACTCTCTTTATCTCTTACTCATGTGATGGTGGGCTCTTTCCCTGGAGATCTCCTGACAGCCCACACCCATGTCCAGTCAACACACACTAACGTTGAATTATATAGATGCTAGATGCTCTCACAGACAAATGAATGGGTATTTTGCCTGTGATAGACAGAGAAAAAGAGCCCAACATGTCTCTGGTAATCCATTTTTGGCTCTGAAAAAGCATTTGTTGTTTCAAAGAGTTATTGAATAAATGTTTTTAGGCATTTTTTTTGCCACATGCCCTCCAGTATTTAACAGATCAGTGCACCCTTAATGAAACACAAGATGATCCCAGAGGCTGCTGCAAAGTTTAACACATTAATACAACTGAAGTGAAACCTGCCACTTTGTAAAAGCCTTCAGGTTCAGCTTTATTTGTGTGTTCTTCTAGTACCAGCGTGTTTAAACATTACTTGATTACTCTGCACACGACTGTGGCAGCAAAGAAAGGCAGACACATGTCAGTCTTAAGTTAAAGTCACCCTGCTGTCAGAAGACACTTATTCGAAAGCAGAATCACAAATTTCATCTGTAAATGCTCCAAGGCTCATACAAGTCACATTAGGAAAACAGCTGAAAGCCTGAATGCTTGAGGTCTTTTTCTCTCACGTTAACTTGTTTCACTTTAGTATTTTAAGTTGTCCACAGTTGGAGCCATCCTCAAAACATGAGGACAAATACAGTGTTGTGGTAGCTGATTTGGTTTTGACCATTTCATTTATCAGCTTCCTAAATTAGTCGTTATCTGCTGCCCTCTGGTGGATGTAAATAAATATAGTATGTAAGTGAAAAATATGATTTACCAAACCAACATTTAACATATACTGGACACGTCTTGTGAAGCAAGGACACTGAAGGTATCACTAAATAGAGACCAAAAGGAAAACCTGTTACATCTTTGTAGTTATGATTTTCCACAAATATCCCAGTATTCTTTTAATTTGAGCAAAATAAGAAAAACAAAGTTAGCTAATTATCGAATGATTGATATGCATTCCTTTATTCCTTTTTTTTTCCAACTTGGAAAAGGTTTTACTTCAGTGTAATACTTACTGTTCCAAACACAACATATAGAAATTGTTTTTGGAAACAAATTATTAAAAGACATTTCAGATGTACTGTAGTTAACACTGTCACCAAACATGTCTTTAATAGGAAGCACTTACAATAAACTTCCAGGACCAAGAATAAGACACTGTCGTGAAGTTAACAGATCTTTATTTGATTTCATAACTTTTCTCATTCTCATTCAAAAGGCATGAAGATAGAAAATGAGACAAAAAAATGGGTCATGGATATAAATATACAAAGAGGCAAAATCTTTACAATCAGTAAGATTGCATAAAACATTAGGCTAAACATATGGATATGTGGCACAGCACTTTGGATTACTGAAAATACTTCACCAAAAGCTACATGGTAGTTAACACCAAACTTCATGCAACTGCCTCAAATTCTTTGTGCCTTACTATCCTTCACAACAAGAAAGTGAAATTTATGTGCATAATCTTCCCTCCCTCTCTGACAACGTTAAACATACAAAATACTGTTCCAGTGTTTCCCAGAACTTGTGTGCATCATTTCTTCTGCAGTAATTGAAAACATGGAAACCCCCAAATGCATACAGTGTAATCAACCTCTGTACAGTCTCACTGTTAAAAATACAAGAGTACAAGTAAGAATACAAGTACCATGCCACAAATCACCTGACTGGTCCATTAAAAACATAAGAACAGTAGTACAGCCAAGTACAAGAAGACAGAATAGGCCACATTGGTCAGAACTGAAACCATCCACTTCAGCTACTTCAAGTATCCGATTACATTTCAAACCTCTCTGAAATCAAAAGCTTTAAGAATCCACATTCACAAACATTACAAATGTTTTTAAATTGGCACAAACTCTCGTAAAGTATTTTCTAAACGTGCAGATTACCAAGAGGTTCATCTTTAAGTGCACAAATGTCAAGATGCAAGTGCAATAGTATAATAATCATTAACAACATTGATTCCAACATAACATAATAAATAAAAAGGAACAGACAACGGATGTAAAGAAAACATGGAAAAAAAGAAGTTAAAGCAAACACAAAGGACAATAACCAATAATCAGCAAAATCACTGAGACACAATCTTCAGTGAAGGCACACATTCAAACCCACTCACATACACACAAACCCACACACTCTGTACCAGCAAATATATGCACATGCTTAGGCACAAACGTTTAGTACGGGATCTGATTTTGGTAATACTGGATCATGTCGTACGTCCTGCTCCTGTAATACAAATTAGGGAGAAAATGCACAAATGTAAACAATGATTTCTGCAAATACATATTAACATGAATATTAGAAGAATGTGTCAAATGTACTGGCCTGTTGCTGAGGAAGCAGTTCTGGATGATTTTGATGATGAAGGAAGCAGCATCTTTCTCACTTAAACCAGGATTAAATCGCTGTCTATATGTAGCAAAAGAAACTTTGAGCAACACGAGCAAATACAATTAAAACAGCTTGACTCATTCACATGCGTTACTTACTTGAGCAATTTGATGGTCTGTCCTCTAAAACAGGGGAGGCCAGTGTCCAGCATGAGGGTAACTAAGGAGACCACTCCATCCATGTAGGGCCTGATTTATCAAAGGGACTTGTGTTAGTGTTAAATGTCTTTAACGATCTTTAATGTCCAGGGAGCAATTTCTTTTGCACTTACCTGACAGCAAGGTATCCCCTCACACACATCTCCATGAACCACTTGAAGGGTGTTGCCTCCATCTTGCCACCCATGATCATCACCATCTCATCAGTTAACTTGATGTCAGGCTCCCAGCCAAGGTTCCCCCCAGGAGAACTTTCAAACATGAACCCAAAGTCTGAAAGCACAAAGACAGCAGCTTGGGATTATCATATTGTTAAAACTATTTAGACAAACACAATCACCCAAAAAAGTAACCTGAAGCAACTGTTTATATTCCTTTTCTTCTATTACTGATTCCAAATAAAGGCTCGGTTGAAAAGGGGTATACCTCCAATGTTGATGTAGTAACGCAGAGTTGCATCTTTATAGACAAACTGAAGTGTTTAGTAGTTTATTAAAAGATTAGGTCTGGTACAGCTTTGCATTCACATCATGGCCACACACACTAAGGCACAGGAAAATGCAAATAATACACACCAATGTGGATGAGATGGCCCTGGCTGTCCAACATGATGTTGCCATTGTGTCTGTCTTTTATCTGAAGCAAAAAGAGCAGCAAGCTGTAAGCAGCCATGCTGCGGATGAAGTTGTACCTTGCCTGAAAAGAGAAGTATTTAAGAAAAATCACATCAGTAAATATGGTATAATTTACCGCTTTAATTTTACAGACGACTGAAAATGACTGCATCGCTGGGAGATGTACCTTCTGGAATGCTAGTGTAGACTCGTCTCCATACTGGTTCCTGAAATAGTCGTACATGCCAAAGTCTGTCTGTCGGCCCAGCTGGTCTCGAGACTTACAGTCCGGTATGCACTCAATTACTCCACACTGTGAAGATTAGAGGAAACTGCATTTAGAGCATTCAGTGGTTTATGTTAGAAAGTGAACTAGCGAAGGATAGGAAATGTTTTCTGTAGTCTCTTGTAAATAAACGTAATGATATAAACTTACTCCTGGAGCTGTGGCCACTACCCTGTAAGGAAACACATAGAGATCCAGACCCACCAGCTGGAAGATGTTCTTAAACAGACTGATGATTTGAAGAGCCAGCATGTCCTGTGAACACAAAAGTAGTTGAGCTCTGAAGGTGACACAACAGTGGGGTTAAGTAAGATCATGTGTGTGAATCTGAGACCTGCCGGCAGTCGTCTCCAACTTTAAAGATGGCTGCCTGCCAGCAGATTCTCTTGGCTTCCTCCTCGTTCTTTCCTTCATCCACAGAATCTGAGCGGCACAGAAGACCTGACAGAAAGATATTAAACATTGTTCATCTGTGCACTAATTTTAGAAGTAAAAAAATCATAACTCCTATAACAGTGATAATACCTTCTTTTTCCAACTCACTGACTCCACATCTCCTAACCCTGAATTTGGCAAGATAGGGAGCTTTGGCAGCACTAAACAAAGATACAAAGCATAGTGAGGAGCTTTAACCAAAATTTGACAAAGCTTTCACATTTCATTATGAATTATTTGAATTCCTTAGAGAGTGAGAGAAGTTAGTTTTGACGCCCACCTCTGCATGGGGGTCCCAGACTTGTAGTCTATATCCAAAACTATGGCCTCAGGATTGCTGGGAAGATAACAACCAGGTTGGACTTTGATCTGTGACATGGCTTCCAGGCAGGCTCTCTTTCTCTCCTCCCCTTTGGGAAAAGGTCTGATGAAGACAAACAAAAACAAAGTTTAACAGAGTTTCTACACCTCTGTGACAGACATTACAGAGAATAGCATGCATGAGTATCTCCATGAATCACTCAAGACCATAGGTGACAGTCGGGCTCTGCTGTTATTCACAGAGGGGACACGCTGAGGTAAAGAGGGACAGAGTGGAAGCCATGGGACAGTACAGGTTCCTCCCCTGACTTATTACAATTAGTGCTGTAATGAGGGCAGAGGGGAATTCTTTCAGTCTCTAATGGGATGAAGAAGCCAGCAATAATGGGACCTGTCAGTAAACTACTCGTCAACGAGAAGCAGAAAAACAGCATACAATATCTTCTAGACCAGTGCATAATCAGAGAGACAGTACAGCAATCAGTGGCCAAATAAATGAACCACAAGGGGACTGTGGGAACAGATCAATGTGGTTTAAGCAGGGGAAAGTACAAAACATCAAGGCTCAGGAGAAAACTTATCACTCCATAAACACCTTAAACATTACCTTGAGAGTAGTGTTACTCAGTAACATCAACAAGTAGCACAAAGTTAAACTTTGGTGCTACTTTAAGGCCTTCGCCTTGGTTAGGTGTTGTAGCTTGAGAGTTTCTGTTTTTATTACTTTACCTATCAAAGTGTATTATATATAAAAAATACTAATGATATTGTTGAAAGACATTCAAGAAAGATTAAAAAAAACAAGTAAAAGGGAAAACACACAAACATAGAAAGATAAAGATGGACAACGATGAGAGAAAATAAATATAAAAAAACAAATAAGAAGAAAAAATAAGAAGAAACAAAAAAGATGCTATCTGCTAAAAGCATCACAGGATGCTACAAATGTTTTTACACATTTTAATTTATATTCTGCAGCACAATAAACTTTGTAATTCCTTCTCTAAACTGATCTTGTTTTGTTTCAATCAGGCTTAAAGTCTCTTCAAATTGACTCGAGCTGCACTGATGAAATGTTTTAAAGGTTGTAAATCTTTGCCATCGTCTGTTTGATGCATGTGTATTGTAAAGCATGATTTCTTAAAAAGTGGAAATTGTGTTCATACTTGATAATGGCTGACACATTGGTGATTTTGTTAAAGAAGTCAAATTCTCGCTGGTAGAAGTCTTTGGCAGGGCCAGAGAGAGAGCCAGTGATCTCCTCCACCATCTGTTCCAATAGTTCACCTATGTCGGCTGCAGGAAACGAGGCAAGATTATATATCATACATATACATCAGTCAAGCATAACATTATGACCACCTGTCCAATTCAATGCAATCCATTACAGTGGTTCTGTCATGAATTTGACTTTTTCAAGGTTACGATTTCTCAGTTTATAGCTAAAAACTGTCAGAAAGGTGATGATCTACTATGTGTTTGTCATTGAGGTCGAAGTGGGTAGTGGAGTGGTAATGGGTGCATTGTAAGAAGAGATGGTTCTAATGTTTTGGCCACACCATTGATCATAACTAGGGCGGCCAAAACAGTGGCTTTGCCATGAATTCAACTTTTACAAGGTTACAATTTCTCAGTTTTTTCTCAGTTTCTCACTTTTAGAACGACCACATAAGTAGAATTCTTGGCTTGCATTGAAGTGGCCAATGAGTGTGTGTGTGTGGATGAGTGACACATACTGAAACAGAAACAACTTACGGTCTTTTTGGTGTCCCTCTTCGTCCAGGTATATGTTGGTCTTCATGTTCCAGATGAACTGGTGAGCCAGCAGCTGAGACTTCTGAGCAGCCCAGAGGATGTACTCTCTTACATAACCCATCTAAACCAGGATGTGATAGGAAAATGACACAGAGCACTGTGATAATCAAACAATCTGACTGACTTAGAAAATCTGATATTTACCTTGTCATAACGTAGTGCCTGGACGATTTGGGGAATGTAAAACAAAATGGCATCCTAGAAACAGCAGAAGAAATAAATAACAAAATGTCATAACTGTGTGACTGTATAGAATGGAAACATGATTTTTCCCTACAAATAATGAGGACATAATGGGGCTCATCAGTCACGGTTTCAACAGAATTTGTAAAAGCTATGCCATTAGGTGTATTTTAACATGGTAATGCACAAGCATGAAAATAAATTTCATGAAAATGGCAACAGCTATGCTGTATAGGTGAGCGTACAGGAGGGAAGGAGCGAAGCACTTTGACTCCATACTGGGCTGTGAGAGGATGAGGAGGGTACATGGAGGAGAAGTAGGAGAGGCCAGTTGGGGGGTCTGCAGGCGCCCAGCAAAGGATATGACTAAGCTCTGGAGAGTCAGCATCAATTGTGTGCCACGTCACTAAGAACTAAAGGGAAACAAGAAAGAACAACATTTTAAATATGTCCAAAAATGTAATCTCTGCCAACATTTACATCAGGAGGTAAGATTATTTTCTGCAGTCTCATGTAAGGTTATGACCCAAAGGCTGATGGCATGTTAACCAGCATGTGTTTGTTAGTTACTATTGTGACTGTAATAAACAGATGTAAAGGAGGACCATCAGCCTTTGGGGAAAGTCATGCTCTCCATCCCCTGCTTTCTTTAGATAGGTACAAGGCTCATTAAGAGTTCAGTCACGTGGAAGTAAATGAAAGGGACTAGAGGAAGCTGGAGGGAAAGAGGTGACTTCAATAAGACGATGATATCTCAGGTGACAGTGTATGGCTGCTTGAAAAAAAAGTGCACTTAGTGACAAACAAAAACTTTGCAACTTAACAGAAATGCCCTAGTAGGAACATAAAAAGCCAAGAAGAAGTAAAAAGTCTGTGCCCCTTGCTCCCTGAGTTTAAGATTATCCGCCCCAAAAACCTTAGAATAGAAGACCTAAAGGATAGTAAACATAACTGCCAGCCTGTTAGAAGCAGCAGAATGCAGAAGAACCTACTTTCACGGCTTCAGGAACGTCACACACAGCAGCTGGATCCATTCGCACCAGACGGGTCACCTCAGAGACAATAGCCTCTGTGTTTTTAAATCTGAAATAAATAAATAAAACTGAATAGTGGCAGACCTGATGAAGTCTCTAGTTGTCATGTCCTAAACTTGCAAAAGTATGTGCGTAAAGTGTGTTGTTTATGGGTAAAAGTTGTTGTTTGCTTGGTCTACCCTGGACACACCACTTATCTTCATTCAACAAGTCCTACAACTAAGCCATAGTCTGTGTATGAGACATCTGTTGGTGAATATATAATGCACATGAAGTAAAATAGTAATTTAAGGGAGCTGGTCGATCGAACAAGGAAATATGAAGCCCCGGCTGTTTTTGCTTAAAAAACAAACTTTGCTTACTTGTTTGGAATACTGTAACTGAAGTCAGTCACATTTTGAAATTCCCCCCCAAAATATTTTACAATGGTCTTTTTTCTATTGGTTTAATGTAATGTGTATGTTTCTTTGTGTACCTGGCTGGCAGCTGCAGGGCAAGGTAAGGTGCTATGCTCCACGCCAGGTTCACGTTGTCCTTCCACTGTTTTTCAGTCAGACTGATGTATTTCGACCTCCAGTTAGCAATGCTGTTCTCCACAGACAGTTCAGTAGAGATCGCAAGCTCCTGAGTAGATAACGGGTTGTACCATGTTGTCAGCCGCTCAATCTCACTGGCCTAAAGAGAAGCGTACAAGACATATGATCCACTAGGTGCAACGTTTAGTGAATATCTGGCGATTTGACCACATTTTTATGAACATAAACACACACAAATGTAAATACCAATAAAGCAAGTAGTAGAGTCCTGCGTTTCATGTAATATTTGTGCAACTGGGAGCCTCTGTTGCTTTTTTTAGATAGTCCTGAAAAAGTACCAGAGCATTGCATTAGCAGACATTCAGAGCTAACATTTTAAATCAAATATCTATCTAAACTATGAAAATAAAGGTCTTCTCTTTAAGGACTGTATGTTATAGCATAACCAATTTAATTTTAACAAACTGTGAGTACTTTACCTGATTTCTTGGATATGGTGGACATCCCAGAGGACAGAGGGTAGGTGTTGATCCAGCCCTGAGCAACCTGCTGCCTCTGACCCACCGCTGCATCAAGACTGCTCCGGCTGTCTGTGACTGCCACTACAGACAGACCATTCACTGACATGTCTTGTGGATCTAGACAAATAAAAATATCCTGGATTTATAATTGATTAACTCAACAAATTGTGCATCCATCTAGAAATTTAAAATGGAAAGCCGCGGATACCAACTTTTTTCTTGAAATTATAACAGTTCGGTAAAAGGGCTTTTAGTGTAGAGTAGTAATATCCATCAGTTTATGCATTTATGTAACATTACAATTTGAAAACTTGAAATCTTAGTTGTTTCTGTGATCACAGATTAGAGAACAAGTCTGTCCGCAATTGACACAAAAAAATAAATCAACATTCAGTTAATATTAATCAAAGATGGATCTGTTTTCTCACTGCTGTACCTGGGGGGACCAGCTGATTGGCATTCAAATACTTCTTGTCAGACTGTAGGCTGGCATAAAATCTGATCATTATACTGATGTCTTCTCTCAGCCTCTTATCTGTCTGAGTGGGAAATTTGGGAGCAACACTACACAAAGACAGAAATAGCGAAAAAAGGTTTTTTTGGCAAAGGAAAAACTGGTTATTTAACTTGTCAAATACAAACAGACTTTTATATCTTATACCTGAAGTAGTCAAAAGCCGTGGAGTAGATCTTCTCTCTGAGTACATTTCTGATGGTGGAATTAGTCACAACATCAGCATGCAGAAGAGTCAGACCTAGAGTCAACAGTCTGAAATAAAGCAATGGGAGACACAATACCCTTAGCAAGTTTAGGATTCAGAACATTCGATTATCAGATTATAATTTTTACACAGCTGTGGAACAGTGAGATTTGTTACCTGAATCTTGGCCCAATAGCAGCAACATGTCGGTTAAGGCTGCTTTTGGATCCTCCAACACTCAGACTAAGAGATCTCTGCAAAATGGCGGTGAATATCTCCACCTGGTCAGCACTGCTGTACTTCGCTATTTCAAATCGCTGCACCAAAAACTGAAGGGAGAACAGATAGAATTAAGGAGGGGCACTTTCCAACCTTTATGCCCCCCAAATTATTATGTCAACTTCATTTCATGAACAATACCTAACAATGAATATTGCTAATATATGTGAGAGAAAATTATACTAAGTTTGACTCTTGGCCAAATTGGCCTAAACCATTAAGTAGGTAATCTCCACCATAAACCAAAACCAAATAAAACTGACAATATTGAGCAAGTGGACTGTTCAAAGACAGCTTGATATACCAAAGTCGCATGTTTTACATTTGAGAGAATGGCAAAGGATTCTAGATCGTGTTGGTGGGTGATAATGTGGTGTGTGATATGTCGACGCTTTTGGTGGCTGAATACTGAGAGAAAAAAGGCAACAAAACTAGGAGGCAATAACAGGGACAAGAGATCAAATATGACCCGGCAGTTTATGTTTCAGCGTCACTAACCTCTATCCATAGGAAATGAGGGATGACATCAGGTGCACAGGGTGCAGGCTGACTCTCCTCTGAGACAGCCAGAGGGCCAGCCTCTACCTTAGCCTCTGAAAACAGGCCCATCTTCAGCTCTACTGTCATCTGCCATGCCCCAGCCATCTCACGCATAAACTATGTAGATATAAAAAAAGAGAAAAAAAAAAGAATTGATCAAGAATAATACATATACCTTACACAAATATGGTTTTATCAAAAGTGATAAATGCACATACTGGCACTTCCACTCCATTGTGTGCCGCTAGTAGCCATTCCCAGCAGGCAATGGCAGTTTCCATGCCATGTTCTGTAAACATCTTCAGTGGAGACCAACACAGATGGTGCAGGAGCAGAGGATCACAGTCTTAAAACAAAAAATAGGAAGTTGTCATAACTCAATTTTAACAACAACAACAAAAAAATTATTACGCTACTACTGATAAACAATTAATATAAAAAATTAAAGGAGGAAGAGCTACTTACTTTTGGTAGTTATGAGCAGGGCCGCCATCTTAAACATGGCCTGAGTGAAGGCTTCTGGGTCTTTTTTGTCCAGAGCAGTCATTGTCTGATTGATCATCAGCTTGTTGAGGTCTGACTGGCTGTGAGTTGCCTCTGAGAACTGGATCATACCTGCCACCTAAAGGATAATTAAACAGTCATGAATCATGCTGGATGCATAAAGTCTAAAAAAGTTGTATCATTCTAATATTTATTACAGTAAGACTTTACCTCTCCTGTGTAGCGGTTACGCAGGTTGAGTGATGCCATGAAGTTGGAATAGTCCTTCTTTACACATGCTGGTCTCTCAGTCAGCTGAGTGGTCTAATAAAGAAAACTATTTCTTAGGACACTTAGGGCAACACAATCACAAGCAAGCAAAGGAGGATAACTGAAACACTTGTGGATATACTGAGCGTGTCATGCCTTAGTCCTGTCTCTGTATTTAGACTTCAGACCAACCTGAGCAAAAGCAGCCTATTGGCCACATGGTGGAGGACAGCACCAGCATAACCAGTTAGCCAAATGGACAAGAAGCCAACCAACCAACCCATCCATTGCAGGTAAGTAACCAGGTACACAGCAAATCCGTAAACCAGCCAAGCAACCACGAGGGCCGTTCGATGCCGTTTAATAAAGACAAAATACAACACAGGAAGCAAATGAAAAGACATATATAGCAGACGGCTGGGCCAACAACATATGGGAAAGGCATAGCAAGCAAAATAATGTCACACAGACGAGTAAGCATGCACACATACAGAACACCCACAGTACAATAAAACACATATGTGCAGAAAGGACACAAGGCACATCTGCTCAACAAAACGCTAAAGACTAAAAAGAAGCTGAATGGCACTTTTTTAGCCATTAATGTTGGACATATGTTAATAAGCGTCAACTCAACAAGCTTGTGGGGTAAGCAGTTTTATTTTTTAAAGTTTGTAAAGGGTGTCCCCAGTACAACATTTTACAAGAAGTGACACAGCATTTGTCACTTCCTGCTCAGTGCTCTAAAGAATGGATCAGCAGCTTTTTCAGCTTGTACACTGAGGGGTCGCAGCAGTGGAATGTGTTCCGCACGTTGATTTGCCATGAGTTTTTTATGACTGAAGCCCTTCCTGGCGCATCCCTCCCATTTTATCCAGGCTTGGGAACGGCAAGGAGGTGGCCCTCAGTGGCTGGGCGGGGCCACACCTGCTGGGATGGGATTCAAACCCACAGACTCCTGCTTCCTAACCCAATGCTCTACCACTGACCCACCAGGCCCCACTCTAAAGAATAGTGACCTTATTACAAAGAAATCAAACAAAAATCAAACAAAATCAAACTTCCTCCTCCTAGGATTAAAAGCGTGTATTGGGCTTTTTTTGGTTTTTGATGATGTACTTCCAAACCATGTTTCGAACATTAGAGTACAGTCAGGGTGATCTGTAAATATGCTAAAATATGTTTGTTAGCAAAGATTAAAACAATTGATTGTAACCATGTCAATTAGTCTAAATTTACCTACCATAAATCTGGGGTAAAGTTTGGAGCCAGTCAGTGCAGTGATCTGAAAGTGTTTGCGTGCAAGCATGCATGAATGACCACGTGTGCTTGTGACTTACGCCTAGGGTAGTACTCTGTCTGTTGTAGCCTGCGAAGTGGAGGATGCTCTCTGTGGCCATGGCGAGGCCAGTGTGCTGGGACAGTCCTGAAACCCAGATCTGATGCTTGTTCAGGTATTCCTACATTAGACATTATATTCAAACACAAAGGAAAGAAAACAGAAAGAAAATATACTCTTAAATAAAACAGAATATACAAATATATACACATAGTTTTTCTTCTAAACAATTAATTATAAAGTTTGGAATTAGCTACTTGCTTTACATGTGTCTAACATGTTTTTAAGTGTTGCTAAACATGTTTCTTAGTTTATAGAACAAGATTTCAAATAAATTTGTGTTGACCTGAAAGTAAAGGAACTGACCTGTAGGTGGGACTTTGTGACTGATGGGGCCCATTTCATTGCTTCTTTCAGGATTTCACCACAGCGAGCAGCAAAGTCCTTTACAATGCTCTGAGATTCAGAAAAAAGGTTATAAATTGAATTTAATAAAGAATAGTAATCATTGTGGACATTCAATTACAATTAAATATGTCCTCGCACAAAAGGCAAAATTAAGCAATTCCTTTATAACTGATTTCTGTCATAAATACCGTAACAAAAAATGAGTTTAATTTATATTTCATTAATTTTAATTAAAATGACAAATTGATTCCTCTATTCAAAAGAGTTCAGACTAAACAAATGAGATTAAACCAATACTGTAATGTCCTCTAGTGTCCAAAATTCTAATATCTAGACAAACCTCTCGGGCTTCATATGTGTCAGGAACAGTTATCCTGTAGGGAGTATCTGGGATGTCATAGTATGGCTGATCCTTGTGAATGTCCTGAATAAACAGAAAGAAATTTGTTGCAATCTTATAGGTTCACCAAAAAATTGAAATCTGCTTTTGTTCCACCACAAAACAAAAGTTTTTAATCTTGTTAAAACCAGAATACTACACATTATTGGATGACAACCTTTAAATGTTTATTATCGAGAATCAAACCAGCTTGTGTGGAATGGGCCAACTCCTGAAACTTACAGCACTTAGTGACAGTGAGAGCGTCTGCAAAATATCCAACATGGTCTTCAACACTCGACCACTCCAAAGAAGGTGTGGGAATCTGATTGAGGGACATAAGAAATTAGTTTATAAAGTATTGAAGAAAAAGGCAGACATGGTAAAAATAATTACTACTTACGTTTCAGCCAAACCAGAGAGGTATTTGTCTGCAACTCTGCGGATTCTCTTGTGGGTGTGATTGAAGTTGATCAACAAGAACTGTGCATGTCGCTCTAATTCCTCCTCATGCTCTTTGGTCTTTGGCTAAAAATACAAGAAATACACTTTCATTTCAATAAAAATTCAATTCATTAACAACAAAATGTGCAGACCCTTACATAGTGCCTGCTGTTATTCAACCTTAAAAGAGACACCATGATAACTACCTTCTCAGCCATCATCTGGAGGAAGACGTCAAACACCTTGTCGCCAACGCAAATAATGCACTGCATCATGCCTGCGAAGATAAAAAGGGGATTAAAGAAAATTATTTGCATCACTTTACATAAAGGATACCCAGAAAAGAACAGGCGAAAAAAACTCACCTGACTTGTCTTTCTGGATGGCTTTGTCTTCAAAGTATCGAAACATGACCTGGAACCTGTCGGGATCATTGGATCGCAGCATCCTTAAAGAGTGGAGGAGGTGTGCGAGAGCAAAAAGAAACATTTCAAGGTCACAAAACCTGATCTCACTTCATTAAGGAACAATACCAACAGTAATAAATAATGAGAAATAATAGTAGGATTTAAGTGAAGCGGTGCTGACCTCATGTATTCTAATCTGTAGACTGAGAGCAGGTATGTGGACATGGCAAAGTCTAGCTTGTTAATGAGAGCAGATCCTTCAGGAGTTGGGTCAAGGAGATTGCTGATAGTTGCTCGCAGCTCAGTCAACTCAGCCTGGAAGAAAGAAATTGGCAGTGTTTTTGTTTTAAACATCTTCAAACTACCTTAAATGACGAAAATAATGTTGATTCTGAGCACTGTACCGGTGTTACTGTGTCATTTTTTAGAGCTGAGTTGTACTGCAGCTCGGAGCGAAGAGGTTCCCCACTGGGGAAGGTGAGAAGAGGAGACTTCGTGGCAATCTCACACACACCTTCATACCACTCCTCTGGCCAAAGCCCTGATAGGGCAAAACATTTATCAGGAAATGCAGAAAAACCCACAGAGACCACACCTGAGATTCACTACAGCAATAATGAATAACAAAAAGATCTTGTGATTTGTTGAGTGTACTTTTAAAACTCAAATCAACTTATTTTATATGACATAGTGTATGGATCTATACTAAAATGTAGCAGATTAAAATCAATTTATCCCATTCTCACCTGATCCTTCCACAGCAAAACCCATCACAACAGAGTACAGCCAAAAGTCCCTGAACAGTTTCTGCAGACGGGGCTTGGCCTCTTTGATTGGCGGAAGACGTCTGGTCAACTGTGAGTTCACAACATGATGATTAATATCACAGTCTTTTAAATTAATTTAAAAGGAATACACAAATATATATTTTGAGGAAAAACTGCAACAAATAAAAAAAAAACAAAAACAAGGAACTGCAAAACACTTCTGACTAGGCTACCAGCCCTTTAATAGTTAAGTAACATTAAATATTCTGAACAGGTAAGCTGAATTGTGAACAGTTAAAGATTTCAGTCAGTCACAGCACTTTTTGGTCTGTTTGATCTAGTCTATTTGTTCAGGAGGAGCCCACATCAAAGTTCACTCTTGTATTCAGTCCTCACAGAAGCAAACAGAAGCAACACAGTACTTCCCACCAGCACACAGAAACGGTAAGACATTTTACAGACTGTTATTAAGGGAACTTTGCGTAAAAGTGATTTCAGCAAATCTACTAAATGTTGATCAGGCAATTAATTCGATCATGTTAAATGTTCGTTCATTCTGCCTCAGCCTTCAGCATGTGGGTGATCACCGCCATCTCTGTGGCCTGTCTGCTGGTCAGTCCATCCCTGGCTGGGATCAAAGACCTCAGCTCTCACTTCACTGATCCCAAACCCGACCCCAGAGGCTTTGAACCAGAGGGGGCAGTGGATATACAGGCCCTTCCATTGGAGTTTCACAAAGAAAACACTGTCACTAACGACCTTTTTGATGGTTTTGAAGATGAAGATTACATTGATTTTGATAAGATCCTAGCTATGGGCAGTGATGACTACACGTATGTTTTAATGTTTTTACTTCTGGCAAGTCATAGCAAAAACTGAATGCTGAACATTGCTACATTGATTAATGTAGTTAAAAGACTTTTAAACAAAACTAATTTGGACATTTTGAATGATTTGACGATGAACTTGTGTTGTTTTCAGTGAAGGTGATGAAATAGATGAAATTGCCACACCAGCTCCGGACATTGACATCTTTGCCGAACCCTCCGACCCAAAGATTCGCCGTGCCAGACTCCTACAGTTGTTCCAGGGTCGGTCTCGCCTTCAGCGGCTCAACATCATCAATGCCCGGTTTGGCTTTAATCTCTATCGAAGTCTTCGTAATGACGTCAACCAGAGTGACAACATCCTGTTGGCACCTGCTGGGATCTCCATTGCTATGGGCATGATGTCTTTAGGGGCAGGACCTGAAACCCATGATCAGATCTACAAAGCTTTGGGATTCGGTGACTTTACCAATAGTAGTTATCACTATGACAACACAACAGTGCACAAACTCTTCAGGAAGCTGACGCACAGACTATTCAGAAGGAACTTTGGTTACACGCTACGCTCTGTAAATGACGTCTATATAAAGAACGATGTCTCAGTGAAAGATGCTTTTCGCAAAGAGACAAAGGCTTATTACTTTGCAGAGCCTCAGTCGGTGGACTTCAGAGACCCAACCTTTCTTAAAAAAGCCAACCATCGCATCCAAAAGCTGACCAAAGGGCTGATCAAGGAGCCCCTCAAGGAAGTGGACCCAAATATGGTTCTGATGCTGCTCAACTACCTGTACTTCAAAGGTAAGAAAGTGAAATTAAAGCCAATTAGTTTGCTTTATTTGGTTATTTGAATCCTTTTTGAATTTTTGACTCCACAACTGGTTTGCATCAACAGGTACATGGGAACAGAAATTCCCCAAAGAAATGACTCACAATCGCAACTTCAGAGTTAATGAAAAGACAGTGGTTCGGGTGCCAATGATGATCAACAAGGGGAACTATCTTGCTGCTGCTGACCATGAACTAGAGTGTGATATCCTCCAGGTGGGTTGCCCCTAAAGAGTGGCGTATTAGAATTCACAGACAAACATTCATACTGATCAATAAATAAGTCGACAGAGCTGTGGTGTAATTATGGTAACTTTCTGATTTTCAGCTCCCATACACAGGAAACATTAGTATGCTCATTGCCTTGCCTAGGAAGATTACTGGCATGAGGACTTTGGAGCAGGAAATCTCCCCAACTGTTGTCAACAAGTGGCTCAAAAACATGACAAACAGGTCAGCTTCATTATCCCAACGTGTCAATAGAAAGAGAAAGCACACTGTACATAATAATATGCACTAAACTTTTTCAACAGTAGTTCCTCTATAATTATTGACTTGTCGTTGTCATTTTCTTTGCTTCCTTCAGGACTCGTGAAGTAGTGATACCCCAGTTTAAACTGGAGCAGAACTATGACTTGATTGACAATTTAAAGGAGATGGGCCTCACTGACTTGTTCCAGGAGACTGGAGATTTCACTAGAATGACCTCTGAAAAGGTTGCCATGAACTGGGTGAGTAAGACTAAATCAGTCATGTTTTCACTAAGAAGTAAGTAAATGAATCCAAAAAGCTAAACTCCATACAAAATAAAAGTCTTTGGTGTGTTCAGTCACCCAGACTCCTGTACAATTACACTCAATAATCCCTACAAACAAATTCAATCTAATGGACACCATCTGATCACTCTCTGCAGCTGAAGCACCAAGGAATCATCACAGTGAATGAAGAGGGGACAGAAGCTGCTGCTTTGACCCAGGTGGGTTTCATGCCCCTCTCCTCTCAAATCCGGTTCACTGTGGATCATCCTTTCCTCTTCCTGATCTATGAGCACCGCACAGACTGCCTGGTGTTCATGGGCCGGGTGGTCAATCCCTTACATAGCTAAACTTGAACAGGTTTGGCTAAAAGTTCCAACTAGGTTTCAATGAGCCATTTTTTTTAACAGTCAAGGACTACTATTAGTATAATATGTAAATGCTACATTCAGTAAATTAATATTTATGTGCATGTAGTGTTAACATTCAAACTTCTGCCTATTGCTCAAAGTGCCGATTTAAATTAGCACAATAAAGACTTGTTGACTGTCTGTTAATGATTCATCATTTGCAAAAAATGGGAAAGGTCATTTTAAAGTGACATTAAGAAACTCTCAATGTCTCTCATGTTTTACTCTAATAATTACAAATCCATAGATTCAATAAACAAAATATTCTGTGAATAAAACTCAAATTTTTAAAATATTTAGTCATTTTTTAAATAGTTTTTTGTTAAATAATAACATTATTAAATTGAATCATTTCAATAAGGCTGGCTCAAAATTTAGCTTTTGAAAAAACTAAAATAAAATATATGAATGAACTGGGGGACCTACATGTTTCTAGTGCAGCTCACAGAGTAAATATTTGTTCACTTAGTTAAAAGCTTGGATTCGCCGGTAAGAACTCAAATCCTCATGCTAACTATTTAAATAGGATGTTTGGGCATCATTTATAAATGATAATGGTCTCTTACATGACAGCACATGGCACGGACATCACACACAGTCTAGCACTTACCACAGCAATCACTGGAATAAGGACTCCAAGATTTCCAGCACTACTCGATGCCTACAGGAGACAAAGAGCCAGTAACAGTTGTATCAACATGTTTTTTCTTATCAATTTCCTGTTGTGTTTAGTTGTTTGTGCTTGTAAATACTTACCTTCAGCGCTGGTCCCTTGTCTGAGGCCCTCTCACTCGCTCGCTTTCCCTCCAGGCCCAGTTGGACAAACAGTTCTAAAAGGTTCACCATCAGTTCATCCACCAGCTGCTCCCCCTGCAGGTTGGCTGCTATGTTGGCCAGAGCATTTATCACCGCCAGAGAGCAGTGCCTTGGATTAAAAAAAAGAAGGAAAAAATAAAAGCATAGATGGAGGGAACAGTTACACTCATAAATGTACAACTGCTTTTCTCATAAGCTGTTTTTAAGCTGTAGCCCACTGTGGTAACTCATTCTTTGAGAGGAGATGCTGACCTGTAGCCGTGATCTCTGTAGTCCTTGGTGGCTGAATAGACTACTGAACTGGCCTTCACACTGATCTGCTGGAACAGGTTCCACACCTCCTGATAGATGTATTGCTAAAGGTCAAACAGACAGAGAGAAACAGGGAGTAAGATTTTGTAGTCACCAACAGATTAAACGAAAGATTAAAAAATCATTTTTGTTAGCATCTTCTACATGACACACTTACCATTTTCTCAAAAACAAAAATTCTATTATTAGATGTTAGGGATAAGTAAATGTCCGATATCTGTATCATGCTTGAGAAAAGCATGTCTATCTGCTACATTTCCGGTCCTTTGTTTAATTGTAACCTATTGCACCCTGGGAACACTGGCTGCCAAAACCACCCCATTACACTCCACCGTCGTGTCAACTTGAAAACTGGAACCTATTCTTAACATACAGTCAACAGAGCAGCAGCCACAAAGATTACAATAATTACAATGTGTCAGCCCCTTTGGACAAAGGAAAAGGAGTTATTTCCCTTCTATTTTCGCAACAGTAATAATCACACATGGAAAAAAAAAATCCCCTGTGACTTATGTGCTTCCCTAATATCCGTTTCAGCATAAATTCATCAAATAACAGAGGAAAGATGCTCCAAAAGTACATCATCACTGTTACTTTGTCCTTACATTTCCTGTAATAACCATGCAGCCAAGCTGGTCGATGATGAGCACATCCAGCTGCGATGGAGGCTGACAGAACTTCTGCTGAAGGATTTGCAGGATGTGCTCCATGACTTTAGGAGTGTCTCTCAGAGCCACTGCAATGTGGCCCAATCCTCGAATGGTGTGATCTGGGATTAGATGAGCATCCCTGGCAAGAAGACAAGTTTTATTTTTAGACGAGCTGCACATTGGTGTCAGTGACTTGAAAATGTACTAGGTTTCAACAACAGACAAAGTCAATTTTTTTCCCCCCCCATCTAAAATTGTTGCTCACTTGTCATTCTCCTGTGAAATGTAAAGACGGTTGGACAGACTGGCCAGAAAGGCCTCAACGATCACATGGTCCATAGTCAGACCAGCCTTCAGACATCTGAGAGAGAAAAAACCCAAACCCAAATGACAAACTATTGTTAGAAAGACCATGATAATCTTTTTTTTTTAATTGCAGCTGTATGGGACATTTTAGTCTGACCTGCAGATGTTGTCAATGGAAATGTCTCTCAGCTGCTCATACATAGATGGTTGGTCTTTTCGGTTTGATAGGAGGTTGAAGGTGGACTGACAGTGTTCATTTGTCACATTTATCCTAATTTCTCCTGTGCCTGAAAAAAGAGTGAAAGCAGCACAAAGGCAAAAATATTAACACAAAGGAACAAAAAACATATTTCTTTTAAATTCTCCTACAATATAAGACATTACTGATGCTGCAGAGAATATAAGACAGCACAGTGAAATGGTAACTCTAAAGTTTGTTATCTTTTAAAAATGCTAGCTGGTCCATAAAAAAGCTGTGCACTGTGAAGGACAACACAGAAATATCAGTAGCCTGAATGCATCACCAATTGTCTGTATCTGCAGCAAAGCGTCAATGATCACTTTGTTTAGATCCATCCTAGATAACAGTTGCTAGTGGCCATGACACTGTCATTGACATATATTTGTCACTCATCAGCCACAGTGCTGTTTTGCAATTTGCTGTCAGCAGTGAATATAAAAAGGTTCTCACTCCGAGTATTATAAAAACATTTTCAGCAAATCCTTAGATTTTGGTAGCTGGGATAAGCTCCAGCCCCCATGACCCTGAACAGAATAACCAATTAGGATTGGATGGATGGATGCTAGATTTGTGTTTTGTATATGTTTTGAAATAATAATTTGAATTAGTTATACATTATTTTAACTTTAGCTGTTAGTTTCAAACTAAATCCTGTTTTAAGCAATTGCTACAGATTCTCCTTAAATAAATTGCACATTCTGATGCTTAAACTTGATCCCAAAATAGTATGATGAGTCACAGTATATTTTAGGGCAAAAATCAAGCATGTTGAAAATGTAAGAGTGCTGAGTCAGTCCGGGTCTAAATTATTACTATATTTGTACCTGTGCTGTACTGGCTGTGATACTTGTAGAGCTTTATAAGAACAGGGGAGGGAACCACCAGGAAATCCCTAAGAGAGGTTGTGGCGGAGTGAGCAACAACTGGAAACCTCTCACACAGCCGGCCCAGGCCCTGAAACAGAGGAGATCAAACAACATAGGTATTTATTTGTCAGTTCCAAAACGCAGACATGGAAGATGTTTTCATCCCCTGTAAATTCCATTGTTCCTTTATGCTCTTTCTAACAATTTTACCTGCAGGCAACAGATCAGCAGTGGCATATGTGCAATGATGACTTTACTAGAGGTTTTCGACTGCAGCTTCTCTGATAGTTTGGTACACAAATTCTCAGCTCCTGAAAGAAAAAGAAAAAAATACACCAGCAAGGAAAAGTTACACAACCAATAAAAAACACCTCCAGTTTCCCTCTGATTATGACATCTGAATGACCTGTTCTGCTCGCTGTCAGCTACAATTGATTACCTTGCTCATCTTTGACAGCCCACACCATGAGGTCCACGCAGGCAGCGTTGGCTTGGCAACGAAGCTTGAGGGGACTCTGTTCCCCCGGCAACCCCCCCGTGTCATGAAGTACCCGCTGTAGCTCTGACTGGCTGCTACTAAACTGTTCCAATACAAAGTCATGCACTTCCCGTACAAATGGCGGCTGCAAGGCTGAGAAATATAAGAAAGAGTGTGACAGTAAGGTCAATGATGAGTTCATTGAGCTGGACAACCAGAATGGCAATTACAAGACTGTGTGGCTTTAATGAACATCAATAAGCTACTTGTGATTTACCTTTCATGTAGTATAGTGTGTCCCGTAGCATTTTGAAGACGCACACATAGAGAGGGTCACTGAAGGTTTTGTAATAGAGGTTGATTCCTGCATTAGACTTAACAACAAACAGGAAAGATAATGACAGAAAAGAATATTTAAGTGGAGATACTAAAATACACTTTTGAAATTACTTTTTACAATTTGTTTGTATAGACAGTGGTTATACATTAATGTTACCTCTATAACTTCGGTCATAGTGGTGTCCAGTGTTTTCAAAAAAGAGTCAGAAACAAACTTCTTAACCTGTTAATTGACAATAGGCACAATCACAGATAAAGCTGCAATTTACATTTACAGATTTGGAGAAAAAAGAAATACTATCATACTAAAAGGCTAAAGGGCTACTGTACCATGTCAAGCAGCTGTCGAAGTAAATCAATAGGTACTTCCACCTCGTGTTCTCCTTCGCCGATGAATAAAGGAGACATTGAGAAACTGGAGCTAATCGTAGAGAAATAGTAATCAGGATCTACTATGCTGCTGTCTGGGAGATAGGCACCTAACAAGAAAAAAAGAGATATTAAAAAAGAGATTCAATCAAACGAAGGACAACATGTGACTGTTTAAAGGTACCATTTACAGCAAATGGCATAGGGATAATAGGGTATTGTTGCACTATACCACTGTAAAAGATGAAATTAACTTCCATCTCTGTAATGTATTCCATTTTATATAATTCTAGATCACCAGTGCAAAATGGTGACTCGAGTACACAAAAAAAAAAAATTGAACTATAACACCAAAACCAGACTATAGCAATTAAGGTTTCACAGAGCTGCAATGTGTTTTATTACCCAGGATAACTGAAAGTGAACTTGAAATATCTCATTCAGAAGTCAGATTTGCACAACAACAAGCCAATTGCTTCCAAGGCACATTCACTGTTGGAGTGAAGCAGACAGAACTATAACAAGTTATCACTTGTCATAGTTGTTATATAGTCTATTTGAAATTAAAGAGAGAGAAGTACAAGACATATAAAGATAAGGTTGGAGATGAACTTCATTTTATTGATTTGGCTGTAATGGTTCTGATATACATTCACAATAAATATACGTTTAGCTAAGAACGATGCAAGTACCAACTTGTTAAATATACTAATGGCTGAAAATGATAAAGGAAGATGAGTTGACAGAAAACAAATTGACATTGCCAAACGTATGTAACGCAAATGTAATGAAAGTGAGTTTTTAGGTAATTACCTTCAAAGTAATGTGGTCCAGGTGTTGTAGGGGAGCATGGAGAGTGGCCTCCAGAGTCTGTACAGACCTATGAAACAACACATTCAGGTCATTTCTTTAAAGTGGAAAACAACAAACCATCTCAAATTCCTATCGCTCTGAATTTTTTGTTAAATAGAAACACAAATTATACAAACATTGTCCTGAACACACAAAATGATGCCTTGAATACAGCCAGCTCCATCACAACATATACACACACCTGTGGAGAAGAATCTAGGTTTGGCCCGGTACGTCTTCGCAGAGTGTCACTCTGACACACTGTGAGAAGCGAGGATGGAAGGATAGACCGAAAGTCATTGAAGGATCTGCGGCGCACTCCCTCTGTTTCCTCTGTGGCACGGCGGGCTTGGGGCGAATCCTTGGGAAACAACTTGGACAGAAGGGCTTCGTCTGTGTTACTGTAGCGGCCAAATGCTCGAGTTATGCCAAGCAGGCTGGGAACAATATACCTACACAGGTAGACTGGAGATAAGAGAGAGGAATGAGTTTATGTTAGAAAGACTGATATTTTGCAATTTGTTGACTTTGTGTGTGTGTGTGTGTGTGTTTACCTTTATCATGATTATCAGGTGTTTGGCACATGTCATGTAATGCCTGCATGACCTCCATTATAGTGGTTAAGATCTGAAAGGGAAACAGCAGAAACACTATCTTAGCACTTCACTGCATGCACTCTTGCTAAATAATGAGATATTACTGCCAAGCTGACCTCTTGTCGGGAGTCTGGGTCACACTGAGCCACATCTGACAAAAGAGTCACTAGACAGAAGCTGAAGTTTTCTGAAACTGGGAGAAATTCTGAAGAGCAGAAAATAAAAAAAAACACTAATACTGCAAACAACAAATACTGTAAAACAGAGGAATGTGTAGATGTACACAAAACTGTAGTTTACAGAATGTCGTTCCAAAATCATATACGACCAAAATCAAGTGGGAAGTGCTGTCTCATGGACTTGTATAAACTGTTCAATACATCCCCAAAACATCTTGAATAAATCATAATGATTACCAATATCTTTTGCAGTGCTAGAGCAAATAAACAGACGCCATTATAAAACAAAATGGCCCACTATAAGGTCATTGTTCTTACCCTTTCCTTTCTTTCCCAAGCTCTCTTCGATCCACTGGACCCGTGGCAGACCCCTCAATAGGCTCAGCAAGTAAGAAACAAGTATGTCTTTGTGCTGCCAGAATAAATCCAATCGTTACACACCACACAGAACTGTACTTGTTAGCACATAGCAGTGCTTTTGTTTGCCTCACAATCAGATAAATCAGAAACACGAGGTGTTGTTAATCCTGACAAATCAAATGTACTATGTAGATTAAAGAAAATATATCAGACCTTGACAGTAAACAGTAACGTTTCTATCTCTACTTAATCACATCGTGTCTTTTTAAGTTAAAAGGCTTCACATGCCTCATTGCAACTCAGTCAGATTATGGGAACTATAATGTTGACATTTGTCATTCCACCAAAAGTCACTAATACCACTAGTAATGCTAATAATCTCAAGTAATATCTTCCTTCAATATTTCTATGTAATAACCTTTGTAAACTGTCCAATGTTTGCATTCTAAATATTATCACTTCTCTGTCATTCTGTCCTTATTTTTAAACATGCCCTTGAGGGGCAAATTCCTTGTATGTGTTGGCATACTTGGCCAATAAAGCAGATTCAGTTTCTATGTTACAAAATTACTGCTAGAAGAGCCCAAAGATTTATTGTTTAAAGCAGTGATACAAGGATCAACAGCTCGACTGTTCACAGACCCACCTGTAAGCCTGATTCCACCAGAAACACAGCCATCGCAATAACAGCATCTCTGCGACGCACATCTAGCGTGAACACACCACGGACTTCCTGTGGACACATACATTGTAGCTTCTGGACCTGAAAGAAAAAACAACTTAGACATAAAACTGATAATCTGAACGTTCAGGTCGGGCCATTTGTCTTTGTCCACTGCAGCTGCTTGTGTGTACCTGTAGTTAAAGCATCATAAAAAAATTATTGATTTACATGTAAGTGGATAGTTTTGATGTGATATATTTCAAGAGGCTGGGAGTGATTGCATGTTTTTTGCTAAAGTCACATCAGGAATTTTAGAAAACTGCACGTGAATTGATTTTATGCACAATGGTCTAGGTTTCCATACAGTTTACAAACATTGTTCATACTTGTACATTTCTTTTTGGTTTTCTTGGCTATGTTGTGCTTTTACCTCATCGTTGTGTTTAGCTCCTAAGTAAAATTTACCTTATGTTGGTAACCATTTGCAGTCCACTATAACAAAATTGATACTCACTGACACTGCACTTATACGTTTCTCAGAAAGATCTTGCACACTTTGACTCCAAACTGTTCTTCAATTACTTTGCGGCAGCTCTTTGCCATCTTTTTTAAATGACCGAAACCCCGGTAAATTTAAACCTCGTCATCTTTGCAACAGGTTAATACGTGTCTATATCACGCTGAAAGCTCTCTACTGTGTAAAGCCCGCTTGACTGCAGCGCTCATCAAGCCTGACCACTGTCTCAGTCGATGAAGTAACAAGCAGCGACGCCACTTTCTCGAGGATCGTTTCCTCCGTCTATTAGTGGGAAAACACTGTCGAGAAGCTCAAGTGATCCATCAACACAGATGATCTTACAGACACACACACATAACACTCCTGTCAAATGGTAGTTTGACTGTCACGTCAGAGATCATAAGCTATCGCCTGTGCGGAAGCGCAGCTAGCGTTAACGTTACACCCTGAACAACCCTGTTGCTTTTCGTCACTAACGTTAGCTAACGTTAACAACACATTTGTCTTTCGGACATCACTCGGTTTTCTCATTCCTCACCTTTTCAACCGGTGCGGGACGGTGGGCAGCTAAAGAGCGAGCAAGCGAGAGGACTGTGTTGAAATAAAAACCCCTCGTTCCACCTCTGATTACAGACATGTTTACTTTTACATGCGAGCGAAATTCAGCGAGGAAACAACAGAACTGCAACTGGCGAAGCCGCAGTACGGCAACTCAGCAAGGACAATCCGGCGAGAGTGGCTTTGACTATTCCAGTACTCCTGAATAGTCTATAAGCATTTATTTAATATTAATATTATACTACTGCTAACAATATTGTATTGTATATATAAAAAAATGCCGGCAAGAAACCCAGGGGTGAAGACGAAGAAATATTGGAGCACTGTAATCACAACTAACACTAGACTGCTAGGTTTTTGTGGGGTTTTTTTTGAGACACACACAGTGGAAAAAATAATGCTTTCCAATAGAAATACTATTTGCATATGTGTATACTATATAAAAATATGATATAGTTTTTATGAAAATGTTATAAACTTATAAATGCTGATGTATCATTATGGGTTAACCACCTGTCAGAACATTAAGTGGTTAAAATCAGCTCCGCCTTTACCAACAAAGTGATCTTTGTCACTTTTATTTTTAATAATTAGTGTACATGCTCTGCCATAATTACTATCTTTCTTCTTTTCCTTTTCGGATGTTCCATTTAAGGGGTCGCCACAGCGAATCATCTGCTTCCATCTAACCCTATCATCTGCATGCTCTTCTCTCACACCAACTAACTTCATGTCCTCTCTCACTACATCCATAAATCTCCTCTTTGGTCTTCCTCTAGACCTCCTGCCTGGCAGCTCCAACCTCAGCATCCTTCTACCGATATATTCACAGTCTCTCCTCTGAACATGTCCAAACCACCTCAATCTGGCCTCTCTGACTTTATCTTTAACTCTTTCCATCCTCATCACTCCCCAAGAAAACCTCAACATCTTAAACTCTGCTACCTCCAGCTCGACCTCCTATCTTTTCTTCAGTGCCACTCTAAGTTGTTCAACATCACTGGCATCACCACCATCTTGAACACCTTCCCTTTCATTCTTCCTGATACTCTTTTATCACACAACACACCAGACACTTTTCGCCACTCGTTCCAACCTAATTGTACTCGCCTCTCCACCTCTTTTCCACACTCTGGTGCTCTGAACTGTCGATTTCTTTACCTCTGCTCCCTGTAACCTCACTGTTCCACTTGGGTCCCTCTCAATCACACCCATGTATTCTGTCTTGCTGCGGATAAACTTCATTCCTCTGCTATCCAGAGCAGACCTCCACCTCTCTAGATTTTCCTCCACCTGCTTCACAATCTCATCTCCAAACACCATAGTCCACAAAGATTTCTGTATAACCTCATCTGTCAGCCTGTCCATCACCAGAGCAAACAAGAAGGGTTTAGAGCCGATCTTTGATGCAGACCCACCTCCACTTGAACTCCTCTGTCACACCTACAGCACACCTCACCACTGTATTAAAGCTCTCATACATGTCCTACACGCTAACATATTTCTCTGCTATAATTACTATAATACTATATTTTAAGTACATTGTTTTCTTAGTGGAGACTTTTTAGCCCAAAACTTTTATTTGAGTATTAAGTTTTTGTACTTCTACCAACTGTGCACAGTGTAGAACATTTTGCTGTATATGTGGCTGCGGAGTGGCAGACTACTCAGACGTGGCCAGGGTGACAATGTTCCTCCAATAACATTATTAGGACCACTGGTATTAATGTTGTGGCTGCTTGGTGTTAAGTTTTCTGGGGTGCAACAACTTCAACAACTGCCAGAACATGAAAAAGGCATAAGTCAACCACAGGAGATGCAGGAATAACTCACTTTGTAACATTATACTATAACCACCAACAATATGGGCCATTTCATCCCACACTAATGATATGGGTTTAACATAAGTTTAAAATAAATACAGCGTCACGTACACCCCATGTACACAAATCACTCCACATGCACATGGCTAATTAGGATACCATGCTGAAGGTGCGTAAAACACTCTTTTCGTTTTACACTACATGTCATAAAAATACTGATGACACAAACTTAAAACAGCTAGTCAACCAAATGAACATACCAGTAGTTTACACAATGAGTTGTTTACAATAAAATCAGCTTACATACTCATGACATCCCTTTGGTTAACCACACTGATGAAGCATCCCCTTCTTATTCCGGTTGAGTTAAAAGAGTAAAACAGAGACTTATCAACCCTTTTAGATTAAATTCAGCCTACAACTCTTATCTCAGTGTCTGCCTATGTACTTTGAGGCAGCCAGATTACCTATATTGCACGTATGGCTGTTTTCCGTTGCCACCTCCCCTGCCTATTAATGTTGCTTAGCAACCGATTTTGTGTTTTATTCATACAATTTTAGATTAAATATTACTTCCTTCCAAGTTCAGCCTCAAAACTGGTGTATACATATCATTCAAGATTTAAGGCTACATCAAATTCACCCTGTGAAATAATGGTGGAAAGATTCCTGCTAAGATTAGTCTTTTCGTAATTTTGATTCTGAAAATGTCTGAAAAATTAATTTATTTAACCTGTGTTTACTTGCATTTGTTTTGGAATGATGTGCACAGTTGTATCAAACTTAAGTACCAACTGATGTAGTTGTGTTTAGGATGCAGGTTGTACTGCCCATGTTAATCATTCCTGTAAATTTTCATATGAATAAATTGATAGTTACCCCAGGTTCCATCGTATTGTTTTTGGACTCCAGCAACTGCCATCTCAATGTAAGACATGTGAAAAGAAAAAAAGGAACATTTAAATACAAATGGTGCCGAAGACTGAAAAAAAATGTACTTTCCAGTAAAACAAATATAATAATAATATGGAAAATAAATTGAGTTTAGCTGACTTAATGGACTTCCTTGTGTTGTACAATGTTTGAACATATTTTTGCACATCTCTTGCACATTGTAAATATAACGTCGTATTATACGTTTATGCCACTTAGTGTCAAATTATTTGGACATAATACTAGCAATAGTATTTTTCAAATTCTAAAAGACAGTCTTTTTACAACACATTTCCAAAGATGATGACAAAACTTGTGCGAGTGAAGACGCATTTTTTTCCTGCCCAGCGTCAGCTGTAGTAACAGTACGTGTTTACGTCACCAAACGTGATCGGAAGTTGCTGCAGTTAGCTCAGCTGAGCAGCAGCAACGTCTGTGTCTCCGGCGGTCAAAGGTTTGTCTATTAAATTGATGATATCTTTGAGCTTTACAGTTTTGTGTGAACATTACTTAGTCAGAGAGAAGGAGATGCCGGTGTTGGCACAGTGTAGTCTTGTCTTGTTTACGAATACTGACATTTAGCTGGTTTTGCTTATCGTTTGACTAGATAGCTAGCCAACACCCTTTGCTAGCTTTAACGGTTGAAACATAAGTAAATAACCATGTTGTAATAATGACATTAAAATAGTTCCATAGCCCGTTTTAGTAGCTGAGTAGTGTGAAACATTGAGACACGCTGAAGCCAATACCCTTAAAGGTAAGGTCAGTTAATTTCTTTAATAGTTTGGAGACCTTTGCTATTTGTCGAATCAGCAAAGTTAACTGAGGGGAAATGTAAGTTAGTGTTAGAAGTACTCCGATCCTTTAGACCTACGTGCTTGAGTAAAAGTTTAAACCACAAAAATACACTGCTAAGTAAAGTTCTGTGTTCTTCCACTTGAATAAAATACATAATCATTTTATTTGTTTTTGTTACTGTTGTTTGGGTTGAAGGATAGTTTGTTTATTAATATTTTGTTATTTTGTCTATGCAAGACACAAAGTAAATAAACAAATAAAGAGAAAATATTGAATAGTGATATGTTGTTTTTACAGAAAATATTGAATAGTGATATGTTGTTTTTACAACATATCACTATTCAATATTTTCTCTTTATATGTTTATTTACTTTGTGTCTTAATAAACATATAAAGAGAAAATATTATATATATATATATATATATATATATATATATATAAACATATGAAGAGAAAATATTGAATAGTGATATGTTGTTTACTATTCAATATTTTCTCTTCATATGTTTATTTACTTTGTGTGTATATATATATATATATATATATATATATATATATAACAATTTCAGTAAAGAAACAGATTTTAGAGGCGATCTTACTCGAATATGACGCTCCCGCAAATTCTTCACTCCAGAGATTGTTATATGATGAACATTGAACAATAATTGTATTTGCTTCTCAACTTACCCATGACAGATAAATTGTATATACAAGCTTTAAGTACAGTAATCTCACAAGCACGTTGACAAACAGTTTCATCGAACAAGTTTCTCAAACTATGGCCGAACTTACAGAACTCGCAGAATAGGTAAAAAAACGTGTACCTTCACACTGAACCTTTCTCTTCTACCTTGTAGTCAGTTGCTCAGCTCCAGTTACTGTGTCACATCTGCTCCCTTCAGTAGCTGAGCTGAACAGCGTCTCTTGTAACAAACCCTTTGCTATTGCATTACTCTATTTACCACTGGACAACAATCTTAAAAGGTAAACTACAAAAGCAACTATCAAAGCTATATGACGTCACTAATGACATCATCAATATACAGAAACATAACGCGACACACAATACAGCACAGTTCACAATACATAGAACAAAAAAACAAAAACTGAGGAAACCCTTGGTTGGCTAATCACTTGCAAAGGCTGTGGGAGTGGTTAGAGCAAGACAATTTTGGTGTTAAGAAATTATTAGTGAAACTGATTAATGTTTAAAAAATAGAACCTGTTATTTTAATTTCCTACCGGACGACTTCATGTTTTGTTTCAACAAGATTCTCTTCCCATTTTAAGCATTGTCAGAATCACATCACATTCATTCACTTGGCAGATGCGTTTATCTAAGGTGACCTACATGTGTCCTTTTGATTGAACATTTTGGTTCATCGACTCCTGTTAGTCGGGCATTGTCTATGTGTGCCAGCCTATTGTACAGCTGTTCTCTTCAATAAAACTCTCTTAGTGTCAATATTAATTATTGTCTTGGAAGTGGTACCTTAACAAAGGCGAAGATCATAATATACAGACTTTGGGTTACAGATTATTTGATCAAGATATTGTGTCTGCTCCACAGATGGCTTACCCGCAATCCCACAACCCATTTGCTGCTGATGATGATGATGATGTAGATTTTAAAGTTAAAGGTAAAGGGTTTTATGATGATTCAAATGAGAGGGGAATGAGTGATCCGGACGGGAGGCAGAGGTACCTTCAGCAGGAAGTGATGCGTACAGCTCAGTCTGCTATGGACAGCACTAACCGTTCCCTCAGCCTCATCTATGAATCAGAGAAGATGGGTGTGGAAACTGCAGAGGTATGTGAGACTAATTCACTTTAGTCTGGCACAAAAAGAAGGACATTGTTTCGGGGGAAGTGATGAGGTTTCTCTCAATCTTGTACCCAATAAGGCACATTTCTATGGACAAATCTAAGCGCATTCCACTCAGTCTAAACGTCTGACATTTGTATTTTTTTTTTTTGTCCTTTTTTGAAGCCACATGATAACTAGAATTACACCACATGACCAAGACAGATTCCTTGTATGTGAATCCTACTTACCAGTAAATCTACTTCTGATTTCTTTGTAACTGTAGGAGCTGATACGTCAAGGTGAGGTTCTGAAAAAAACAGACAAAATGCTGGACAACATGGACCAGGACCTGAAGACCAGTCAAAAGCATATTACCAGTATAAAGAGCGTGTGGGGTGGGCTTGTTAATTACTTCAAGGGCAAGCCAGAGACAAAGCCACCACCTGAGCAACCAAAAGCTTACCAGGCCAACGAGAAGTAAGATCCAGTCCTTCAGTGTTTATCAAAACCATGTCAAATTAGGTTTAGGTAGAGTTTAGTATTGCATATTTACATCGTCACCTGCTACTACCTTCTTAGTCGTTTGTTCTTTTTCTATTTCTAGCTAGTTGCCATAGACTGCCCTTCACTAAATGGCCGAAGAAAGCTTATCTGGCATTTGCTTGTTTTTGCAGATTACAGAATGCTGTGTCTGGCAGCAGGGAACATGAAGATAAATACCAAGCTAGTCACCCTAACCTAAGAAGGTTGGAGACAGCAGGTAAGACTGTCTCCACCACCAGAATCTCAGCATGGCATAACTATACCACTAACTGTCTCCCACCATTTTTTTTTATTCTGTGTTGCAGGTTTCGGAGCTTCTGCATCAATAGATGACAGCTCATCCAGACAAAATGGTTACCCTCAGAACAGATACCTTAAGGAGGTTCACCAGACGCTAGACAACAATTTAGGTAAAATTTATCTTTGTTTCTTTTTCACTTTCAATTTGATTACAGTACAAAGTTTTATACATTGCACATGGTAGGCACAAGAGGGCGATGTTTTTAGTATTTTTAAATTATTTCTTATTTACCACAAATTATCTACCATCCATCCATTATCCAGATCACTAATTCGGTAAAAGGTTGCGGGGGCTGGAGCCAATTCCAGTTGTCATTTGGGTAGAGGCAGGGTACACCCTGAACAGGTTTGCGGTCTATCATAGGACTGGCCCATAGATGTAGACAGCCATTCATTAGCACATTCACACTTACAGGCAGTTAGCCTAACTCTATGTCAAGAGTGTGTGAGGAAATGATATAACCTGGAGGACACCTAGGCAGGCACTGAAAAAACATACAAACTCCACACTGCAAGTGCAGGTTTGAACCAGTGAATCTCTCCTGTTTCATACTGCCAATTAACATAAAAACACTGAAAAAATAAAATGGTTTAGTCTCTAAAATGCATGATCCAAAAATACTGGTGCACTACTGTATTTTAGAAGTGTAAAATGTTAGGTTTATTTATTGTGATATAACACATAAACAAAATCCCCTAAAGTTCCACTCATACGTTTTCCTTCTGTCCTATTGTGAAACACCTAGATGAGATGTCTGTTGGCCTGGGAAGACTAAAGAACCTTGGACTTGGTCTCCAGTCTGAGATTGAAGACCAGGACGATTCCATTGATTCTCTGCTGACTAAAGTGGACAAGATGGATGTCAAGATCCACAACACAAACCGACAGATCAAAAACCTCAAATGAAACGAACACCTGAACTCACCACACAGAGTCAGAGATAAGAAAAGTTATCACACTTGCCTTCCTTTGGCCTTTGTTAAAAAACTTTGTTTGTTTTTTTTAATGGACTGAGACATGTACATGTAACTGGCAGATGAGTGAATCAAATTTTATCCTCATTATTTTCTTTTTGAATGACTGAAAAGTCATATATTAGTTTTATATTTACTCTTAAATCAAACTTGGTGTACTTCTACCACTGGCTTTTATACTAACATACTGAGTTCTGTCTCGCCTACTTTTGCACCTTCCTTTGTTCGATATGTGTATTTGATAAAAATGCATTGCCTGTTCATGCAAAATCTAAGTTGTTTGCCATCAAACTTCACCACACTTCTGTCTAATTGTAGTCTGTTTGGGTGATTAGCTAATAAGTTTTATCTTTTTGTCTTTTTTTTTTTTGATCACCAAAGATTCACTCAGTCAAACATTAAACATGTACATTTTTGTTTGTTTGACAAGTGAAAAAGAGTATTTTTAATTGTTGACTAAATGGAGAAGAACATGACGTATGTCAAGGCTGGAATCTTTTTTTAAATGTGTACATTCATATGTCAGTGATTACTGCACCTTTCTCCACAAATGTACAACACTAGCAAGTCTATCTGAAGTTACTTTTGCTTTACATTTAGTATGTACAGTATCTCCAGTCACACTTGTCATCTTAAGATGCTTCTCTTTTTCTTTTTAGATTCTTTACAGTGAATTTGATTACTTTTCAATTGAATTATGTTTATGTTCTCAGTGCTTTGTTTATATTGATACATCATATTCAATGGAGAATGTGATTGAGTGAATTATTATATAGTATAAAAATGTGAATATAAAAAATCTACACACTGAAAGGATAGCACACATATTTTCAGTCATAAATCTGTCCTGGGATACAAGGTAATAGTTGAAACACGTGTGAGTTTTAAAAAAAATTAAAATGAGGAAATAAACATGCATTAATGGTCACATGTATTTAACTTAGTCGTGTATTTCATGCAGTTGAGTTAAAACGTACCCAATAAACATTCAAAAGGATGGGTATTTGTGTTTCAATAATTGTGCCTTCGATTAAGTGGAGCAGGAAGTCTTAAACGCCACTAGGTGACGCCAAAGTTCTTGGATGGATTTTGCATGACGTTCTGTGTTCACATAATACCTAATTGTTCATTTGTCATCAGTTTATATAAATAACACCAAGACTGGACTAGTTTTTTTAAAATTCATAATACAAATACATCAACTAAGTCATATTTAAAATAATTGAAGTTATCTCATTATTGAAGTATGCCTAAAAATAGACATCTAAACCTTTCACACATGATAGTAAACGATCAAAACAAAAACCATATGAAAAATGTAGTTGCAACTGTTCTAGTTCTGCAAGTAATGATATTATTTTACTGTGATGAAACATTTTGTATTAGAATGATACATTTCAGCATGTGTGTGTGTTTATGTTCACTGTCTCTTTGTGCACCAGCTGTGTTGCTGTGTGGAGCTCAGGCCCTCATGTCAAGGCATCTATTAATTTTCATTCCTATGAGATGGACCAGCTGCTTCTACAAAAGCAAAAAAGCCCCCATTAGAATAGCTTGCTAATTACAGTCCGCACATCCCAAAAACACATATACAGTACACAATACATAGGAGAAAATGGGGAATCGGCTTTCCAGAGCCCAATGCCAAGGGAGACACCCAAATACCTGTGCCTGAAGGCGTTTTTGTGATATCTCAAACTGTGTATTAAAGTATAAATAAATAAGTTGTGAATCATGTAGCACCTATGGGGGGACACACATACACAAGGTATATGGATGCAAAAAGTGTCAGGTAAGAAAAGGAGAAAATAAAGCCTCTTTCAGTAGGCAGAATGTGCATAAGTTTAACACTTTGTCCATTTTCCACCTTTTGTTTGGGGTCACAGAGGAGAGGATATTGGTGAAATCATTAAAAATATGACTTGGCATGAATAACATTGTAAATCCAAGGCTGACAAGTATGTGTTAATTGTGATTATCAAAGTTAGTATTTTTCTGAATCAGCTTTGGCACAGCCCAATCTAATGTGAGCACAATGTGATTACACGGGCAGGTCAAACTGAACTGAAGAAGGGTCTTCAGGTCAAGGTGGCACCACACATCCACCGACACCAATAAACGGAAGTCACCTCTGGGTTCTGTCCTTCACTCCATCCATGGGGTTTGTGAGGTCTGTGAACAGCTGTCTTGTCAAAAGCAAACAGTGGCTGTGCTGTAACAAAGGGCGCTGGTGCTGGAATGCCCCCCTTTTCAGTGGGCGTAATCCCAGAACACACTGCTGTCTGACCCCATCAGGCACTGGGCCAGAGATGGGCCTTCCTGGCCTTTGGAAAGCGAGTTAGCAGCAGAAGCAGGGCATCCAGGGGGGTAAAGCTTGGTTCAGAGGGGATGGGCTGTCAGGCTGACAGCACTCTATTGCCACTGTTGTATTAAGAGAAAATAAAGAGTTGTGCTGACGGAGGGGAGTTTGGTAGGGAGTTGGGGAGTGAGAGCAGGGAGGGAGGGTGGAGGAAGAGGGGAGTGTGGCTGTAGAGATTAATAGAGGAGGAGAAGTTCATGTGCCTCTGAGATGATACACATAAACTAGCCAGGAGTATGAATCACTAAGGACTAATTTGTGCTGGTTATCAGTGCTATGAGTATTGTCCTGTTGAGTACAGAGGTCAAGTGTTTGTTTTTTTTGTTTTTGTTTTGGTATTTCATTTTTCAAAAAATGCGTATATTTAACAAAAACAATAAGAATCCTTTTAAAATACCAAATTCAGGCCTAAATGCATCCTTACATTTGCTCAACCTCCTCTTTGCTCCCCACCTGCCAGGTTTTACCTCTTCTGTGTGGAAGTACTTCAGTGTACAGTAAAATCTGTCAAAAAATATATTTACTTTGTCATTTAATTTGTATTATTTATGTGACTTGAGGTTGGTAAAGGTGAAGAAAACTGTCATGGCAAAGAAATGACAATATCTGGTCCCAGATACCTCACGTGTAAACAGTAAAGAAGCTGCAGCACCCAGGATGTCTTTTAGGGTTTTATTATCTTGCAAGAGAGAAGTACATCGACAGAGTTTCAATTCTCCATCCTATGCAGTTCTAAACTTCATACATTCGCACATAGTTTTATAACCTTTTGTTGCTGGGCAGACCATCCTCCACCCTCAGGAAACTGCCCCCAGCCCTTTCTCCTTTTATGGAAACCATTTCCCTTTCCAGCACTTTGATAAGCACCTGTGAGCATGGGATGACTCTGGGTCAGAGTCAGTGCGGGATGGTCTGCTGTTAGACAATAACTGATCTTGCAGCAGTTCTGCAAACACTTCGAGACAAAACATATATATGAGACAAAGTTTGAACAACATACAATCTTTTAAACATTCTTCAAAAGTACACTGAGTACAAGTTGCAATTATAACTAGGTAAAATGCTAAGGATTTTCCATCACAAAAACTCTTTATCTTTGTAAACAAAGTTGTAAGGTTTTGGATTCAGGATTTGGACATCCTTTTCTCTTTGTTCAGTTAATTACTTTATTGGAGGCAATTTGCCATCAATTTGGGCCTTCTGGGGTGCTCACACCATATCCATCACAACTGTAAGTTACGTCATAAAACCAAACCCCAAATTACATAAGAATGTGGCTGAAACACATGATTATACGCATTAGTTGTCATTTTGCTTTTCGCCATGTTGTTTACACCCTAGGTAACAATGTCGAGCATGTAACTGAAAACATGTTGATTGGTACATGTTTGGACTAAGTTATGTAAGCTGCATGTAAACACTGGTCAAACTTAGGGATATACTTATGTCGTACTCATTGTAGTCAATACAGATGGAAATGCTGGAAATGCCAATGGTGGTTTTGTTTAGTCTAAATCTAGTGATGCTATAAAATACCAAAATCTGAAAAATATGACAAGAGGAGGAGAAATATATCAGTAATGCTGTTTATTTTCAGTTATGGACAGTGTACAGAGAATGATGTGCTGCACTAATAAAATCCTCGCTTGTTTTATAATAAATAAACACACAAACAGACACAGACATGGGAGTGAAAGTCACAGCTTTTAAGAGAGAAACGCCGATTACTGGTACTACACTCGTCCTCATCTTAGGAGATGATGAGGGATGTGGGAAGGCATACTGAGCCAGCTGACTGACATCTGTTTTCATTTTAAGATGTTAGTGCTGGGTTAATATGCAGATTCTTTAATAGAAAAACACTGTCAGTAGAGACAACGGGAGCAGATGAGGGAACAAAGTGCACATCAGGGAGCTGTAGGGAGTGCTTGGAGGAGGATGAGTTAATTAGAAAAATGGGAGTAACATACAGTATGTGATAGTTATATTGGGTGATACTATGCTGGAATAAACTTCCTTGTGAAGGTAAGATGATTTCTGAGTAGAGTTATGAAGCGTTTCTGTTTACGTTTAGGGACCAGGAGGATTTTTGCAATTATTTGCAACGGACACATCTTGGACGATCCAACCTGCATGTTATTTAGGATCCAATGGACTGGGGCCTGAGTTGGGTGCAGCAACTGCTGTTTGGAGTTTAAAATGTTGGATAAAAATAAGTGTAGCTATATAAACACACACACATATATATATATATATATATATATATATATATATATATATATATATATATATATATATATATATATATATATATATATATATATAACTCATAAACAAAAGTAGAAAATGTAAAAAGCAAAATAATATATTTATATATTTATACATTATGCATTAACAAATGCACTTACAGTGATGGAGGTAGATAGCAAAGATTTAGAGGTAAAAGGCATATAGATGCTTTGGAGGACAGAAAGTAAATAATGTGGCTTTAAAATCGGAAGTTAAATGCAAGAATTTCTGTGTGCTTAGCAACAGTTTATACAGTACAGAGAATGAGGTGAAAGGAAACAGTGGCAGGATGTTGATGATCTCCTTGAGTTACCCATCCAGTAACCTGGATTGGAGCGGTCTAGCTTGGCTGGCAGAGCTGGTCAGCAGAAGGAAGCCTTTCCCTGCATACAGACATCTGGGGTTTTCATATTTACTCACACAAAGAGCACAGAGGAGGGAGGACACCGGCAGCCTTCGGGCGATGACTCTCGAACCCAGGATCCATGGCAGCCTGGAACTGAAGCTGCTGTCCAGAATGTTCTAGGAAACAAATGACATTGAGCCTGACATAACCTACTTTTAAAGGAAATTTTTTGTTTGTTGCATTAAAAACTAAACCACAATCATTAGTTCGCTCCACTTATGTCAATTGGTTAAATTAGCAACTCTGTTTAAGTCCTGTCAAACTGCATAGAGAGACATAGTTTAGGGCTTAGTTTTCTGACAGCGATATATACATTTTTCCACCAGAAAGCGGTCATCTAATACCCTTAACTCAAAACTAATGAGTGTAACGGGTGGGGATATCTTTAATGGTGGGTTTACCTGATGCTCTCTAGGCCATCTCCTGCACACCGGTCAGACTTTGACATGGCTTCACTCTGACACTCTGCACAGACCACTCTGTCTCTCACCAGCTGTGCACTCCACACTTTCAGTCTACATGCTGCACTGGCCTGTGTCACCCGCAGCATCACACAGTAACTGCAAGTACAGAAACACAGACACAGAGAGACAAAAGTGTCAAAAAATTATCAACTCAATTTTACGTTTGATTCTTAAATGGGGCAACAAGTGTCAAATTACACATTGTTTCACTGTACGCGTTTTATCATGTAACATTTTGATCTTTGGTTTAAGCTTTGAAGTCTTCAAATAATTTTCCTACAACATCAATGGCAACATGTCTAAATGAGGACATGCAGAGACAAGTGAGGTCACAGCACTCAAACAAAAGCTTCTTAGCCCTAAATGCAATCCAACTTGGCTGGATTGATGAAAGCCAAGCAGTGATTCATCCCAGTGAGAGGCACTACAACCAGACAAAAGACAACCCAGATTTGCATCGTCTGAAGGAGATCCAGCAGTGTCACAATCACCTGCAATATCCTAACATCAACACAGCTCAGTCTGTGCACTGGAAACAGTAATAGGTCCTTGTTTGCCCGTGTTCTCTGGCATTTATTTTGTCAATGATTCAGTCAGCTGAGAATACCATCCACAGTGGGGTGTTATGCTAAGAAAAACACTAAATCTGTTTCTCAGAGTGACTGTTGTCTGCCAGAAACACTGTAAAAAGATCAAGAAATATCATAGATTTTTGTTTTTTGAGGTTGAGGTTTCACGGCTTCTTTGGAATATGCACAATTTTTACACTACATGTTATTACTCAGATAATTTCACAGTGACAATTACAGTACAAGTCAAAATATAATTACGTATTATTACTCCATGTCTTTTACACCCTTTGCTCCCTAAGCCAATTCCAATGACAACACCAGAGACCCATCAACGTACCACATGTCTGAGTGAAATCACCCTAAATCTATGTCATCCATCAATGGTTCACATCACATTAATGTGTAATGTGCTCCGGTCAAAACAGAAAGGATCCAATGTCCATTTTAATCAATTTGAAAGGCTTTGGGCTGTCAGGAAAACTAGCCATGATTTACTCCCCTGTGTCTGATTCTTTCCAGTTCTGTGAACATGTACAATCAGCTGAGATCAAAGATGACATCTGTCCAGGAAGGCTTTACTTTTTACACGGATTATGGTTGCCTTATCTGCAGAGTTCAGGTCATGATGGTAATATTCAAGCATACCACTCATTTTACACAATCAGAGCAAATTCAAGGTTTTGCATGCTTGGCCTTGATCTGTGTTCTCGAATCTTGATCTTAAAGTAAAATACGAGGGAAAAAAACAAAGGAAGAACTGATCTGGAAGGCAGTCCTGTAGTTAGACTTGGATCCAAAGTGGTTCATGCCAGAATGACCTGCTACATCTGAACCTATTGATATAAAAATGTTGGCTTTAAAGTGAATATTGTTACAATTACATCCATGAATATGAGATATTTTCTAAAAGTTAGAATCTAATGTTTCTGAAATACTGAGCTGGTAAAAATGAAACAGAAAGAATAGCAACCAACCCCAGTACAGAGACACGGTCATTGGACCCTCCACACACTTCAGCTGTAATTACTCCCTCGTATCATTTGCACATGACAGCCAGTTCTCCAGAGGAAAATAAAGTGGGCTGGCTGGATCAGTAGAGAGCAGTCCTCTGTGTTTGTTTGTAGTCTGATAATAGAGGCCTTACCTGGACTTCTCCTCCCTCATCAGCATGTGTGGTCGTCTCCACGGATCCTTGAAGTTCCTCTTAAAAGAATCAGGCAGGATCTTTGCCACCTCTGCAAGTTCGTAGAGAAAATGCAAAGGTGGACATGAGAAAAGGCAACAATATTGTCAGATACTGTATATCCTCACTGTCACAGAAAAGACAGTACAGGTCAGTTTCTCAACCCATGTTCATGACTAAAGATGACTCAATGAAGCAAATTACTAGAACTGATGTAGCTGTAGTCAGTTTTCCTTGGAAGGCTTTTCTCTGAAAAGTGTTTATCTATGTTCTGGTGTTCATTACTGGGAATGTGATGCAACAGTGAGGTGTATAACTGAGACGTTTGAAAAAGTGCATCTGGAATAAGACTTCAGGACAGATGTTAGCAAATGTGTTGGTTACAGTAAAGTTGTTAAGATGAGGTACCCCACAGAATCCTAAAATGTCAAATTGATATCACACATTCACATTCACACGTGCACTGATGCATGCACAGAGTGGTACGTAGAAAAGGTTACGTTCTCACCTTTTGCTGTGCGGCATATGGCGTTGTTTCCAAAGCAGCCACGACGCTGTTTGAGGTCAGGACAGGGCGTGCCACCATTTCTAGGGGGAACAGATACTTGACGACTCCTTTCTGTGCTCCCAACTCCACATGCAGATGTGCATGATGACCAGGGACCCCATGATCCAACCACACAGTCAAGGGCTGCTAGGGAAACAAGAAGATGCAGAGATCAACCTGATGGTTTTTGATAAGCAACAAGAGAAACCTGTCAGCTCGAGATGACTTGACTCAACCAACAAGATGTAAAGACAAAAAATACAAGAAAAAAAATCAACTCAGGAAATTTTGGGAAATAATGGAAAAGTAAACAGAACACGCAAAAATCCTTCTAGCATTTTAAGTTGTTTTCTCAGAGAAGGTCAAACACGTTTTGCGAACTCAAAAAAGTTTCAGTTGTGGATGATTTAGGGTGGAACAGCTGCTATCATGAAGCTGTATTATTCTGAAGACAAAATTTATCGTTAACCCACAGGTTGTAAAATCTGCCCTAATCTTTCCTGCAGTGCATGACTGAAGGTGTGAGCTGAAACGCACACAAATATTGCACTGAGCACCGACTCAGTCTGGTGGGTGGCAAACCAGTGACTGGGTCATTACCATCTGCTAATATCAGATCAGCTAAACCCCAGACTCAGGAAGTCTGCAACCCGGGTCATGAGTGTGGGGGCCATTTGAATAAGGGTCTAATTTTGCATCCTGTTCTCACTGGTTTGCCTCTAACCCCCAATTAAACGTACAAATACAACCCACCATGTAAACGCAGCAGCAGCAGCAATCAGGCACCATTCAGCAGACTGAGTTAGCCAATTATATCAGGCTAAGAGGAAGCTGTATCAGATGGCTGCACTGATCAAAGCCAAGAGACTCCGGCCGTAATCAAGCTTGGTCTAACACAGACAATTAATAGTGGCAGACATTTAACAGCCTTGTTTTAGAGAGGAAGTGCACACGTGGTAAACGCTTAAATGTAAGAGACATACAAACAAAAATGTAGGAACTTAAACATATTGTGTAAGTTTAAACATGAATATTTTATTCCCGGATCCTCATGTGTTTTTTTTTCTTTATTTACACAAGTTTAATACAATGAGAGCAGGTGCACACAGCTTGAAACGCTTAGATGTCCTTGGTGAAATTACAGGGAAGGAGAGGATAAATATACCATAACTGAATCTAATCCTCCCGTGCCATCTAATCTACCTCAGTCTGTCTTTACAATGCACACCCACCCCACAGTACAATACTACATGTGAATAAGTGTGTGTGTGTGTGTGTGAACAGGAGAAAAAGAGCGAGAGAGAGCTTTTAAGATGCCGCCCGTCTGGTTTATTCCCATGGTCCTGTTGGGGTTTCAGAGGGGGGCGGGGGGGGTGCCTGTCTCAGTGACACAGCCGATCTACAAAGCCACTGTGGAATCTCTGCATTCCTGCACATTAGTGCTGCCCACCTGACACTCGCCTTTCCCAGCTCACAACACACACACACACACACACATGCACACACGCACACATTTATCGAGAACAATATCTGTCAAATAACCCCACCCCTCACTCATCGCACTGAAACACACAGATATACACATTTCCTCGTGTAGAGTGACATGAAGTTTCTTGGACTAATCCAACACCACACCCATATCAGCTTCCTTCTCGTGCCACCTCCTCCTCTTTATCCTTACTCCTGACTCCTAGCCTTTCCTTCCCTCCTCGACATCCTCTGACGTTCACACAAGCGGGTTTTGTGTTGCCGTTTCTTCTTTTCACAGGGGGAAAAAACACAAGCAGTGTCTTTACTGCAGAGGAAGTGGAATGAAACCAATAGGGTGGGTGGGTTTCTGCACCCGAGAGGGAAACAGAGCTAATACCCCTCTGATCGACACCAACACCTAAGGGCCACTGTCTGGCAGCTTGAGGCGGTTGACCCCAAGACAACAGAGGTCAGAAAGTAATTATCAAGCTGTGGTGGTCCCCGACTTTACTACTTGTACCAGCAGTGTGACAGTCGCACAATCCACATGACAAACCTGCCGACAGTCAGCCTGAGCTGCACAGTTAGTATGAGAATGTAAAACTGACAATGTAGTAAATATCGTTGTGGTCATTATCAATTAACTTTACAGAACGTGAATAAAACTGAGCTCAGGCACCGGGTTTTCTGGGGCTGTAAAGCATGATAAGAACAGTGATGGTGCTTTAAATTGTGTTGAAGCCATTTCAAAAGGCCATAATTTTAAAAATGGTTTCGAGTGTCAGGACTTTGCATGGACAAATCTCGTGTGACTAATTTCCCTGGCAGTTAGTTGGACTTCAGACAAACACCACTAACCGAACCAGGCCAGTCAATGTGTGTCCGACATCAGCACTTTTATCTCTTTATCTCCTTTTCAGGAGCCTGACTTGTTAGGAAATCAGGACTTCCTAACAAGTGAACTATAAACCTTTCTTCAGTTCACCTTAGGTTGTTGTCACCTTATGTCCCTTGTTCTCTGAAATTTGTGTTCTTCACTCACCTCCCCCTGCATCTATCTACCCCCCATGGTCTCTCTAATAGGACCCAGATGTCCAGCTGCACTGGTGGGCCACTGGCCCTCGGGCTCCCTCCCATGTAGACAGCTGGGCCTTGGTCCGATCTGACAAGCTTTATAATGTTTGGCAACACAAGTCCGAACCATAAGCCTCCTAATAGAGATGACGGGCGTGGGACTGAGCCCTAATAACAAGTTAGCACATAAATGTTTCCTGTAGACACCTTACAATAAGAAGTCAAACAAAGCAACTTATTGAAAGGATTCATTAAACGCAGCTGAGAGCGATTTGGAGGTAAAATTGTGAGACCTCTGTTTGCTTTGCACAGCCTCCCAACACAAGCAAGCTCAACATATGAATTCTAAATACTGGAGTGATGTCCTAAGAGCAATCCAACAACATTAAACACAAGGGAGCAAAGAAGAAGAAGAAATGAGGCAATGTGCTCTTTTCAGTTGAAGGTTCACACCTGCTAAGACAACTGTGCACTTTAATGTTATTCAGAAAATTGTGGCAACAAGCGAAAAATAAAGGCAACAACGAAGCGGGTCCTCTATGGGAGGTTTAAATTTGATCTAATTATCAACCCAAAGGTTGTTAAACGTAGTTAGAAATTTGAGTATAGGTTTGTTAAGTCTCTTTAAGACAGAGAATATCACATCACACGTAAAACTAATTTTATTAAAGGATTAATATCAATTACTGTTTGTGCTTCAAGATAATTGCTGATCATTCCTATTTATAATATACAGCTGAGGATGACCTGAGGATGGCACTAGAGAAAAGTTCTGTTGTAACATATAAACCTTTCATGCTAATCAATCCAGCTGGAGTGTGTCCCAGCTGTCAGAGGGTGAGCGGGTCCCCAGTCAATGGAACATTCACACTCACGGTCACACCTACGGGCAATTTGAGGTCATCATTTAATCTAACATACATGCTGTGGGTACCCGGAGGAAACCCACGCACAAAACAGAGAGCACTGTTCAACTGTGCAACTACGTCCTTGTAATTATTAAAAACTGTCAAGTTCAAGTGAAGTACATCACCTAAGCAAACAAATGCAATTATCTCACTTCGAATAGTGTGAGTACCAGGGGAACCTTGACTGTGAACTACAACAGGTGGCCAGCTTAAAAACATCAACCGTTCATAAACGAGGAAGTAGGTGAGGGAGTGAAGGCAGTGGAAAGAAGCAAACATCATGGTAAGAGGAAAGGAGGAAAAGTGCCTGCAGGAGAGAAAAATGAATGATGTGCAAACCTCTGGTGTATTGGAGGCTGAGGCTACATTATGTCTTTGTGAGAAAATGAGAACTGGCAGACAGGAGGAGAGGAGCTGCCTCCCTCATCCTCCTTTTGGGCCATTTGAGCTCTAAATCCTTTGGAGAGGATCGAGCAACAAGAGACTTTTTGTAAAGCAGAAGCAAAAATGATGTGATGGAAAAGGGTTTCATCAACAGGAGACAACTGCCCACTTGAAATCCTAACAATGTTTATCCAAAGTTAATTCATGTGTGACATTTATCTTTCCAGGAGGTGGTTTCTGATGGAGCCTTAGAGGCAGAGCCACACATCAGTCAATTTAAAAAGGATCAGGATTGTGTTACTCCATAATTTATTTCCAGCATCATATATATCCTGGTCAGCAAAAATTCTGCCATATTTTACGTTTAAAAACCAGAAGACTAGTTTGAACACAGGGGCAGCCTTGAAACGTTCAGCTAGTCGGATGCAGCAAGAATTTCAGAAAAATACAGCACATATTCAACATTTCTGACCATTTCTGCATAAATATGAGCTGAACCAGCTGTGATCAGATGTTTATGCAGCTACACATTGGGAAACCATATAAAGAAATTTGACAAAAATACATATTTCATCACAGGATTAAGTTCGGGATTTTGACTCAGTTAATGCAAAACATTTCCTCAGCATCAACATTTCTTTGGTAGAATGACTTATGTGTTTAAGGTCATTGACGTGCTACATGATCCACTTACTGTTAATTTTCTAGTTCACACAGTAAAACCTCACATAAAAGTTGTTTTGTACAGCCGAAAAGTCATAGCTCCATCCATCATCGCAAGCAACTGCTGTCCAGAGGCAGCAAAGCAGTGTCTGTCTCCAACATTACGATAATACCATTGCTTTTGAGTGTTCTCCTTATAATGGATGGAGGAACATTCATTTATTTATTTTTTGTCCTTTCAGCTTATCCCTTGAGTTCAGGGTCGCCACAGCGGATCAGTGTCCTCACGTTGATTTGGCACAGTTTTTACGCCAGATGTCCTTCCTGACGCAACCCTCCCCAATTTCTATTTGCCGTGACATACAGCACACAGAACGTCTCGTTGATGTGCTTCAGAACTGAGTGGAATATTGGTGAGAAACTATCGAGGCACTTTAATGTGTCTGAGTCAGGCCACAGGACGCATGCTGTGTTTACACTGTAAACATTCTCAGGTTGCACAGGGACAAGGTGGTGGTGTTCAAAGTTCATTGTGAAGTCAGCAAAAGTCATATTCAGTCATACTACAAAAGGATTTAAAAGTATTTATCAAGAGTTTATCTACTGATGATTTCTACTTTCTGTATTGAAAATGTTTTGCCTTGTCACACAAATATTGAGCAAAGATACTTTGATTTACAGTTTTTCTGGACAGTAACCATTTGTACCTGCAAAAACACTGTCCAGCCTCTGACATCTCCATCACACTCTGGTCTGTACTGTGTAACATCACAGTGACACAAGGTCCACAGTACCAGAACTCCCATACACGTAAGTGAACTGCATGGCAGCATTGAACTCGTGGGACCAGATGCTAAACAGTACAGTACACTCGCCTGAGCTTAAATTTCAGTTTGCCAGAAATATGGAGTGGATTAGGTGATCCCACCAAGCTGCCAAAATAGATGTTACATTTAAATTTGACTAATTGGTAAATAAAAAGCACATGCTGACATTTGAGTCTGCAATATTTCCTCGCTGTTTGTGTTACTGTGTGTATTTACTGTACTGAAGATGCCTCTTTTCAACTGTGTACAACTATTTGTAACCATTATATAGTCAGTTGGGCAGTTACTTTAGTGCTGCTTGAGTGTTTCATATTGCTTAGTTTTAACTAAAGATTTGAGCCTTGTCTTCAATTCTGTGTTCATGGAGTTTAAAAAAAGACATTCAAATCAGCTGACTAAAACTATATGTCTGATAGGTCTAATTAAAGTGTGTTACGGCTTTCCATCAGAGTACTTTCATACACACGTTTAAGTGATTGATTCCAGCCTGTACGAGGCCACCGGTTCACATCACTACACAGATACACTACTTAAAGGACAGTTGACTATTTATGCTCTAAATATGCCTGAGCAGATGAGTGGCTCCCGTATTTTAGTACTTTTTGATTTCTAGAATTTTCCCAGCAGATGATGGTAGTGTGCACTTAAGACAGGGGGCACATTCTGGGATAATCCCGCTCGTGAACTTGAGATGTAAGAGCGGCCGAGGAGAGTTTCCTGTCTGTCACATCTCAGACACAGCTCTACTGTAACCCAAACCATTTTTGGCAGTCTGTTCCCATGGTGTCCATTCTCTCATTTGTCCTTATATAGCAGCAGCCAGGGAGATGAGCGAAGAGGTTACCCAAACTCAAATTTATTGTTTCTGTGCGGAATTCACTTTAATCTCCTGATGCAGTTTTATTATTTCTTTGTTGAGAAAAACAAGACTTCTCTCCTCCCATCACTCTACTTTCCAATCCCTTTATGGCCAGTTTGTGTAGTTTGAAGCTTTGAGGTGACGGTTAAGGGTCAACCCTACAAACTTAAAACCACACACACACACACAACCTGCTGTTGAAACATACGCCACGAATTCCCCTTTACAAATGGTCACCTATGGCTGGTCACTCTAAACAAACAGCTGTAATGGATGCTCTAGAAACTACTATGTTTAGTACGTCTCACGGTCTCCGTGTCACTTCAGTGATAGCTACCCCAGGTTCCACACAATGGACGATACAGTTGGAATCTACGCAAAATCTACACAGTATAGTTGTTTTTTTACCAGGAGATCTCGAAGCCCCCAAAGCATCACTAAGTTATGCGATGAGCAACAGCAACTCACCGGATACTTGGCACACACGCTGATAGTCCTCGCAGCAGTCTCTGGTTTTTTGGCAGTAGGCATCACAGTAGCACACCGTTTTTCTCCTGCTGTACTCAAAACATTCGTTATTTCGGCCGGTGCAGCAGTTTGGGCTCTCCCTCTCCCTGCAGCCCGCTTCAGCACATGGAACAATTTCCCCGCAGAAAAACGCCAAATATCCACAAACGACAAACCCAAGACGCGCCGAGCTCCATCCATGCGCTCCCATGACCAGGACGTTTCTGGGCTCCACACTTGCTCCACACTCCACTGGTGTATGCTTCACTTTGAGTGGTGCTTAAAATGGAATTATGTGTTGAAGACAAAGATGGTATTTTCTATATGAAATCCAAGTGTGTCATGGTCCTACTTAAGAAGAGGGTGACGCAACAACTGCATTGATATCTACAAGGACAACTGGTGCGTAAAAACCAAACCTGTGCGCTCAGCTCTGCTCGCCTGTCGGACACCGCCCACTTTGAAGCTACTGTTAGTTTTTAGAAAAGACGTAAAGTACCAGCCTTCCTCTCTATGTGTGTGTGTCTCTCTGTTGCTTGCACAATATGCAAAAGACGAAGGAGCTTTTAAAAGTGTTTGGCAAAAAGATGTGCTGGGCTTTAAAATACAACTGAAATGCAAAGCATGAGGGCCAAACACTTTACATAAGCACTGAGCAGGGCACTTAAATTGACTTGCAATCTGGGACCATAAACAGTTGTCCAGTTGCCCAAAGTCTGTCCCAGTACAATATCTGTAAACAGGATTGGAAATATAGATATTTTAAAAGAATAAAATCTAATTCAGCACCACGGACAGCGGTGCACCCACGTTACACGCACAAAACGTACGCACAAAATCAACGTATTTTAAAAAGTTTAGAATGTTTCATAAGATTCGCCTTGGAGCCGGTATACGGATGTGTGAAGCTCCTTTTTTGAGCTTCAGCGACAAAACGATCTCCACCCATCCCGTATAAGATCACCCTCCCCATTTAGGGAAAGGCTGGAGAACAATAATATTACTTATCCTTCACTGGTTCTGATTGAATGGAGAAGCTGCGCACGGGAGGCTACTGTAAAAGCTCATCAGGAGGAGGAAGGCATGATACAATCTCCACTATTGCCAGAGAACGTCACCGAGTTTAAGTAAAAATAATTTCCAAAAAATACTGTCCTTGTACTTACATTGTACTGTGTAGTCCTTGCCAACATGTGAGCTGCGTTTCCCAGTCACAAATTGTTGTTTACGCCCTGTTTGTTATTGGAAACTTAAGATATGAACACACCGTGTTAAATCACTCTCCCACCTCATTAGTTTGCTTTTCTACACAAATACAGCACATTTAATGGCCAATCAGCTGCATTTAAACAAATGATGGCACACAGCGACATTTATCTGATTTGAAATTATTTCTATGTATCTTACATGGTTTGTATGGAGTGCACTGGTTCTAACACGTGTTTATTTTTTATCTTTGAGTTACCTTGGCAGTGGAAGGAGACCCTCCCTGGTTTAGAGCAAAAGGTTTGACTAGGGATGAAGGAGGCTTTGGTAATGAAGCAACTCCTTTGGCTGCACCATCTGCCCTGATGTCAGGGTGTGGGGGTGGGGTGGCTAGTGTGCATGATGTCCACCTCTTGCATTTGTTTCGGTGATGATGTCGTGATCAAGGGCAGCTGGTGGGTGCTCTGACGCTCCTGATAAAGTCCTATTGTACTAATGTGACGAAAGAGGAGGCCTCTGTCAGCAGTGTGCGTGCGTGCGTGTGTCAGAGTGAGAAAATAATAGCATGTGTAAACAACAGCTCCCCCTACTGTTCAAAAGTCCTTTAATGCTCGTATATGTCAGCGTGTACTGTATTTCCTGTTACGAAGGATGCACTGATTCTCACTGACAGTAGTGGACAGTAACTTAAGACTTATTTTTGAGGCACTTTACACGAGTATTTCGATTTTAAGCTAATTGATTCAACCTCATTAGCACATTTTCTATTTCAAAGCACATTTACGTTATTGAACTCAACCAATTCTGCCATGAAAAATGGTCAAATAAATTCCTTTTAAAGACTTGTGCACCAAAACATTTTGCACCCAAGTCAAAAGAAATAATACAAAGCCCTTTATTGTAATATTTCTTTTTTCCTTAGTTTCTTATTCAAGTCAGAACCCACTACAGGTTGCTCCCATCTCCTGCAGACTGCAGTGCATTCCTTTGCACAAAAACACTGGGTAACCAGGAATTTAATGTGTGTTTGTGTGTGAGTAACACACTAACCGAGAGAGAGATGGATAGTTGATTCACCCTACATGAGCATCAGCCAAAACTGGAACAATGAGTTCCCTGTTCAATTTGTCCCCTACCTACCCCCCATGTTTTTTCCAAACATGATCAGTTGAAACCAAATGGGTGAAACAACAGGGGAAGGAGTGAGAAGACATAAAACAACCCCGTGTAAGCTTTTAAGTTTCCATGTGTTTATTATAGTGACATTTTAGTCCCCTTACAACAAAGGACTTCACATTAAATCCAGACAGATGACAGATGATTGAATTCAGACAAGATCGGGGGCAGTGTGGAGCTTGGCCATCAAGAACCGCAGAGCTTACGTGCGCACACGCATGCACACACACACACACACACACACACACACACACACACACACACACAGAGAGAGGGTCTTGGAATTCACAGATTTGCTGTAACAATAGCAAATCTTTTTCTCTCTTGGTTAATTGGCAGTTGGGAACAAAAGTGCTTTTCTGGCTAAACAGAAAAATACAAAAAACATGACTTTAATAATGGAGAAGTGGATTTAATGCAATCACAACAGTCGGACATGGATTATGACTGTTTTCACATAACTAAAGAAGATAACAGGAGCTAAATCCCTAGTTTTTATACAAAACATGTTCTTTTTCAAGCAGCATTTACCAACAAACACCAACAAAAGGCACATGAAAGAGAAGTAAAAACAAACCCTGAATCAACAGTGGAAATGAACAGACTAAGATTCCCAGTTTTGTGTGTGTGTGTGTGTGTGAGACTGGGAACTGCTTCTGATGAAAGCTGAAGACAATTTTGAAGACAACCAATCTCTGGCAGGAAACATGATGACTATTAGTCAATTAAAGATGGAAGATCTGAGATTACTTCATCTGAACTACAGCAATAAAATGTTTTTATAACACCGTTACACCCAGACCTGATTACAGAAATAAAGTTGCACAAGTTTACAGTAAATAGCCTCTGAACTATCTAGATATTTAACATTCAACTCAAAATAAATACATTTATAAAATATGCCACAATAAGCATTACAATATTTGCTCCTCATCACATCATTAGGCTTGCCTTGCATGTCCTGAACACACTTTTAGGTTTGGCATTTGGCACACAAATTAAATACGTCATAATTTACACGAAGATCACAATCCTGGCAATATAATCTAAAATGTATAAAAATAATTGTCATATTATAAACACTAAATCATTCTATTAAAGGCTTACTTATGGGAGTTGCTGCCGGAAATATGACTATTAGCTGCCGCCTGGCTCCTCTGGGTTTTAAACTATATTAGGCACAAAAGGAGACAGAGAGCAACATGAACTCAAGAATATCGAGTATGACACCTGAATATTTGTAATATCAGCAAAAGAGTAAATGGCAAGAAATAAAGTTGTTTACAGAAGAAGGGTGTTTTACAAAGCAGGTTTACAAATCTCTGCAAGAGTCATGAAGAATTCATGTTGTTGACCCTAATAATTAGGTTTTGTTTCACAGTTGATGATGTATCTGTAGAATGAAGCATCCTTTTTCACAGTTGTTTGGCCAAACTAATAATAATAATAACAACTTTATAATCCCACTTTGTGAAACTGACCCTTGCTTTTGTCAGGTGTCCTCAAAACTCTGCATAGACCCCAGCCGTGCAGATGTGGGCAACACTGAACCAGAAGCGGTTTAACTTCCTGGTCAGCATGTGACACCAATCAAATCTCTTTCTCACACCCTCAACTTTGTGCTCTACATAAGAGATCTGCTAAACTCCGATCTGTGTCAGATGCCTGAGAAGCAGGAAGGTGGCACCCTCTTCTTTCACCCAGCAGCTTAGTCCGTCTTCCAGGCTGCGTTTAGGACCTTTACCACCTCCTCATAGATGATGAAAACTATAGCTACATCCAGGCACACACGGCCCAGCCGAGGAACTGTCCCTTTGTAAAAACTGTGAGCGGAGACAGAGAGGGGTGAATGCAAGATATAGGCACATTTATTAATAGCTGACCTTTTTCCATTTTATTTTAGTGTAACTTTAAATCTAGAAATGACTACACACATAATAGATTACAGTCAAGACTTGACCACATTTTCAAGGGTTTTCAGGGGAAATAATAGTAGAGATGTATTTTACTATTCAGCATTTGTTGTTTAAAGTTAATAGATGTGTTTAACACAAATAATATGCCACTGTGTGTTTCTTATGCACTGTTAACAGCATCGCAGATGATTCGAGCGGAAAGTCAAACAACACCAACTAGAGTGGAGGTGTACTTACGCTGAGAGGCCCTCATTTCTCAGGATCTTCACAGCACAGTCTAGGGTGCTTTTATATTTATGTGCTTCCAGACCCTTTGGAAAGTAAGGACACAGTGGCAAAGATGACAATGTGAGCTTTCTTTGAGTCACTAGTAAAACACACAGGGAAGTAACAAATTGTGATCCTGTGCTCATCGTGTTTTCTCATTACATAAGGTACCTGCATTCGAGTCTTGATGACATCTAGCGGGGTGTTTCCAAAGACACTGGCTGCTCCTGCTATGGCTCCAAAGACTCCAGTCACCAAGGGGTTAATAGCTTTGTTGGGGTTATCACCTTGTGAGAGGACGTAACAGCTGAGTCAGGAAATTTGAACAGTTGGTTAAAGTAAAGCCAGCACTACTTTTAAACAAAAAAAGCTGGATATGGTATATGACTGCTAAAACCGTGCAGGTGCTCTGTCAACACTATGGACCACAGACAATATATGGTTAATCAAATGTAGTCTTCATGTATACTTACCTTTGTACCAGTTCTTTAGAGAGGTCATCACAAAGAAACGAATAGCCTGGTTGGAGCCTTGTTTGAGGACAGTGGCAGTGAGACCCTGGTATGTCCCTTTTATTCCTATTTAGGAAAAGAGTTAGGACTTTTTCAATGAATGCAGCTGTATGTTTTCATTATGTGGCGCCATGCGTTTAGCTGCACTGCCCTGTCTGACCAGTAGATGTCAGGAGAACTACATGCAGTAAAGCTTCACCTTGTTCTCTGATGATCTCTCTGACTCCGTGATAGAAACCCTTGTATTTGGGGGTCAGTGAAGTCTGGTCATGAATAAATTTCACCTTGGGAGATAAAGAAGGAACAGGATACTTGTGACCCATAACAGAAAACAAGATTTAACTATTAATGAGAAAGACTAATACACTGAGACTGAATTTAGGAATTTCTATTTAATTATCTAATAAGATAATAACATCAGCATTGTGACAGTACACATCTACTTTTGGTCAATCTTTGCTATTCATGTCTACGGTGTTAGTTTTAATTTGTTTACCTATAACATACACAAATGTAAGATGGGCAGCTGCTTCATGCACACTCAGGTGTAAGACACTAAAACTCAAACTGACCACAGGTCTGTTAGTAACACACCTTGACAGTTTCCATTGGACAGACCACCAAAACAGCCTCCATCACCCCTGCTCCGAGCCCACACAGCAGCCCTTTGGTGCTTTCCAGTCGACCAGACTCATCTTTTGCACGATTACTGAGGAATTCAAACATTCCAAACCTGAGAAGGAAAATAGTGTCAAAATGGAATTATGGGAAATCAATTGAACATTGTTTAAACGGTAAATCTGTTAAAAGTACAGCTCTGGAAAAATGACATGCAAAACCAGTTTCCTCTTCATGTCTCCATGAGTACAAATAAAAACATGATCACAGATGCACCTCAAGGCAAAACATCCTTCGAAGTCAGATCTTCAGTGGAGACCAACTACTAAGAGTGCAGAATGCGCTTTAGGGTTTCATTTTATTGTTCGGCCTTCGTCCCCACTAAAGGATGCACCAATAATCTGCACAGACGTGTGTGCACCTGTGTCTCAAAAACTGATGAGTGACAACAGCTGAAATGAAAGTGAGCCCATACAGAGAGAGGTGTGGTTTTTGTATCTCTGTAATCAGAAAATGTTGTGCCAGCGAGTCCTTTACAAGAAAGGTTATTTATAGATGGAATTGAATTGTGGTGTGGCAGGATGCTGCCTGGGACATCTGCAAATGGGCGGGGGAGGACAGACACTTGTCCTTGATAAATGCCTTTTCTTTTCAGTTGACCTGGAATCATCACAGGACCAACAGAAGTCTTCTCTTCTACTCAGCTCTTCTGATTTTAGTTTTCTTCCCTGTCTGTCTACTAAGGAGAATAATTTTCCTCTGCTCATTAACGTACTACATCGGTTTCTCTGTCTCAGTTCTCGAACAGATTTGGTTTGTTTTGAAAGGCAGGGCCCTCAAAACTGTCCCCCACAGTTGAGCAGAAAAAACACTAACATCACTGCCTTTCTGCATACCACTTTCTGACTGTGAACAGCTTTTTAGCTTCAGGACAGTTAAAAATAAACTTCCCCACAGTTTGCTTGGTCTGCACAGAAATGGGACTGAACTTAATAACTAACCCTGTAAAACAAAAGCTGCTGGAGAGAAATATGCTACTGCCAGTTCTGCTCATTTGGCAATTTACTTCCATACCCTTGTAACAAGTGGTCTAACTTCCACCTTCTAAAGCTTTCTCATCCATGGTTTGGCTGACATCCACAGTCAGAGATGAGTAATTCTGGACAGCGGAGTGCTGCCCAATCTTCATTAATGGGACTTTCCACAAGGTCATTGTTCAGATGAAAAGAAGGTGAAGGAGAGAGAGAAAAAAAAAACCCAAAAAACAGGTTGGACAGACACAATGTGGATGAAAGGTTAAGGGGAGGAAAAGGTCAATGGCTCTCTTGTCAGTCTCTCTAATACTATCATGGCAACCCTTCAGCAAACTACATGGTGCATGATGTTGAATAAGCAATTAGTTAATGGAGATGCTACAGGCTGGGAATAGGAGAAGGAAGATAGAGAAAGTAATGAATTAATGGATTTATAGGGAAAGACGTCAATAGAAAAATATACTTGACATTTATTTTCCATTTAAACATTGGTGCTTTGAAAAACCTAATGTTTTTAAAGATTTTTCAGAAATGTACTTCTGTAGGTCTCTAGAGATTATTAAAATAAATCAAAGAGAAAAACTGAACTGGGGCTACAATAAGATGTGAAGCATGATACAGGGATTGGAATTCGATATATTTTAATATTGTAAGGAAGGCAATATATTGAGATAATTTTTTACCTTTAGGTTTATTAAAGCTGTCATAGTAGGAATACAACAATATACATTTAAAATCTAAATAAATAGAAGTTTACTCAGTCATCAGAACTAGATTATAAACAGCAGAAAATGAACTGTTGTCTACCACGATAGTTTGGAAATAAACTGTTCGTTAAAAATCAAGTGTTTTTGAGAATGAACAAAGTGTCACAAAACATAATGTCACAATACGCAAGCGTATTGATATTTTTTTTAACAGCCCTAGACATAAGCTATAATAGATAAAACATAATAATTACTTGTTTAAATGGTCAGGAACCACTTGCCTAGATAATTCAATCTAAATACAAATAGCTTGTAGACAGCCACCTATGTAAGACTTGTAATATATACAATGCAGTCAGAAGACGAGACCAAAAAGATTTCCTCCATCTTATAATTGCTTAGCAATAACACCTCCTAGGAGAGATAACAAAACAATTTAGATTCCCTCTGGAAAAGATGCTAAAGGCAGACTCACAAACTCAGATGTGCATACACACACACACACACACACACACACACACACTCACACACACACACACACACACACACTAACAGAGCATCAACACAAGTCTCCATCTTTGAACCCTATTGAGACCCTGTCCATGTTTGAGTGGCATCTCCGCTCTGCCTGGGTGGGCCTGTCTCTCCATCGAACAGACAGGTTCAAGCAGTACACACACACACACACACACACACACGCACAGAAAGAGAAAGGGAAGAAAAGAAAGAAAAAAAGAATAACAAAAAACTGTAAAAATAAAAGATTCTGCCATGGCCTTGTGCGGTGTGTTTGTGTGTTGGTGTCCTTGAATGCACTGCATTGTAAGGACTTGTCTGGAGACAAATGTCATTGCAAGGAAAGAATAACATAATTATACCAAAGGCTAGTGTGGCATTTATGCCTTGCATTGTGGGTAATGGACTGGAATAATTGGAGTATTCGAGTTAGTGGTTCCAGCTAGAAGATCAAAGCAGCTCAGCTAAAATTGTATTTCATCCAGCATTTACATCACACATGCACGCACACACACACACACACACACACATATTTAATTTGTGTGTTTGTGTCTATGCAGCCCATCACATCACCTAAATTCCATCTGTTACACTGTTTATTTTGTTTGCAACCTTGTAATTTTTAATTTTATTAATGGGAACCCAAACCAAGTCCAAACAGTGTCAGTACCATGTTAATTAATCAATTTCTTTTTCAAGCTAATTACTGTTTCCTTTTTATTCATTTTTATCCTTACAGTCATCAAATTTGACATCACAAATCTTACTTGAGCAATATACAGGAGTTCTACACCCATTCAGATTTATTTATTTTTTTGTCCTATCAGCTTATCCCGTGAGTTCAGGGTCGCCACAGGGGATCATTATTCAGCATTTTGATTTGGAACCTTTTTTTACACTGAATGACCTTCCTGACACAACCCTCCCCTCCCCAGTGCTGGGGTCAGGGATGGGTGGTTCAGTGTCTTCCACAGGAAAACTTCAACATGTATTCGGGAAGTGAGGGGTGCCAACTGAGCCGCTACCATTCCAGTTCTACACCTATTCACATAATCCAGGATAACTTCAGGGGTTTCATGTACCTGACTGCAGATTTTGGTATGGATCCATACAGCAGTGAGCTCAGTCCTCTGTACAGTCCTTTAACACCGTGACTCCGTACCGTCTGTTTTACACAGTCACCTGAAAGAGAAAGAAAAATATATGCATTATAAATTTATAAAATCTCAAACCTTTATTTGATTATACTTCGCATTACTACATGCAAATAAGTATTTTACTGTTTGACTTTTACATTGAAATTAGTATGTTAGTATTTTTTCTCAACAGTATCATAGATATAGTTCCACTGTCATGTGTAATTATTTTAAACAACACATAAGAAACATCAGTATCACCTTCAAATAATCACCATCACAATTTGACACCGTAGTGTTTTATGTCAAATTGAACCACAGGCTAATTCCTTAAAAACATTGTGCTTTTCCTTGGTCTTGCTTCTGACTCCTGGAGACATGAGTTCAGTAATCCATGTTGTGCTAGTTAAGCAAACGAACAACTGGCCAAGAAAACCAACAGCTGTCTCGAGCACTCATTAGTACGGTCTGGAATCCTCAGAGCTTCAGCCAACATTAATTGATCCTGTATGTGTGTGTGTGTGTGTGTATGTGTGTGTGTGTGTGTGAAGCTGGTGAACACGGAGGGTGAGTGTGCATGTGTGCACTGGTCTGTTTTAAGTCATATAAACAACAAGCACAGTGACAGCCTGCCAGAATCCCTAATGTACCTGAAGATGGTGGATAATTTGGTAATGAGCTCCTGTGAGAGGACGAGAGTAAGGGTAAAAAACCGAATACACGATAGATGGATGGGTAGATGTAATCTTTGAATTTAGACTATTAAACCTCTGACTGTTTATTATTGTACAATGGTATAATGCTGAATATGTTTATATGTTAGTGATATTGCACTAAGGCTTTGCAGTTCTGTTATATAATGTGTTTCCCAAAATAAAACGATTACTCTAATGATGACAGTTGTCCTATTGGTTTACTGTGTTTTCGTAGTATTAATGTTGTTTTTATGTGATCTTGCAGCAGAAAGAATTTCAATAGGAGCTTAACTGATCTCATTCCAGAGAAATACAGTACAGAGGCTTTCTCTCCGAGTTGCACCCGTGTTTGCTCCAGTTTTATTTAGTGTCTGTTTCTTAATATTTCTTAATTTAAAACAACAATTGAATGAACTTGTTCTTTATCAGCAGTGGATGTCTGTGTCTGAGCTGGCAGATATTTGATGTTAAATTGAAGCCCACATTCAGCATGATATTTGGGCAAAGTGACTATGGCGGATCACCCTCACCTATTCCTCTGTATTTGGGTGGATTGGCCCTCTCATCCAGCTGTAACTGTGTTTTGACGTATTCTGTGGGGAAGGTGATGCAGATCTCTATGCCACCAGCAATTCCACCTGAAACACACAGCAAATCAGAGCAGAGGAACATTAATATGACCAACAAAAAGAACACACACGGTTTAAACTTGAACCTAATGAAAAAGCACTAACTTTGGCCTGGCAGCTTTGTTAACATATAGCTGAAACGTAACATCTCTGCCTGGCTGCAACCTTTCCAGTCTCTCTCATGAATTACAAGGAGGTGCCATTACGTCATGGATCATTACAGTGACTCCACAAATGACTTTCTCTCCATAAACATTAAAAGCACTTCTGCTGGGGGAGGGAGAGTAACGAGCCAGGCGAGTATGAATCAACTGTTCCTGCCATGGCTGAACTTTACAGTGACTGTGCAGTGAGAGCCAACACAAGCGAGGGTTGTGTAGGGAAATGTAGCTGCCTTCTAAATGTTGGACTAATGTGTATTCCATATATTTACACTCAAACATATAACCATATTTTATTTTGATCATAGTTTAATAATACAATGAGCAAGAATAAATCATTTAACATAGGTAAACATGATTTATTCTTGTTCATTGCATTACTATAACATGTTCACGTTTTCTTGATTTGATCAGATACAAGTTCAAATTTTTTGAGTGTAGTATTAATTTGTGCTGCTATTAATTCAAATATAAAGAAGGAAGTCAAGGATTAAAATTTAGTGAATGACATATTCATTCAAGTTACTGCTGCAGGGTTCTGTTTGAAACCTGCCACAGACGACAAATTCAGGAGATGTGTCCAAAAGCTAATGCACAACAGAGATGAGTCACAAGGAAAGAAGGGAGGATGAAGGGAGGGCGGACATTAATTAAATTATCTGCTCAGCCTGCAGGGAGGGGCTCCATTACCCAGGCCAAGACCATCCATTAAGTCAATGACACAGACACACACATGCACACAAACACACTGTGTAAAGGAAACACACACTCAGCTCGTGTTTACACAGGAAAATATCAACATGCCACCCAAACAGCAAAAAATAACTCCTCGGCCTGGAAAATTTATCTGGTTAATTATGAAGAGTATTTTACTGTAAATGATTTGCATTTGCGCCAACTCAGGACATTTAAAAGTCTGCAATAAACTAGTGAGTGTGAAATCATAAATGGAAATGCTTTTTATTCCTAGAATATCCTGAATCCTGATCTGGCTCAAAGAGAAGTGTTTTCAGCAGGAAGTGGGTTTCTGTGTTTCTGTGCTGAGAACATAAAAAAACTCTTCTATGAAGCTACAAAGTATTATGTGAGATTACAGCCTTTAGATTATTGACATAAAATGTATGTACATGTTGTATGTAAAATATAAAATGCATACAGTCTGTGTGCTGCTTTGAATCTATTCTTTGTCTTGCATCTGTGGGCCATTCACTGTCTCAGGTAATAACTTTCAAACGCCACAAAGAACTTTAACTGTTATTCAGTGATTCAGTTGAGTCCTATTTCACTTTCACTATTTAAATCAGAGAGTGAGATTATTTTATTTGTTTCTATCTATTCTTTCTATAACTACTTTCTTTTTTATTGAAAATTCTCATTTTCATTTGTGTGGGACTAAAGTAGGACTATGAGCACATATATCACGTCAGACTAACAATTTCTTATTACAGGTGTATTTTTGTGCAAATGATTTATCTCCCAGTACTGTTTCTCTTACAGTATAAATATTTATATAGTGTATTTTTAAATTTAGCTCTGCAGTTTGGCACCTTTCACATTTCTTTGTTGCCACGAACTTTATGCCCCAACCACCTACTGAAGCAGCATCACCTCAAGTTGAGATAAAGAACATACATTTAACTACCGTTTAACATACTGTACATGGTAGTAGGGGATAGCATGGTAATGCAAATCAAATAGTAAAAGTTTCCATACACATAACACAAGGGATATCTTCCTGGTGCTTGGTTGTTGTCAGTCTTTCATAACCTGCATCTAAGTTGTTTCAAAGCCTGAAATGGTTCTGCCTCTGCTTTTCTTTATCTACATCTCTTCCTCTGTGAGTACAGTTGATCTAATAAAAAAATAAATGGCAAATAAATAACTATGTTTTTATATATGCACGTTGTCACTTCATGTAACTTTATAAAAATCCACTGTTGAAATTTTGTGATTGTTGACATTAAATCAGTTAAAACTCACAACAAAATGTGTCACAGGTTGAGATCATAATATCTGAGGTATATGGTATTACTGAGTCTACCCTATATTTAATTTAGTGTTTTATTTCTGTGACCTGAAGGAGTTTAGCTAATCTCACCCCATTAGAAGCAATATAATTTAGTAATTATAACGGAATAATGTTAGTTCTCAAATGCCCAGAATTTATTATACGTACATTCACTTACTCAGCAGTATTCAAAAAATATGCACTCTACTGAGAGAAATCCTGACATTCATGTTCTTAGACACACACACACACACTCTCTCTCTCTCTCTCACCAGGTCAAAGCCATTGTGATTTTTGTAATTTTCGTGGAGTGCTAAGTAAGTACACAATGACCGGCAGAGACTTAAATCACATGAAATCACATTTCCAAAACTCCATCCCAGTAGTCCTGATCTGTGATCAGTGGGTCAGTGTGTCTTACAGAAGGAAAAACAATAAACCTCATTCATCTGATTTCAGCCAAGGCAGAGCTGCATGTGAAAACCAAGCAGTAGTCACTCACAGGCAATGACTCTGCAACGGATTCAAACACATAATCAATCCTCATCAGACACACAGTGTCTATGGAAGAGAAGCAGCTTGTTTGTCTTCTAGTCCACTTTGCAGCCTAAATCCAATACAAACACACACACACACACACATTTACAGATGACACCCTAAATGACTCCTGTGTTGCTGCCAAACGTGGGTTACACAAGCAACAATGGCCATTAATCTTTATCCTCACAAACCCGCTCTGCTCTCTGTTCATAATTTTTCTCTTGGCAGCACCTTCCTTCACCTCTCTCCTCATCCCCCAGCTACTCTTCTCCACACTGTGCCATAAAATCAATGCATGAAAAACAGATCTTTGACACTCACTATTACATGAGAAGAAATTGAAAAGGTATTGGGAGTGATATTCAGAAAAACACAGAATGAGGACCCTCCACTTTTAAAAAGAAAAATCTTTGAGGACCTAATTTTTCTCACAAAGACCTTGTCATACAGAAAGGGAAGAATTGGTTTTATGTATACAGGTATATTAGTTTTATAGGTCATTTTACTATGACACACACAACAAGAAAAGCAGAACATTGTCACAACTGAGAAAAAGAGAAAATACCATAAATTCTTACATATCAGGATATTTGTTGATTAAGCACCTGTTATAATAATGTTTAAGCTTTGTTGTGCAGAAACATATTTTAACACATTAAACAACACATATAAGAACACTTGGTGTGCAGTATGAGTATACAGTATATGCACATACACACACATATCCAAGAATCAGAGATGCTCATGAATATAAAATGTCAGCCTCTTATAGAGAGTGACAGGAGACCAGGTGAGCAGGCAGACAGCTAGCTGACTGGGAGTTTCTAAAATCCTGCCCTGCCTGGTTGGAGACACTAATGAGCACCCAACACATCTGGTCCACCATGAAACTCCTTTTTATTCGCCAGAACTGACAGTAAAGTACAGGCTACGAATGTGGTAGCTTCTAAACATTTCTGGAGCACTACAATATTTCATTTAAGTACTAACATTGTAGACTAGCAGCTGAGCAAAATGATTCATCATACATCTGCTGTTCTGCTGAGTAGTTGTGGATTTTTTTTTTGCAAGCACTGTTGCTGTGAAACTTAACAAGATTAATCTTTTTTTCTACCAAGTTCACCCAAAACAACATCTTATGTGTATATGTACATGCATAGAAAACTAATAAGCACTTTTATATCAGAACTGATCAATTATCCATTCCGATGATCCTCTTTGGTGTGGAAAGGAAATATGGTATGTCCACATCTCCAACCCAAATGGAGAACATAGCCAGAGGACTTATGTACTTCAAACATGAGGTGTCCTATTAATAGAGATCCAATATTTCTGTTTGCCTCTTGAAAAACATTAAAAGAATATTTAATATGACAGCTGGCCTTTTAGGCTTCCTCTGTCCTAAACAACACTCCCCAGTGCTACACAGATGCTTAATTACAGAAGGGATGTTGATTAATTTTACATGGGAACTGTGCCTATAACCCTGCAGCATGCAGACTGTACACTAATTTACACGAACACAGCAACTACACACAGGTTGTTTTGAAAGGAAACAGTTATAGACAAGGTTGAATAGTGAATGTAATAAATGATTGTAGTTCATCTGCCTTTTGATTTAAAGTGTCATCACATATTGAAAGGAGGTGGGAAGATGCAGTTAAGGTCACTTATTAGTTCCCAATACAAAACACAGAAAGGACAATAACCAAAAGTGTTCATAGTTTCACTGCTTCCAAAAGAAAAAAAAGACACTGATCTCAAGAAATTAGAATATTTGAAACAAGAAAGACCAAGAAAGCCAACATTAGTAGCTCTCCGACAAATGATAGTCAGAGGTGTAACCCTTCTGACTCACAACCTTACTACCTTATGGTAGTTCCTAGTTAGGTTGGCACGTGTCTTACTAGACTATTCTTCGATGATAAATAGTTTCAGCTCATCCAAACTGTAAGGCTTTCAAGCGTGGACTTTAACCTTGAGCTCCCACCACAGGTTCTCAACAGGGTCGGCATTTGGGATCTTTGAGGGCCAGTCCAGGACCTGGATTTTTGTGTCCTGCGAATGTTTTTCACCAAAACGGATGTGTGCTTCTGGTCGCTGAATTGCTGAAAGACGGTGAGCGGTGACCTCAAACTAGACTGGAAGATGTTTTTTTAATATTATCTTTAAAAATGTCAACATATTGTTCTTTCTTCACAACTACATGTACCAGTATAAGGTTCCCTGTGCCTGAAACAACCCTGCAGCATTATGCTCCCACCAGTATGTTTAACTGTGGGAACTGTGGTTTTAGGGTTAAACGCTTATCCCTTCCTCCATTACACAAAAGCAGGATCCATGGGCGCAAACAGCTCAAGTTTGGTCTAATCAGACCAAAGGACAAACTTCAAATAAATCATCCCTATTGTTCAAATGTTTACACGTAAATTTCAGTCTGGCTTTAACGTGCTACCATGTGAGCAATGGAGTTTTATTTGGACGAAGACCTCAAAGCCCACTAGCCCTGACTATTAGAGTCCCTTCGGTAAAGTTCAGTGGTGACTGACTGCCACAATTTTCACTACATTAGTATGAAAAAACCTGACCTTTATTTTACATTCCAACATGTCCCGAATAGGGGCCTTATAACTTTGATGAACACTTTTTTTGAATGATGCAAACATTAAATAGAATTTTAAGGAAATGTTTCCTTGGGGGCTAATAGTTTTGGCCTCTCCTTTACATTTTCTGGGACTGCCGCTGCTCAGCAAGTCTGAGTATTTCTGTACACAGGCCTACTGACAAGGCAATTACTTCAAAATTTATTACAATGCTGTGAATACTTTAAATTTGACAAGTAGCAAATAAATGTTCACATGATCGATTTCTGTAATTTAAGATTTAAGTGCCATTAATCAAAACTCTTAGATGAAAGGCTGACAGAAAATCTATTTTTTTTTTTGTATGTTAAAGAAAACATGCTCTGCAATGTAATGTATACATGTACTACCACATCTTTAGTCATAAAAGGAACCTCTAGGAATCATAAGGAAAGAGCGGCCGCTAACAGGCCAACAGTGAGGGTGGTTAGGGGCTGAACAGAGGAGTCTGTGATTTATTGTCTTGGCTCCTGGTATTTGGGCTCAGCAAGCAGCAGAAACATTGGATGGGAGTGGACTGTGTACGTCGCCTGTGACGTAAGAAAACAGACAGTAAGTCCATAGTTTGATGAGCCCTGTGAGCCTGAGAGGAGACAGCCACTCAGAAAACCTAACTGACTGCCCTGAGGCTAAAAGAGAGAAGACAAATAGGAAAAGAGGAGCGGGAAAAGTGACAAAAAGAATGAGTCTGCCTCAGTCAAAAAATCCAATCTCTAATAAATCAAGATAAAAAGAGAACAGTTCCCCCCCCTCTCTGTACAGCCCTCTAATGGTCTGAATCCACACTATCTTGAGCAAAAGGTTTATAAATGAAAGCCACAGCAGTGTATGAAAGCATACCAGCAAGCAAATCAGGGCCAGAGACCCATTTCGCACTCTCTTACCCTCAAGCACCACACACACAAAACTCCTTGTGTGTTTTAATCTCGGTCATGACCAGTGACTGCTGAGAGAGGACTTAAACTAACCAACAGGAGCAGAAAGAGCTTGTAGGCCCCTAAAAGCTTTGTAAATGTGCAATGTCCAACTCCCTCCCCAACCACTGTCTATGTGGGCTCTCTAACCTATTAAGCTTTGACCTTCTGCTTCTTGCTTTGTCTACTTAGAGCCTTCAGGCATGTTCAAGTGACTCACTCTCCTCACTAAGACATAACTGCTAACCACTTCAAATAAAGTGTAACTAGCAAGTCCAGAAGAGAGATGTGAGCTGTATTTATGAACTGCCACTTACTCAGCTGAGTGAAAAAGATGTAAATGATCAGCTGTGGGTTCTGATGTATGATATCTCAGGTCAGGAGACAGTTTATAGCCTAGTCATCCAGGTGATGCTCTGACCAAAGCATTTTCATTTTCTCTGTTAAAAGACAGTGATGAATGATTGGTTCCTTCACAGTGAGGCTTTGAGGAGTCAGAACTGGGACAGAGAGAATGCAATAATGCTACAGTTGCAAAACTGGACGGACAGGGTTGAGATGAGCTAAACGGCAGAGTTAGGAGAACAGGGTGCAATACTGGGACATATCCAGTCAATCAGGCTGCACAGGACTGGGTGGGGGAAGGGAAGGGTCTCAGCACTGCCACTGTTCCCTTTCTAGTGAAGACAGGGTGACATGAGTCAGGAGAGGAGGTTTTGTTCTCTGCCTCTCAGTGCACTCAAATCATTAAGTTAATTTTTATAATAAATACATTAAATTACATACTGACTATTTGTGACTTCACAGCTTAGAGATTTGGACATGATAGAAAGTCTGACATCTTTGTAATGTCTGCGAGAGGATTAACACAAGCACAATAAATTTTTGCTGTGTTAACGATTCATCCATGGTAAAAAAAATGTTATTACAGCCAAATCAAACTAATAATAAAACAGATATGTAGCATTCTTGAAAAAAAAACTTTTTTTTTTACCTGTGGTTCAGTCATTCATGTTCAACTTTATTTGCCTGGGTGCTGTTTTTTGTCATTATTGTACTTCTACATGTAAACCATATAACCATGGAGCATAATAACATAATAATAATCTGAAATGAATGGGCATGTAAAAACTTTTGTCATTAACATCAGCTTTTACTCGTGTAGCTGTACAGTATGCAGATAGTTCAGTGATGAAACACTTGCTGATTTCATCTTATCAATTGTGTTGATTTGAGGTTTTTTTATATAGTGTTTTCGAGCAATTTAGACACATGGGCTCGAGGATTTTACACTTGACATTCTTACTACATTCTGATATTTGATAGCCAACATCACCCATTAATCAGTCCAGCAAACAGTAGAATAACTAAACAAAGCCCTAAAAATGTTTGTTTTTAATCTTTAATCAGAAGGCAGAAATGTGTGTGCTGCCAGATAGCAGCATAAAGCAAGCTTTAATACAGCAGCACCTCAGAGAGCCTCTTCATCAAGTGGAGCTGCTGATTCCTGATCATCATCACATGAGGGGGTCAAGAGGTTTGAGGCCGGGGGGGGAGTGCAGAGCAGAGTGGGTTCCTGAACCTCAGCGGGAATAAACCAGTGACTCACAGAAATGGCTAAAAGCAGCACGACTGCAGCAGCGCAGCAACCAAACAACTGATGTTAAAATTATGAGGATTGATTATGCAATTTTGTTCCTTGTTTTTGTAAGAAATGCCTGACCCTTGCTGGTCACAGCTTTAGTGCAACAGATGTTTTTATTCCAGCCTACTAATCAATATAGTATAGAATAAGGAATGTTCTAGGTTTACAGCTCTGGATTTGGCTCTGCTTATTTACTTTGGATGTTTTTCGTATGGGTTTGTGACATATTTGTTAACCCATTACTTCATATCTTATCCTCTTGCTGTATCTGAGAGAGAAACCACAAATAAGCTCCACAAGCTGACAGACAATCACTCAAGGGTGAAAAAACAGTCCCACCACAAGGTCTGTTTAGCAGGTGTTCAGGAGCTTTTTAATCCTATTATATAATTTTCAACAGCAGATGGATGTTGTCCAGTTGCGATCAGCTTCTTAAAGCTAACAATGGCAAGAAATTGTTTAAGTGCACAGACAAATGAATAAATTGCAAATAAATTTGCAATTCCAACTGGGTAAAATCCATATTAAACTGTTTCTTCCGTTATATTCTCTCAGATCTCTTGCTTGATTCTTTGATCACCACAAATACGAATGAGACCTTCCTGGCTCTAGTGTATTGTCACAGCATCACTCTTCCCTCACAGCATTTTGCAAAGTGCACTAGAGGTGAGCTTTAGACATGATTGATTAAACATCAATGCAGCAGGAAAGATGTGATCATGTCAGGACATGGTAGGGGAAAAAAAACTGATTTCTTCAGTGTGTGCACTGAAATATGAAGGCCGGAACTTTTCATTTTGCAATAGATCAATGCAATAGGCTGCAGATGGTTTGTGGGTAAGTTGGTCTGTTAAAACAATGATTACTTTGATTAAATCATATTGAATGTATAGTTGTTTAACATTTGGACACACATGATTAGGTTTGCCATCAAAACAACAACAATAAAATGAAGCTATAGCAATGCTGCCAAAATGTCACAGGAGGGTAAAATCGAAGATTTGAACTATTCCTTTAAGTTGTAGGCGGTCTGTAGTCATGAATAAGTAATGATCTCACTAAATAGTATGTTGTGAGAATACAGTAAGTTTTCGTGAGCTGAATGCGGATGTAAGTTGTATCCTGTCAGCTCGCCACGACTGCGCTCGAAATCACACATACTATTTTAACTTTGTATTACTTGTAATTTTGTCCAACTCCGACTTTTCCGTGTGACAAATCCCCATGAACTTACCTGCCAGAATGGCTTTTCCCGGGTGAGTTAATTTCGCTTTTCCCGCCGGTGCCGCTGCCGCCAGACTTCGCGGTCTCGAAAAGGGGCTGATAAATGTGCCTTTATCCTGCATTGTAGCCGAAAACAACACGGTCGCGTCTACGAAAGCTTTTTGTCTTATTGCAGTTATCTCCAATTAGCTAGTTTGCTATTTCTTTATGAAGGCGGCTGGAGCGCGCAACACTTGGACGGCTGATGTCTTATGCGCTTTCCTGGATGCAGGTGAACTGACGCGCCCGGAGACTCCAGCTGATCTCGGTCTTGACTGTGGGCGGGTCCTGAGACTGTCTGCGAAGTTAGGACCTTCAATATAATCCGATAGCTGTTCTTTGTAACTATGGTAACGCTGTTCCGCGACAGTAGTGCGTAAGAGAGCGAAGCCGGAAGCGAGGAGAGGCGGACAAAGAGTTATCCTCCCGTATCCTGCTGCCGCGTGGAACCGTGTGGCAATTTCTCCACAAGCCGTAGTGAAGGTAAACAACCAGAGCCTGGTGTATGACTGGACCTAGTGGGTGTCTCCCTGGGTGCTTTTATGAGAGAGGACCGTTCCACAACAGAGGAGCTGGGCGTGGCGCAGCCTGTGTCTGCCTGTATTAACGCATCGCCACAGCGAGATAATTAAAACTGATTCAAACAAAGAGAATCGGGAGCAACAACTATTTTCTCAGCAGCACATAGAAGTAGGTATAAACCACACCCTTCCCGAAGTAAGAGGCTGTAAGCCTCCACAGAAATCAGTCCTTAGCAGCTTTGCTACCCAAATGTCAGTCTTGGTTCAGCACGCGAGGGAAACAAGGCTGCAGCCGAAAAGCCCCAGTTCATGGGTTGTAATACTTCCCACACGGACTCCAAAAACAGGCTGACACCTCCAGCGAGCTGTTAAATGTTGATCCTAATGCATGACATGTGCAGGTGATTGGAGTACTTCATGTGTAGTTCAGGTTTTCGTTATCTGCTTCGTAATGTGGGAAAGTTGACGCCATGGTGGGACACAGAAACTGCTGGGCAGCACAGGAAGTAACCAACCAAACCATCACACTTCAAGCAGCCTTGCCTCAAGACTTTGCCATTTATTAACCAGCTGTTTGTGCATTTTGTCTTTTTCTTACAAAAATCATTGTTTTATTAGACTACAACAACACACTATAGACAATACATAGGTATTCCATAATATTTGACGTCTTTGATTAGGTATTTCAATGTATCTTAAATTATACACTGCCTTCAGTACAATAATGTTTTTCTTTAACCTGCCACCAGGATGAGAGATAGAGTTGTCCCGTTTTCATCTCAAGTCTGTTGGAGCTTCATTGCCGTTTTCTGTTAGTTGGGTGAAAAAGTTTCATCGAACATCACTTAGTGACACAACATTAGTAATACTTGATGTATTTGAGTGGAACATGAACATTGTGCTCCTTTTTGCAACGATATAGTTTGGCAGCACATGCACAGACTACAGAATATGGCATTTATTTTATTATTTCACCTGCTTTTTTTTATATTTATTCTTGTGTTTTTTTGTCACAATCATCCTGAAACTCCAGATGAGGAGATTGACTGCTCCGAACCAGCAAACAGTTTGCTGCTGCAAGGGAGTAGAAATTTCATTGAGTGCCTCTTGGTTTGGTGACATGTGCCTCCAAGGCCAGAGGCTACAAATACACACATACACACTCACACACAAATATAGACAGTACTGTAAGCTAGATTACAAATGTTCTTAGTCCGTATGAAGCTAACACACTGTTGTGAAAGTCAAACTATTGCACAGTAACTGTCTTTCTAACCAAAGCATGAGACAGTTTTGGAATTAAACATGAACAAATGAGCCTGATGGTTGCCACTTTCTCGACGTACATAAGGCTGTAGCAGTGCATTAGGAGGCAGGGTGAGACACACGCACGCCCCACCACTCTTCAAAGTCTCTTCCTCATCAGTGCTGAATCACCAGGAAAAATAAAATATAATGAATGGTAAAAGCTGCTCAATTGTTAGTCTACATTAAACAGCAACAGGACAGAGTGGTTTTATGTTACTAATGTCATTGTTGTGTTATTTCCTGTAGGAGCTAAGAGGGGGCTTCATGCTGTGTAGATCAGTGATGCAGTCATAACATAAAGAGAAGCGTCCAACAGCCTTGATGTAGTATCTGACGTGTTTGTACAGAAAGGAGAGATGAAGGGTTTCAATTGCAATTTCAGTGAAGGTCCAGCTGAGTGTTTTTTGTTTTGTTTTTTTTGGGGGGGGGTCTCCACACCATCAGTCTAGTGGGACTAGGAGGTGCGTGAGTGTCTGTGGAGGAAAAAAAGGAGAGGGATGGAAGAGGCCAGATCGGGCCTCTACATGTTGAAACCATAAGCGGGCGGAGCAGGGTAGCCTGCAGGGGCAGCAACCTGAGCAGGGTAGACCCCAGGGGCAGCAGCAGCAGGGTAGCCGTAGCCTGGGTATGGTGACTGGGGAGCCACTGGAGCAGGAGAGGCAGTCAACATCAGCTGCTGGCCTGATCACATAAACACATACACACAAACACACACACTGGGTGACGTGCTGAGGAAAAATATCTAGCTACACTCTCCTTGCTATGTAGTTGCACAGGATTAAACTGACTATACTGAATTACTGAGATTGCAGATATAATTAATTTTGGATTACATAAACATTGATCAATAGTGGTAAAATGTTCAAAAGTGTAAACAAAACTCTTATTTAGCAACAGAAGTTGAGCTAAAAATAAAATTTCTAAAGAAAATGATTAAATGGCAAAATCCCTTGAAGTAATATAGATTAAAGGTCCTGGTTCGCCAAGTACAGTATACGTTCAGCATTCTTTGCACTATGGAAAAAATGTGAAATCAGATGGTTTCTTTCTGGATGTAACAAGGCAAAACATCAGGGCAAAACTGTTTAGCAATACAAACTCAGAACAATGTTAAAATGTTTATGAACTTTTAATCAATATTGTATTTCATCATGTACTGTAGAAAAAAAGTAGCAAAAGTGAGATTTCAAGATAAATAATATCATGACATCTTGTGAAGCCAATATAACTACAATTCCCAATGACCAAATTCAATACAGCCAAGATTTAGAAGAATGACTACGACAAGTTAAAAGAACTGTATTTTTCATCCAATTTTCAGCAAAATGCTACCCCATTACCTTCATCCAGTCCATATAAATCTGCTTAAATCTGCTTTTCCCCAGCACGAGCCATTTTGCCATCTAGGTATAACACATTCACCATTTCACAGCCTGAGGCAATTTTCCCCTGCTGAGGAGTCACAATCATGTCTCCCTCAGGGTGACGTACTGACTGTAAACCTACCAAACACCATTGGCTGAGGCTCTGTCACCTCCTCTTCAGTTTTCCTTTGGCTTTCTGCCTCCTGCAGTTTGTCCACCTAAGGGCGATGAAGAAAACAGAACATATCAGACATCGACCACTTGCCCATCGTGCAGAATAAAACCAAGTTAATTTACAGTGTAAGCATCCTGCAGAAATCTCACTTTGGTCCAACAACAGACTTTAAATTTCTGGTCAGAGAGATACAAACCAGCTATGTTTTTAAGTAAAGGATTATTGCTGGACACCTACAATGTAATAAATACAATGATGTTCCAGATCTATTTATAGTTAATGACCATTTCCTATGTCATATATTACAGTAGACCATAACCTACTTTATATTTCTTTACTTATAAAAATATACTTAAGCGTTTACTTTTATATTCTTCTTTCTTACATTAGACCAAAATACTAAAAAAATATTCTGAAAGACAAAAAGAGTAAGGTTACCTAAAAGAGACGATGCCATGCAGGTAGGGTGAGAATTGCTAATACAGCAACCAGTACAAAGGTTAAATTAAAGGATCAGTTCAACCAAATCACAAAAAAGGACTCCAACCTTAGAGCTATTTAAACTTGCAAATACTGACTGCAGAGAGACACTGGTTTGTCTACTTCTATATCATCAAAATTCATTAGATGGTAATAAAATGTCATTCATGCTGCTCAAAACACTGAAAACATACATTTAAAAAAATCAAAAATCAATCAATCAAAGCAATATCTCTTTCCAAATACAACATCCTTGTTCATTATAAGGACCCACTGCCAGCAGTCACTACTTTTTATATTTACAGTGTAAACTGCTGGCAACGAGGCATGTGGATCTTGAAGAAGACAATGAAGACGTTATATGTGGAAAGGAACTGCTTTTGAGTTTCTGAAATGTAATTTGGAATGTTTTATAGCATCAGAAATGTACCAAACAACACCAAAACCGCATCGTGGCCCGATGCCACTTGGAAAATATTTTTGCAATTTGTGTGAACTGACTTTATCAACAGACTTACAGTGGGATTTAGGGTTAAAGAAATATTACATAGTTTCATACATGAAGAAGAAGCTACATACATGCCTACGGTTTAAGCTGATGCTACACTTCCAGCCAATCACAGTTAACAGTCTCATATCCTTAAATGACAGTCACAGCTTCCACATGCATCCCATTCACAAATGTAAGCAGGCTCTCCTGATTGATTTTCTGAAGAGTGTTTCCTTTTGCGGGACTAAAAATCAAGCTACTTATCAGAAGCTCACAGTTTAAAGCTCAACCTTGCCAGCCATACAGTATTTGCGCAGTGAGTTTGTTGTTGTGCCAATTTCTTAGTCACTAAGTACAAACGTAGAATCTGGCATCCAATGGTGCACACAGCAGAAAGGTTTCTGATGTAAGGTGAGATGAATTTTAAAAAAGTTGTCCAGCTAAATCTTTAGAATAAAAATGTTAAATTTCTGTTAAATGATCATTTAAAGACATTAAGGCAAAAGTTTAGATATAGGAATAAAAAAGGCAGAATAACATGTGTAAAGCACTTTTATGTTTATGACTACAAAGTATAATATAGGGTATGAGTGGACGTCTGTTAGTAATTTACTTCTGTAATGCATTTAGAAAATACATATTTGAAATAGGTGCAACCTTACTGCGGTCCCTGGTATGTGCTAAACTATTGTGAAGTACAGAGGAGTTGGTATTTTACTTTCTGAGGGAAGTAAAAAGCTAGAATCCATCCCTACCATTTTGACTTGTGACTTATAGAACAAAGTGTTTAGTCTGTAGAAGAAATTAGCCTAAACTGAAAACATTTCCCCAAAGACAAAAAAAAGAATAATCCATAAAATTTTCTACTTTTTGTTTTGTTCAGTAGCCCTGAACTGAACAGTCAGCTAAAACATGGGGATGCATCTAACAAGTTTGTAGTGGCTTCTCTCAACACTCGCTTTCATTTCCACTGTTTGGAGAGAATTAGCCACATTGACATGGACAAATGCAGCCTTGACAGAGAGGAGTTAAAAGTTAAGATGTTAGGCCAAGACAGGCTAATCCTGGTCCTGAACAACAAGATGGTGCACAGGCTTTGGCTCCAGCCATCAACACAGGCTCTGTGTTGGTCCAAGTTGTGTCCAACCATTGATCAAAAACATGCAAGCAAGTCAGGGGTCTGGAGGAACAGTAGATTATAAATTACCAAACTAGTGCATATGTTGAATTATTTTAAATTGTAGCAGCTTATATTTACACTGTTAACAGTTTATTTCGATAGTGATTAGTCAACTCATAAATCTATATGTGCATTTCATTTATGAGGACAGAAAGCACTGAGTTTCACGTTCAGATATTATGAGCTGCAAAAAGAGAGACGTTGCATTTTATGTTTCCTCTGGAATTCAGTAGACAGCCTGCCTGTCCATTTCCTAATTTTTTAGGAGAAGAATTTGTTTCTTCATTTATTCCAGTATCAACCCAAAATATATTAAAACGTGTTGGTGTGGAAGTGGAACTGAAGCTGGCACACACCACTACAGTTGTCTAGGACCAGAGCTAGTTAGGCCATACTGAGTCTAGAGTCCATGCTAGGTTCCTACATCAGAAACCTAAGAGATAAGTTACAACAAAAAAACAAACAGAACACAGAGGAGAAATAAAAAGAGGGCCAGAGACCGTCACCTTCGCTGCAAACTCATCAACCTGGAAAAGAACCCAAAGAAATGACCTCAAGTGACCTCACATGTCTACATTTTAGGAAATCATGGCAACCTGAGGGAGTTTGCTCATAAATATATATAACAACCATTACTTAAGAAAACTTATAACTTATAACTCTTGTTATATCTGTGGTAACTAAAGTTTCCAGTATCCCCTGCACAAATCAACCAGAGACAAACTATTTTCTACCTTTGAGATGCTCCACAGCTTTCTAAAAAAATATAAAAATCTACAAAACAGAGTAAAAATACATAAGTTCAAATGAAATTACTTCTAAAAACTGTTCATTTCTTTACATTAAAGCAAAAGCTGAAGCTGAATTATTTGCAAAAGCTGAATCATTTGTAATGTTTGTGATGGGAGTACCAACCTTTGTGAGGTACTCTCTCATGACTTGAATGAAGTATGGCATGGCAAAGTCCATGATGTTGTGCCTCCAGGCAAGCTCCAGCACCACATCAGGGTGTAGCAGGTCATAGGACGCAAACAGGCACGCAGCGAAGCACTCCTTCCTGCCCTCCTCCAGGAACCACTGGAGCAGGGTCTCTGCCAGCTCAGCATCCTTAGACTCTGCAGCGTACAGCATGGCATCCTGGGAATGACATGTATGTAATATTATAAAAACAAAACTACAAAATTGGTGTAAATGTTACTTTCAGTGAGGAGATGGGTTCTAGTGAATACAGTGATCTAGTGATAAATACTGACATTAGTGTATATCCTAGCTTCTTCCCCAGATATTTCAAAGCTAAGGGAAAAAAAAGTGAACCTTGACTTCTATAGGCACATAGAAGAATTTTGACATCTGTGACTGTTTGGCATATACACTACATGAGAGCTTTTCTCTTTGTGAGGGTCTTTTTCTTACCTTGTAGAGTTTGTCCTTTTTGCAAAGCTCTACGCTCTGTCTCCACCTGTTGTTGCCTTTGTACAGGTAGGCAGCGATACGTCGGAATTCAACCAGTTCATGTTTCTCTAACCTCTGAGCCAGGCCAATAGTGTCAAAGTTGTCATATGCATCAATGGATGCTCTCAGGCCCTGCACATTACACAGAGACAGAAATAGATTACATCCTACATCCAAAAGAAACAGCAAACTGGTGTGTACCTCATCTAACTGGATCTCAGAAGGGCCCTCTAGTGGCAACTAAAGGACAAACACCTGTTTGTGAATTTTTAACTGTCAGATAAATTATACAAGTTTAATTTGCAAATGTTACATCTAAAATATTGGAAATATGAATAAAATAATTTTAAACACTTTTTAACATAACAATCTGATGTAAATGAATCACAAACACTGTTAAAAAATGGCAAGTATTAAAACAAATAAACACATCAACACAACTGAAATGAAGCCACATCATCTAGGCCCCACCTGTCGAATAGATATTTATCTATAAGGAAAGCTTTTAACAAGAATGCAACAGTAAGGAACAAACTAAAACTAAAACGATCTGCTGTAACATCAGTAGCAGAGTGCGTGACAGACCTGGTAGTCTTCCTCCTCTGTCAGCAGGTTGTTGAGAGCTTCGTTGACAGACTTATTGTTGTGATTCTGGACAGATCTCAAGTAAGGCTTCACCAGTTTTAGCTGGTTCACCTGGTCAAGCAAATGCAAGCCGCATTACATCATTGGCACTGAATCTTAAATGTAGAGAAAAATACAGACAGTGTTTATCATGGAGGTTGACCTGGCTGCTCCTTACTTTGCTAAAAAAGTTGACAGCCCGGCTGTGGTCCAGCCTGGGAGATAGTATGGTGAGTAGGTCATTCAGTAGGAGGGGTTTGTAGTCCAGGTAGAAGGAAAGAGATTTATAATACAGCTCCACATTGGCAACCTAAGGACAAACATGACACATACGGATCAGAAACAAGTAAACATTTTTGACAAACAGTTTAGTCACAAACACTTCTGTTTACCTTAGGAATAATATCTTTGAAGAGCCCTTCTTTCCATGCATCTGTTGGATGAGACATCATTGTAATGACAGCATTGTCGTACTCCTCGTATTTATCATAGAGGAAAACCAGCTCTGCCCATAAGTGGGATTGCTCTGCTGCACGAAGAACCTGGAGAGCAAAACAGAGGCAATACAGACCATTTACTGTTACTTAATGTTGTTTGTGAATAAGAGCCCTGTTTATCAAGGTCATTTAAATATGTATCCTATCTTACAAAAAGAGGTCTTCTCATTAAAGACTTGCCCAGAAGCTTTTAAAGTTGTTTTTATTTGCAAGACTATTTGCAACCCTTTTACCTTAATGACATAATATTTATGGCTCTACTGCTGGTTTTCATAAGGGCAGGAATACACACCATTGCTTAACCTAGTTAAGATTTTAATAATTTATTCAAAGTAAAAACATGAAAATATGAAGCATGCTATCCTCCCAGGGTGCTGATGAGGAGCAAAAATCTCTGCAGACTAAAAAATGGAGAGGAGGTCATGGTTGATTCTCTGTTTATGAGGAACTAAAGGATTGGATAGATAATAGAAAGAATTGTTCTGAAACACACACACACACACACACAAACACACTTTACCTTTGGAATGTTGACTCTGGACCAGAACAGCTCCAGGTGCTCCTTCATCTTCTGAGGCTTGAACTTGGAGTAGAGGATGGCGAGCTCGGTGAACATGCCCATGTGGGCCCGCTCCAAACCCAGCGCAGCCTCCAGCAGAGCAATGAGCTCCTCAAAGTACCCGCGGTCCTGATAGTAGCTGATCAGGTCCTCCAGCTCGTCTGCGTGAATCACTATGTGAAGGCCACAGATTTGTGCCAACCGAAACTCCTCGCCATCCACGCATGCAAAACACACCTGATGGTCAGAGAGGAGAGTTAGCAAAAACTGTAAAGTAAAAGCTCTCATATACTAATATTCACAGCACAGATTACATAGTGATGGCGTCAAATTGTTGCACCATTTTCAATGTAACTTTTTTTGTGTGGCAGGTACATGTACCTCTTTCCATGTGCGTGTGCTGTTGGCTTTCCTGGCGCTATCCACAGCTGCCTGGTACTCTCCAAGGTGGACTAGTGTCGATGCAAGGCGAGCAAAGTTGGACACATTGTTGTACAGGAGCTTGGCTGCTTCGTACATGCCCTCCTCATAACATCTATCGCCCACCTGGAGAAGGAGAGAGAGAAATTACCAGACACGTTTGCAGCTAGAGTATTCTGGAAAGACCACCACAGCTGTGATGCTTCTCACCTGCTGTATGTGTGCATTGTTGGGCCCATTGACAAACTCTTCCAGCTCAGCCAGGCGGTTCGTCTTAGCTAAAGCAAAAATCAGTTCTGTCTCCACGTACGACTCTCTCGCTTTCTTTCGTGCCATCTGGAGGAATTTAACCAAGTCTTCCCAGTTATCTGCAAAGAACAAATAATGACTAACCCAAATCGATTACTGCTGGTGTGTAGCAGCATTCCCATGCACCAAAACAAAGGCTTACTGTTTTTGCTGGCTGCATTGACCACCTCCATATATGCTGAAGGGTCAACAGCCTTAATGTATGAGTCAATGGCCTCCTTGACAAGGTCTCTTTGCAGCTGAGCTCTGGCTAACTGGCTCCACACCGCAGGCTCATTACAGCGCTCAGCAAATTCATAGGCACGATCCAAGTTCCCCATATGCTCTATCAATACCTAAAAAAAGAACAAAAAAAGAGAGACATACATTATATGTACTTAAAAGTACACTGCACAGCAGGAATAAAAGATTTTCAACTTCTAATTCACTTATTTGTAGGAATACATTGGAGTTTGACTATTTTACTTAACAGTGATACAATGTTTAGCATCAATGTACATTAGAGATTTTCATCATGTGAGAATAAAACTGTCTGTGTTAAATACCAATATCAATACTTTTAATGTCTGAACTTTGAGATTATAAAAATCTACTTCAAAGCTAGAAAGAAACTTTTCAAAATCCAAAATGTAACCTAATTCACCATAAACATAACCGACGCACATATCGATGTTCATTTTATTCTGCTGAATGTCAAAAAAAAAATGTACTCCAATTTTACCTGTATGGCCGAGGTGTTGACATCAAATTTCTTGAAAATTGCAAAGGCTTCTTCAAAGAGCTCATTGCTGATGGCAATGTTTGCAATGTCTGGAGCATCATAGTTGTCCAGCCTGTTAATGTACTCCATCACGCGAGTGCGGTCGGCTTTGATAGCCGTCAATATCAGCAGGTTCTGGAGGTTTCTGCAAAAATGATCCAGAACAGAGGGATTTTTTTTAAAGCCTGTGTTAATTGTTGTGCTGTCCAGTAAGATGTGAGCCTGTTTTACCTGTGTTCACTGAACACCGAGTTATCAAGTACAATCTTCTCCAGCAGTTCAATCAGTTCATTAGGCAGGTTTGCAGTCATGAAGGCCTTGACTGTGACGGACACTTCCTCTGGGTCCTGAGTCTCTGACAGTGCTGTCTGCACCACCTGAGATCCAATGAAATTAAGAAAACAAAAGTATGAAAATAATAAACATTTAAAGATACCACAGTAACAGTTGTCATGACTTCAGGTGAAGAAATGCCAACCTGGTCTATGAGTTGCCTTCTAAAGGGGTTGTTTTCTTCTAACACATTTGCCCAAAGCTCTGGATCTTTCCTTCGTACCAGATATCGAGCCTCACTCTTGAATAACGAGTTCTCATTGCACACCTGAGATGGAAAGATTCAAGTTGATTATTGCATTACAATTAGGTTAAGGATGATTTAAATGTTATAAACTCGCATTTACATACTTTGATGAGCTCCAGGTCACACTGTCCTCTCTCATAAGCCACGCAGGCCAGGTGGGGGTCTCTCTTCTCACAGTAGCGTCCAACTACGGTGCTGTCGTAGAACGGATTCTCCTTCAGGAAGCGTTCGGGTGTGTTGTTACTGTCGATGTAAATCTTGGCCAGGGCATTGTGAGTGGCTGGCTCCTCACATCCTTCATGGATACGAGACTCCAGCCATGGCAACAGAAGTTTTAACCTAAGAAGATGACAATAAACTTCATTAAACTGTAATACGAAAACGCCTAAGTTTTTGCTGTGACACACATTCCCAGCGCTAGATGTCAGTGTTTTACTTTAAGAAGCATTCATGCTTTTCCCAGAGAATTTATTTAAACATTTTTTGACCGTTTCATTTTCACTTAGATGCACATTTCATTCAATTTCAACAAGTTTGTGATTTATGCACATTATTGGGAATAATAAAGATTAAAATATTTGCAAACAAGGTGCTTCTAACTTTATTTCTGCTATTCCATTCAAGCATTACAGGGAAAGCGAATAATTGAATTGCGCATTTATTTTCTGAATAGCGTTACATTAAGATCACTTCCTTCAAGGCATTGAGAAGCAACTACAGTATGCAAGATGACAAGAAACAGAAATTTGATCTCACCTGTTCCTCTTTTCTACCTCCTCCACCAGCTCATCAGTGGAAAACTGCCCCCTGACCACCATGATCAGGTTCTTAATCACATCCTCAGCACAGTCTACATCCAACAATCCACCTATCACCACTGGTAAACGACTGGGGTTCACCTGAAAACAAATACAACAAATTCCTGAACAAACATAACAAACTTAAATAAAGACTGGCTTTCCGTGGGTACTACAACCAGTTATATATAAAAGATTCATCACTGGTCTTGATCTTACTTTCTGTACGTAGATTTCAATGTATTTCTGCAGATTGTTTCGGTATAGGTAGAGCACCAGGTCATGGACAAAGTCAAAACGATCACACACAATAATAAGAGGAAGCTGGTCTGTTAGCTTGGCCTCCTACAAAAAGATCAAACATAAGGTAAATTTGTCATTAAACTGCATGACATAGGTAGTATAGTGGTAAACAATAACACTTTATTTTTACCTTAAGGAAGTTTTTAACCCTCTCTGGGTCATAACAGTTGCTCTCTCTACAGATTCTCTCCACTTCTTTGATCTGGCCCGTCTTACAGGCAGCCTGGATGTACTTAAAGTGAACGTCGGGATCTTGGCTGAAATTTACAATCGACCCAAGGAAGTAAAACAAGCCTTGAATATAGAGGGCAGAGGGAGACACAGCACAAGTCAGATCCATATATCATCACTCAAGACCTGCACAATAACAGAAAAAACGAATCATTTTACACATTCTCCCACTTTTATTTAACATGACCCAGGTCTGTGCACCACCCCAGCCCATGAGTTGCACTTACCCTCATAACTCTTGAAGGATTCAAAGAGCTCCACTAATGACTGAGTTCCCAGCTGCTCGTGATACTTAGATGCTACTTGGACACACAGCTGCAGGTTCTGTCTAATGTTTGCTGATAGCATGGCCCTTAAACACTCCAAAGAGTCCTCGACTGACAAGGAGCCAAAAAAGTTCACCAGCCACTAAATAAAAACCCAGAATTAGAAAGAAAAGATGACAGGAGGAGGTGAGACAAGGTGAGCATGGAAGGAAGCAATTAAGAGCAGTCACAAGGCTTTTTCACAGTTCATAAAAAAAGTAAAAAGTGGCTTTGCCCACGAGAGTCATATTTACAAGCATGACTGCACTTGAACAGGCATACCTCAGGGTTGAGCAGATGTGTGTGCACCACAGCTCGTTTGATATCATACAGGTCTGTGTAGTGTTCAAGCGCTCTCTGCAGCAGGCCTGCCTTCTCACAAAGCTGTGCAACATGGGCACGGTCATAGTGTGTGAACATCTGGTTCCCCAGGATCGCATCTGCTACCTAAAAAGGATTATACATACATGGACACACATGTTGAGTTTACTATTATCAAAGCTGAAGCCATTTTAAAGTATGAGCAAAAGCCTGATTGTTCACCTGGGGGGCGTGTATAAGGTTCATCTCAAGCAGACGTGTCTGTAAATGTCCTTCAGCTGGACGGTTATTCTTTAATGCATCCAAAAGGAAGGAGGTGCACTGCTGAATCAGGCTGCCCTCCATGAACACATCAACAATCTACCAATGGGCAAAAAGAAAATGATAAAGTACAAAGATAGAAAAAAAGGAAAATCGTACATTTCCTATGGTTTGTAAACCCTCATTTCAGTTTGCGTGAAAGCTAAGATTAGAGTGACACCATATTAAGCACCACGGGCCTGGGAGCCAGATGTTTATGTTTTTAATTTCATCTGCGGAGGCCACAACTAAAAAGAAGCAGCGGTTCCACCTTAGAGAAGCATCCAGTCATCAACTTTTCTGTTTGAGACTTGGACTAAGCAGAGGGATGAGGTGGCTTTGTAAGGAGGAGCGAGTCACTGACTCAGGGAATTCTTGGCATTGCTAGCACATCTGGAATAACACAGATGGAGGCTCCAACTCTGCGTGTTTGCGTGAATGTATAAAGGTAAACATGCAGATGTACTTTAAAAGAAGGGCATGTGTAAACATTGTAGTAGGTCTTTAGTGAGTGACCTGCTCATGAAGATGTGTGCATTACCTGGTTGATATTGGCCAATGGTTCTTCATCCTGGACCAGCATCTGGGCAAACTGCAGTCCCTGGTCTGGATTAACACGCATCACATTTCTCAGCAAAAACACCCAGTCTGGGGAGTAGCCAACCTACAAAATTACAGTTGTAAAATTACTTCAACCAACCAAACTGTGTGTCATGTTTTCCCATGCTGAGTTATGCAATCAATACATAAACGTGTCTATTTTCCCTTTATAGTTTCACAAGTAAACAAACCAGGGAAGTCAATTACCTTTTTAGCATACAACACTATTTTTTGGAACTGGCCGGTCTCAGCAAAGCACTGGATGACCTTGTTGGGGACATTAGCTCTGAGGTACACACTAAGAGCGAGTGTAGGGTCTGAAGCCTTCACTAGGTCTCCCAGCTCTTCTGAGCACTCCAGCTACAACACATACATAAAGACAGTTATTAGTAGGGACTTAACAATAAAAGGAGCCAAGAACCATATATACGTTAAAAACTACAGCAAAAATGTATCAATTATTTTCCCACAACACACATCATTTTCACAATGGCTTAATTAAATTCTACTATGCTTACGAAAGCTCCTTCATTGTGCTAATGCTCCAGTCCTACCTTGTCTTCCTTCAACCATTTTTCCAGTAACTGCTTGCGGCCCTGCTGCAGGACGGGCCTGCACAGCTCCAAAGACTCAAACTTGTTGAGCTGGCCCTGGTCCAGCAAAATACCAAAGTACTGCAACAGTGGAGATGCCTGACCCGGTTGGGCAGGGACACTCTGAAACTTACGGATGGTCTCTGCTGTTCTTAAGATACCCTAAGTGGGGAAAAATGGTAAACAATGAAGGGTTTTGAGGTCAAAGTAAAACCAAGGTAGCAAAATAAATTGAATTTGTTTTACTTTTGACAACAGGGAATCACAGTAGAGCAAACAAAAATAATTTTTAAATGGCCACGACAAATTTAAATAATTGTAGAAGCACTTTTTCATGGTGCTGCAGCAAATAAAGGCATACCTTGGGTGCTGATGCAGCAACCTTTGCTGCCTCTGAGTAACTTCCTTGGGCAAAGAGTGTGTTAAACTTCCTGGCAAAAAGCTCTTCAGCTCCAGCAAGGTTTGACCTCACAGCCATCCTCAAGGCTAAATCAGGGTTCTGCAGGACGTTAGTGGCATAGTTGACTATGTTTTCCTCTTCTACACACACTGACAAGACCTAGAAAGAAAAACAATTATAAACATGAAAACTGCTCAATAATCGAGGGAGGTAAAATATCCCTAAAACAAAACATGTACAAATAAAAATCCTGAAAACCAATGTAATAATTCAGTCTGCTGAGACTATCCTCATACACAGCAGGCCAAAAAGATAAATGTCAATATCTATTATAATCCATTTTTGTTCCAAGAAGCTATGAAAATAGTAGTTTCTCACCTGTCCCTTTTTGTTGACCCCAATAATTCCCGAGGTGGCTTCATGAGGAGCAGTCACAAAGATGGTCTCTGCACTGATTCGGTTCATGTAGATACAAACTCCAGACTCCAGGTCATACAGGTGAATATAACCATATTTTGTGATCAAATATATTACACCGTGCTTACTACCAATCTGAGAAGAAAGATCAGAGAGAGTTTAAGCATTCAGCAGTTGACCAGTTGAGTTTTCTCTCAAACAAATGAGCAGCAGAGGTCTTTCCTTACCTGCATAGCTACAGGAAAGTCCGTCTGGGCCTCTGGAGGGAAGAACACATCCACAGCTTTCTTAGCAAATGGCTGGTTTCCTGCAGGTGGCTGACCAACCTCAATAATGTGCAACTGGAAAAAGAGCACCCGCATAAATATTTACCAGACAGTCAACTGTAAAACTACTAAACATGTAGTGGATTTTGGTCATTAAAACTAGTTGTTTCTCTTGTGACTTTGTGCAGCTCAAGCTCTTTGTTCAGAGTTTAGACCAAATATACTGTGATACCATCATAAATTAAATCCTCTTACATAATCTAGCAGCCCTCACCTTTCCACCAGCCTGTGAGCGCACAGCAAAGCAGAAGAGGGTGGAGGGTTTGGCATTTCCCTCCAATTTGAACTCCTCAAAGGCAGCAGCATGGCCCTCAATGGGCTGGGACACTTTTCTGTCAACAGAATATAGCTGCATTGCCCCCACCACGCGGTTTTGCTTCAGGGCAAAGAGATAAAAACAAGAGTAAAAAGGAATTATTGATGCACTTCCTCATTAATCAAACACTCCGGCATCAAACATGGTTCTGGGTTCAAATACGTTTGTGAACATCACTCCAAGTACTCTGCTAATGCATTTCCCATCATCACTAATGCTATGTATCACTGTGGGCTAACTCACACTCAGCTGTTTTCTTAACCAGCTGTCAAACAAATCTGTGACTCCATTACTGTTCTAAATGCTACCAGGCGAACAGTGAATCTTGCATACGAATACCAGTCATTACAATTTGTGTTATATTCACATACACAGAGTTGACAGAGAAATGTGACAGACGTTCGCCCTCTGCCATAGAGCCACAAACCGTGTCTGAACAGGCCTTTTCATCACTTAACAAAACACTCTGTTGTCCCCATTCAAACAACAATAACGCTGGTATTTTGGCTTTAATACACTTGAAGAAACTCTGCTTTATGGTCTAAAAATCTAGACTTAGATTGGACAAAGTGACAAAACTGCCAGAACAAAATATGTCCCCATATAAGGTTTTTGTAAAGTGTGAAGTCATATGAGCAAGTAGATTAGCGACCTGTGACAGAGACAGAGATAAACCAGGCTAATTTCTCGCTTAGGTGTCTTCTTCCGCTTGAAGTATGAGTAAACATGTTCATGTGTGTTTTTATACCTGTGCAGAAATCCCTATCAGCAGTAGCCACTTCTGTTGTTCATCAGTTCTGTAGTTAATGATCTGACATCCAACCAGACTGGCGTGCCGATCGAATACTTTGGTTGGTTGGGAATCCCCCTCCATGCTCCAGTGATAAACGGCCGTATCCGTCACCAAGGCCACAGTGTTTACCGATATCCACTTCCAGAACATGACTTCCTCTGTCATGGTGTGAGCCTTCATCTTACTTTTCATCTCAATGTTAAAGATCTGCAGCGTCTTGGCAGCTAAATAAAGAGAGGGAAGAACAGCAAGAATTTAAAAACTGAGCCTGGAGGATAACACAGATACAAAAAGCTATCAATGTTAGGACTGGGTGATAAAGTCATTTACCTCAAGTTAAAGTAAATGACAATTACCTCAATAAGTAAATGCCATGACATGTAATGCAGTATTAGCAACTTGTATGAAACAACTTCACTGTCTAAAAGTCTATTTTAAATTGTCTAAGGTTTTGATGTATATGAGAAACATATATATATATAAGACTATTTTGTCTAATAAAGCAAAGCTGTATTCAACTCATTTTATCATAATCAAACGTAAAGAAATTTGTAGATAGTTGACGTAAAGATGATCTGTTCTTTTGTTAGTTAAAAAAAAGAGCCTGTAGTTCTGCATTTCAGTTGTTAACAAATCACAGAGTAAAACTCAACAATGCATTGTTTTCACTCACTATTATGTCTGTGAATCCAGAACCTAATTGTAGAATGTTTGTCAGTGATGCAGACCCTCCCCGTTCCTTCCTCATAAAAATGTGATGGATTATTTATATCTACATATCTTTATAGACTCCAAAGTCTGAGAATGACCATCAGCTATTTAAACCTTTTTAGGTCTATAATCTATATATCACTGATGTGTTTTAAATAATTTTTGAATACTAATAAGGGTCTATTGCTCAGACAAAATATATAAAATCTTGTTCTGGATTCACAGGCATTGAAGACACAAATCATGGTTTTTGTTGACAGTTGGACTATTTTAACATAAAGTATTAACAAAAAAGTAATATCAAGTTATATATAAATGATATATTTTTCATAGGCTTGATAAGTTTGGTTTTACTGGTGCAGATTTCAATGTAACTGCCGCTGTGAACAATCCACAGACCACTGTGAACCTATATGAATAATCTAGAACTACACAGAAACTAGGATTTAACAAGTTTTATTAATATGGTTAAGGGTGTTTATGGGCCCAGGGTGATGCCACTGTGTATTCAGTGATCTGCCTCCTGAATGCTACAGAACACTTTAGAAAAAGTCATAATGACTAATTGATACCAGCAGTTTTGGTTGAGCTATAATGTGTCTGTGCCTGGAAATCTAATTGCTAGTCTTCACAGCCAAACATACAAGTAACATCCTCTATTATTACCAATTAAACAGAAACAAAAACGTGCATGATTTAGATGTATAATGGAATACACATCTGTGATGATACATAAATATTAGCCGTTGTTTGCAGCAGTTTAAGATCCGAATGTTGATATAGTTGTTGGCACATGCTCCCACAGGCCTGCAAAATTATATAGTGTCCCTTGTTAGAGTGTACGGTCATATCTGATTATGCATACCACAAATACACTTTACCAGCATACAACAAGTCATGCTAACACATGTATAGTTCTCATAAAATTAACATAAGTGCCAGTAGTTTGGGTCAGAGTAAGGGTGTGATACTGAAGCAATTTACTGGCACCAAAGGTCATTACTAAACAGTTGTTTGTCTTTTGACTGATTGCTGGTCCAAATAACTCAGTGTACTTGTGAGGGGTACGTTGGAGGCTCTTATGAGAGACATGGCTACTGTATCATCACAACATAGTGTCGGACGGGTAGACGGACAGTTAGCAACTCACCATCTGAGAAATGACAGAAAGCGAGGAAAAAAGCAAAAGAAAAAGCAAAGTGTCAATCAGGTTAAATAGAGGAGACAAAGATAGACCATACGGCAGGGGCAAACGGGGGCACATTATCCTCAGAGTAAGGGGGAGAGAGAACCATTACAGGCAAATCATCATGATCAGCACTTGTATTTGTGCTCCAGGGGCTAGATTCAGTGGCAGTAGATCAATTTTCACGAGCAATTTAGTATGTTCAGGGAAAAGTAAGTGCACCATCCATATTTACAGCAGTGACAGGGCATTAATCAATGCATGACTTTAGTACCGCTATTACAATATGAGTTGATGGATAAATTTTTCAGAACTAGACAAATAAACACTGTGAAAGCCATGCAGATTTTATTCTAGGAATCAAAAAAGTACAATAACTGCTAATAAGTGCTTAGTGTTAAGACACTAATGATAGCAGTAAACTGTTTTTACTCTTCCACTATCTCTGCTGCTGTATGGGTCAACATACATACTCTTACCTTTCAGGGCAATGACCTTGCTGGCGGGGTTCATGATGGCACTGTCGGCAGAAATAGGTCTCCTGATTGGGTTGGTGGGGTCAGACATGTCCACAATCACCACCTGGTTCTGCTCGCCCACCTTCTCTCTGATACAGATGAATTTGTCTGACTCCAAGGTCAGATAGCTAAACCCAATGTTGGCTGGGTTGATGCCCAGGTTCTGCAACTGGAGACATTAATGAGATAACAGCAGCAGTGGGAGTCTTTATACTAAGGTGGTACCTTTATCAAAGCAGAATATGCTTAATGAACTGTTTATAACAATACAATGTTCTGCTTAAAATTGTAGAATATACATTTTGAGAATGCGTTTAAATTAAAATTTACTCACTGGTGAACCGCACTTTGTCAATGAGATAATACAGTATAATAAAGTTATAATCATATGCAAAACAATGGCTATACAGATAGACATAATGATTTTTTAAAAATAGGCTCATGATATAAGAAGTTATGTATAACATTTAATTTTCAAATAAGATATAAAGACATAGCCTATGATAAAAACTGCTACATTAAATTAACATTCATCTATTAGGTTATTTCCATTAATTACAGTTGCTTCACAGGTGAAGTTGTACCTGTTGACAAATATTTTAATAAAAACTTTTATCTATGTATACAGAGTAGACTTGGCACATACAACATTATAATAAGTTATAAGTGTTTTAATTTGTTTATAATTGTTTCTAATTGTAGTAGAAATAGTGCTACCTGACAAAAAAAGTTTTAGCTATCACATCAACAATAAAATGCAGTAGAATAATGTGTACAGTGTGGGATAAACAGTTTCCGTTTGCCCGGTAGCAGAAAAAAGTAGCGAGCAGTGGACCAAAACAGTGCTTTGATTAAAATAGCAGGTCTGCTCCAGTTTTTTTTTTTAGGGATTTTCTTAAGGTTGTTTCAGACAGACAGGAGGTCTGGTGGTACATGGAGGGAACAAGCGTGCGACACAGTGGACAACAGGGTGTTAACACAACACAGCTTAACTTTACACTCTCATTATAGCTGCTAATAATCCTCTGAATGTGCTGAAGTTGTTTAGGAACCATGCTTAATGATAGATGTTTATCGTGCAATGCCACTATTGTGAAAATTACAACATCTAAATTATACTAAAAAAGTACAGGGTTACTGCAAAATGTTAGATTATTATTTAACAAAGTTTAATAAAGTATTTCTGATTAAGCCCTGACATTGCATTTAATTGTCCATGCAAACCAGTCTGAGACAAATCCTAAACAGAGATCCATTGAATCCAAGATTCAGTTTGAATTCAACATATCCAATTCATTATCAGAATGTGTACTTTCATAGTGAGAAGAGGATCCAAGATACGCAAAAGCACAAACTCTGAGCTGATGCAAATTTCTACTGTGCGAGATCGTAGCAGTACTAATAAACATGAACCACTCCACCTTGGATATTGAACAGAGGAATCATTGTGTAGACTGTCAAACGAACTGAAATGAGAGGGGAGCCCATAACACGCACTCTCCCTGTGTTGACTGAGCTGACTGCATTATGCAGTCTGAGGCAAGCGTAAAGGAATCCTTATGCTCATCACAAGGACTGTACTATCTCACGGTTGGCCGGTGGAGCAGGACAACAAATCATGATGGCAGAGCCAATTAAATCATGTCATCTACAAATAGAAAGGTTTAAGAGTCAATAGTCTGGGCTTTCAGTGAGAGGAGCTGTTTTCTAGCAAATACAGCTCTTTAATTAAATATATCTAAGAAACGTCATTTTTCACCTCAGTAGTGTCTAAGCTTTTGTGGAGCTTTTCAGCCTCTTTTAGCTTTTTGTTTTGGTTTTATGACCCGCAAATTATGCTGTAAATCAACTCTATTTCCAATTGCAATAAATGCAGCTTTTACATCATCAGGTTTCTCAGCTTGTAGCGCAGAGACAGTGCTACAGTACTGTACTGTACTGTTGTTTTCATGTTTCTTCTCTTTGTAAATTAGTTAAAGCCAAAATGATAGGTTGATGGACAGAAATCCCTAATTGGTCTGATAAGTTTTATTCGAAATAAAACGCAAAACATTATCTATTTCGTGTATTTAAATGTAAGGAATTGCTGCTTTTTAATGTTTTTTATTTAATATGTTTGGATTTGGACAAAAAAAAAATTGAAGACTTGTACTATGGAAAACTTAACTAAAAAAAGAATTTGCAGATCATTCATGACATCAAATAACATGGAGGCCTGCACCATTTTGGTATAATTATGTCATTTAGAATAAAAAGGCCATATTAAGAAACATTTTATTATAAGACTATATAATTTACTATAATAATGATGTTACGCCAATCACTCTGCTACAGAAGTGTATAGTTTTAGTTTTCATGTGCTGTATGGGGATCTACAAGATAAAGGCTTTTTGAAAAGGCCACAGGAAAAACCCAAGGGAGGATTGGAGCCATATGCTGCATCTCTTCGAGACTGCCAAAACTATTTCTGGGAGGACAGGGGAGGCAAAATACAATAAAAAGATAAGACTACAATTAAAAGGAGGAGCTCAAGACAATGTCTAGTGTTCTGCTAAAAACAAAGAGAGGTTGAGTGTTAGAAGAAAATCCATTTGAACAAGAGAAGGGAGAGTGATAACTGAAGTTTGGTCTGGCCAGTGCCTTTACAGTAACAAAGACCTTTGGCAAACTAAAGTTCAGCGTGGGGCAACTGACTCACCAGAAGAACTGGAAATATCATCATAACAAAGGCAGCAGAAGTTGATGATGACACAACATTGCTGGTATTCAGTTAGTCACAGACTGAGCAAAAGCATTGCTGAAGCACTGACACCTCACATCAGCAGCTGAGAGATTTTGTGTTCATAAGCACTTTACACTTTTAACACAATTAAACTGAGAAATCCAACAAAAACCTTAAGTGTTTCTACCTTACACTTTCTTGCACAAAAATTTAAAATAGGTTAGTTATGCCTAGAGTAGGAAGAAGGATCACTACAGTATACAAGACAGCGAATTAAATATGTGCATCTCGAAGGGGTTGCTTGTACTGACAGTACCACAGGTCATACAACTCTGTTATTCATGTCCCCTCTTGGGAAGATTTTAGCTTCATTGTTTTTTTATGTACTCGTCGCTCAACGTCCATTTTTTTAGTTCACTCTGGCATTGTATCCATAAGCTCTAAAAGTTCTCTTAATAATGTTCGTTTGATGTCATGCTGTGTTAACTGTGTGGGCACCCTCTTGTGAGTTTAAGGCTGTGTTTTAGACTTTATTCTGAAAAGTGTTGCCATATAGAACAATATAAACAGGGCTGTGCCATATTGTATACTGTAATAATTTCGCCCCATGTAAATAATTTGTTATATCATGACATTACTAATTTACATGTGAATGCTGCAACATGGGCATCTCACATGAGCAAACACAACAAGCCACGTTTGCATGTTGGAAAAGCCTAAGGCAGATTTCATTCTGAAAAAAAAGAGCTTCATCTGTTGTTTGGAAATGGTTCAGAAATAAATAATGTGAATCAAGCATTTGTTATTCAGAAACCCATTCAGAAAGCAAAACCAGCCAATAGTATAAATGTGAATTTAATTTGTTTTACCAGCTTAAACACAAACACCATGATATAAAGAGAAGATCAGGATATCAGTATCAACAGATGTGATTTTAAGCATTGTAGCAAGCACAGGTGACCCTATAGATCATACAGTGGCGTCCGTGTCCCTCAACAGTTAACACAAAGTGATGTAACTTCTAGTCTATTTGGGGACCATTGCTGCATGATTGCAGGACAGTATACTGTATGTGAATGACTGCTCTTTGAATGTATTCGTGATTGAGTATTTGATTGGGCACTCATGCTGTTGATTTTTCTCTACCAGCCTCTGCTGTGGTCACAGCTGTGTTCTGTTAGACTGGTCTGTCATCCTGCTTCCTGTCCTGATGGGATTTGCCTGATGAGGCCTGCTTACCTCATCCCCATCGACCATCATTTCAGCAGTACAGATACAACAGCACACCAGGATGATGTGAAAAGCCGCAGAGCAGCAGGTCTCTGAGTCAACTCAACAGGAAAATGTGCAGGCACTTCTAAGCTGCAGGACATTTTTGCACTTACACAAGCTGCTACAGTATGCGGGCCTCTTCGCTGACAGTCAGAAGCGGTGCCGACTGAGAGAACAGAACAACTTTTATTGTCATTGAGCACATATACATATTGCACATACATGTTACAAAGAAATTATTTTTCTGCATTTGGCCCATCCCCCTTTGGGGGAGCAGGCTGGGATTAGATCCTGCAGATGTTTGCATCCCATCCTGCTGCTCTACCCATTGAGCTACCAGGCCGCCAAGGTGCAAATGAATCTCCCTTTAGCAAATGACTCTCCCCTTAGCTCTTCCTATATCTTGCTAGGAAGACATAACCCACACAACTTAACCACAGTTTAAAAGCCAGTCAGTGACGAGGCCTACATTGAGCTCCACATATCCAACCAGGGCACTGATCCATCTAGTCAATTAATGACACGCTTTGACTTGTTAATACATACCCTGAACCTGGGATCATAAATCATACTAAAGTAAACAAGCATGGAAGGCTGAGGGTAATGGTGGAGAGAGACTGTACCACACCGCTGAACAGTAATGACAGTGTAAGCAAGACAATCCATTGCTACTGGTTTGGGGTCAGAAAATAAATACCAGTGAATCTCTTCCAGCTAAAAAACAATCTCTCTGAAATCGAGGGTTCATCCTCCACATCACCATTAACACCAGAGAAGAGTAAAGGAGCTGTCTAAAGCATATGTGGAGCATTTGGTTTACTCTTTGTCTCATGCAACTGCTAGCTCAACATGCTGCTACTTCATCACAGAGCTAACTCCGTGTCCGACTCCTGAACCCCAACCCAGACTGCAGACACTGAGCTGTAAATACCAGGCCAAGAAAAAAAAAAAAAAGCTCAACAACTTGAGGCCCAAAGACCTGGGTTTGCAAATTCCAAGCGTTTTTCACTCTGCTGGAGCCACCTACAGTAGATTCACAGGAGCATACGACCAGGGCAGAGGTGGGATTTCATGGTAGTGATAGAACGTAAACCAGTCTGCTGCTATATAAAGTGGGGCATACACTGTTGAGAACAATTTGAACATCGACACTACTGAGCACTGTGCTGCCCTGTATAAGTCATCAACAGTGTACAAGTTTTGTCAGGGGCTGAGGGAAGCCTGGTGGTCTGCAAGCTCTCTTGGCCAGCACAGTTTTTTTTTGGGGTGGATAAAGGATCTATAGCTGACGAAAGTGGGGCTACTGGCTAAAGGAGGGGGGCGAGGGGGGGTTATGTGCTCTTTTCTAGTGAAAGGCCATTTCACTGCCTGCTGTTACCATAACAACAGGCTACAGAGGAGGGGAGGTAGAAGGGTGCGTCACAAAGTTTCTCTTTTGGCTGCAAGGCACCAAGCACTGGGGCTGCAATGGGACACAGAGTGTAAACCAGAACAAGGGGCCATAGTGGGAATAGTTTCCCCACTGGTGACCAAATATGTGGCTGCTTGCTTTCCTTTTATGTAGGCAGATTTTAAAAAGGGTATTTGCTTTTTTTTTTGCTCCGCCAAGAGGCTGCCAGCCAAAGACTACAGGGCCTCTGCTACACTTGCATGTGTATCATGTTGAAGCTGAACAGATGTTCCTGCAACAAGAAGAACTGGGAGTCATATTAGATCAATGTAATATTGATGCTGTAACATAAAACTGGATTTCCCATGGCGATATGCCCCATCATTGAAGGAGTTTTCTAAACTTGTCTTCCACTACTTCAAGCAAACATTTTCGACAAGGATGAGGCCTAAAATTATAAAATATTATTATTACCACCATCAATATATAGTGGTGACTGTGTCAATAAACGTTACATGCGTCTCATAGACAACGTAGGATTTGTTGCTGCAGGACATGACAACAACATGGTAGCCACAAAGCTTGAGTGCAAGTGCCATTCAGGTCTCAGTTACAGTGTATCTGCGAACAGCTGAGCTCAGTCGGCTGCAACAAAAAGTGTCAAAACACCGCAGTTTGCTTCAGTGCGGACTGGAAATGACAGCGGCGTTTTTCCACTTGACGGGGGGAAAAAAATCCGCTGCGGCGTGTCCACACACACCAGTCCGCCTTGGAGCTGTATACGATCGGGCTATTCAATTTTTACAAGTCATCATCTGCCCGGCAGGAGAGAACTAGGCCTGTGGCTATATTGAGCACCACCCTGCAGCCTTATTACAGATTCCATTTAAATGCGACATGTGCCATGTGTGCGCGGACCTTCCTGGGCGAGGAGCTGCGCAAAAACAAATGAGCTGAAATTAATTTTAAAGGCTTTTCCGCTTGTGCTTACCTGCAGATGTTCCTGAAATCGTATCGGCAGTATCTGAGCCATCTCTGGAAGATTTCGTTGTCTGAAAATCGGTGAAGGAGGAAAGGGGAAGGGGACAATAGGTGGGATAGAGGTGTTTATGTTCTGTGTGTGCCCTAAACGTGCCCAAAAGTCAAAAATGATGGGCAGGAGTCTGGGTGGCTTGCGTTGGTATCACACGAATCCAGTGACTGCTCCCATTCAGTAGCCCCCCTACTACGCCAGTCCTGAATCAAAAACTCCGCACCTCCGCTAAGAAAACTAGTCCACTTCAGCTACTACCGAGCCCTGTGCGTAAACCAGTTCCTTCTCGAGGCTTGTGTGGATACGGGCCTGTGCTACCAATCCGCACACAGTTTTTGCAAGTGATGACTTGAGCAGTCGCCGTCACGGATTTGGTTTTCTCAGAACTGTCAATGCAAAGGGGTCGGATGTGCAGCCTGTAATCCTCCGCCGCGGACCCTTCCCCCTTCCTATCCACTAACTTCGAAATCAGGACTCGTGACAAGCGCCCCACCTTTGTATGCATTTTACAACATGACACACGCTCATCTTTAGCTAAAGTGCTTGACGTGTTTTTCCTAGGAGCTGGAGTTGCATCTTTTTGACTTAGACATCATAATCTCATCAATGGGCCTCTCCCCAGTACCATCTCAGACATGGTCAGGCGAAGGCTGTGCACATTAAAAATATACTTTAACAGTCAAATTTTTAAAAAAGCCACAAACTGCACTCCATTGTTACAATGAAAAGCTCCCTGGAACCATACAGTGTAAATGACTGTGTAGTCGACACAGTTTTGCATTTAGAAAAAAAAAAAGATTATGAAAACCCAGCGTTTGGACAATTTCAAAGTCTGACCGTTTATGGTCAGTCTGATTTGGTTTTGATCAACAAAAGCCCATACACTAACATGAGTCAGTAAACAGGATGTGGTATGTGTAATCAAAAAAGCTGCTGTTCCACACAGTTCTTAATTCTTACACAATTAACGTAACTTCCCATACTGGAAATTAGCAAAACAAAGGAAATATAAGGGCTCTGTAGACATTTATGATAATGATGGTATATTAACTCTTATAGGACAAACACCTTTTCGTTTTTCCCTTTAAAATTATTTGTAGCTTTGTTTGGAAAGCAGTATAAACCAAATAAACTTTATTTATTGTGTTTTTTGTTATGAAAACATTATTAAATATATTGGCAATGGCAATACATCCCATGCAAATGTGTTTTATTTGCTAAATTTATTTATGAAAATCTCTACGTCTTTTGAGTCTAAAAAGACGTAGTAGTAGTAGTCAACTCTGAAAAGCTTATCTCATGTACTATCAGCCCCCTGATGTGATGGATGTAAAAATGTAATTAAACATTAACATATCTCTAAATTAAAAGGAAATTGGGGCCCAATGAACTAATTATAAATACTTTGTTGTTGCTGTCAATGTAGTTGGAATCACCATCTTGAGAATATACTGAGTTTATCACCCAGCAGTAGTCGTGCAACAGAGCCACTGTTTAACATGCTCCACATCTACCTGCCAAATTACTCTGGCTCCAGGAAGTTATGCAGTACTCATTTACACCACACGCTCATGCAAATACAGCAACTACAGTTGCACGAACCTCTACATTTTCAGCCTGCGCTGAAATCCAGCGTGTAATATGATAAGACAACTTACAAATGTGGTAATACAGTAAAAGCATAAGTCAGGTCAAAAAGGCAACAGATATACAAATATTCCTTCTTCTTTGTTATTCTGCCACGTAGTAATCTCGCAAGCAGATATAATGTTTGGTCACAAAGGAGATGGTTTCACCCTGATAGTAAGCGGGTGTAACCATGAGGGTCTGATCAGTGGCCACTGGCAGGCAGCACTCACACACACACACACAGATAAAGCAAAGAATTCTCCCCTCGCTGCAGTGACTCTACTTGTCAAGGAACCATCATACATCAGGATTTTCCAATGTGCACTTTGTTAGAAACCTCAGCTAAAGAGCTGGATTGTAAGTTCAAGGATGCAGGTTAACTCATGGTCACTGGGCAACAGCAGTATATTTAAGGCAACTACTAAACAATAAAACAGAAACAATGTAAGGTTTTTTGGTTCTGTATTGCACAATACCACACCAAAACAGTACATAAAATTATCCTAAATTAAGAAAGAGAAATCTGTACTTGTGACTAAAATACAGATAACTAATTCATGGAGACATATCTGAATGGTTCAACACAAAATATTTTAGCTGTTAACCCATTGTTTCAGTGTTGTTTAATTCTAGCAAACATATACTGTTTGTATGTTTCAAAGCCAGGGGACAGTGATTCCTAAGTGAAACATCCAGACTGAATGACTGTAACATATGTTCCTTGGCACTACAGGGCAGTTAACATTTTGCAATGATGCTGATATGATAATGTGGATCCAAACAGAAAAATGAAAATCACGTGTCAAACTAAATGCGATGATCACCTAATTGAAAATTAAGATAGCAGTCACAGTGGTGTGACTGATTTCACAGAGCTGGCTGTCAGTATTTCAGACTGTGGAATTATCCACCCACTGTTTTGCTCATGTGAACAAGACTTAAGAGAAAGTAGTGGAGTTTTAAGGGCGTGCAGGGTGAGTTAAATACGCTGTGTGCTTGGCCTGACTCTTGCTGTCAATCAAAAACAGCTGGTTATTCTTGTGGTGAGAGATCATTTCATGGAGACTGGTGAAAATCTGAGAAAACAAGAGAAAGATAAATGGAAATAGGTCTTGAATCAATGAAAATGAAATTCTTATGAAGCTGCCTTGAACGTGTTTCTCTCTGCAGAACGGCCTTTTTATTAAACCTATCTCCTGTGCCCTCACCTCTTCATTCATTTTGCCCTCCTTTCCAAGGGCATAGCCTTGTGTTTCCTCCATGAAGCGGATGGGAATGTTGTACACTTTCTGTTGGTAGAGCACAGCTAGTGTGTATGGTTGGCGGCGGTTCTGGGCTGAGCTGTGTCGGATGAGAAAGGCACCGTCCTACAAAATGGCAAAAGATGAAATAATGGCTTTGACGAAATAAGGAGCACAGGGAATTAAAGAAATCATCATCTTGGAAGTGTTTCATTTAAGTTTTCCTTCAACAAAAATGTGAACAATGCACAACATGTCATTGTCTGTGCAACACCCCACCACTACAGCTTTAGCTGTTGTCTCATGATGAACATGAAACTGTTTGGTTTACCTTGTTGACCCTCATCAAGAGTTCCTCTGCTGTCTTCCTGTTACAGTCGCCAGCAAACCATTCTTTGTCCTGGGATGTTTTACAAATATAAATAAATGAGTGTTCTTTAAACCACTCAGTAACTTGTGTTAGATTTAATGTACATACCTCCATCCTAAACTGTTTGGCAGGCCTCATGCCAATAGAAGAGGCTTAAAACAGACAGGAAACATGTTAAAAGTTTGAAGAATCTGGCAACAGCCAGATAGTAAAAATATTATTAATGCACTGTTTGGATTCCATTAAAGGAAGAATTTAAGCAGACCTCAAATAATCACAGTCATCCCTCAGGAATTAGAAACTCTCTCTCTGAAAAAAGTGAGCTTACCCACAGGTTTAGTATCTGCAACAGGAGGATTTGGAGGGCTGGAATAAAGGAAGGAAGGCTAATGTTACACACTGAATGTAATTCCATGTAATTCTGATGTATGTGTGCACTCATAGATGGAGTCAGCCGCAAAAACAAGTTGGACACAAATGTAAATCAGTGTCATTTTAATATTTAAATTCCATTTTTTGTCTCACTTTCTTCTCTGAACATATTCACCACTTACCTGGGTTTAGCTTCCTTCAGGAATGTAGGCAGTGTGGGCTTAACACCGGGAGTTGGTTGAGGGGGTTTGGTGGGAAATGTGGCACGCCTTGCTTCAACTGAAGCAACTGAAGAGATAAGATACAGTATGTCCTCTTTAACATTATGTGCAGTGCACCATAGTTACTTTCAGATGTGGTATGTACTGATAATAAGATCCGTTTTAATGTGGTGTTTACCTGGTTTTATCTCATTCAAAGAAGGCAAGACTGAATTCTGAAAGAGAGGAAATAAATGTCACTGTTGTGCTTATAGTTGGATGCAAAAGTTTGCATCCCCTTATTTTTGAAACCAAGGATTTTTTTCATCAACATAATATTTCAATGCACATTAAACTAGTACAAATGTTTCTTTATAAGAAATATATTTAAAGTTAATTTTATTAATTCATTTATCAAGAGAGATTCAAAAGTTTGCACCCATATAATTTTCATTTTTTAAAGAAAATACTATTTTTGTTACTTCTAATGAAAGAAAACAGTTGTATCAACTCATTTTCTCTGAAATGTCATGTAGAGGGCATCCTAAAACTACTGTAACATACTGATACTGCACGTTCAGCTGGTGCAAATGAAGTTTTATCATCAGAACTACCAAAATGTAAAATTGTGAAAATTTAATTTGTGCAATCATTTGCAACCCCCATGGATAAATTACTTGAAAATGCACAAAAAGATCAAAGAAAATTTGAACAATGTGGATTAAATATTATGTTTGTTTTACTCCCTTTGTCATTTTAAAATATTTCTAAATCAGCCTCTGTCTGAGACAGAGTTTAGTATAAGCAAAACATGACTAAGCATAAAGGTAAATAGACACACTCACAGACTTCACTCTGGGAACAGGAGGTTTCATCCTACAGACAGAGAGAATGTTCTTCTTATTGCTTGTTTTGCATGAGCAATTTACTGTATAACATTGTATCTATTGTAGTATATCTACAACATTTCACAGCATAAATAAACCAGCATGACTCAGTGTGGAGTTTGAAACTGTGCAAACAGGTTATGTTACAGATTAAGTTATAGTGCTAAGTTTTTGCAAGATTGATTCAGGATAGAGTGCACTTACATGGGAATAGGAGAAGGTACAAATGCTGCCTTAGGAGATGGAGGCTTCCTCATTGGTGCACGTGGTGGAGGAGAGCAAGCTGAGAACCAAGAAGGAAGAAATTATAATTTTTAAAACCACATTTAAGTAACTGTGAGTGGTAAATGATTATGCCCGCTCTTGTGGGGTGTGATGCTGCATACCTGCTGTTGGTTCTAAATACAGGTATTCACTGTCTTCCTAAAACACATAATGACAACAATACATCACAGGAATGTGTTAAATGTGCCAAATGTTTATAAACTGATTGGCAGAATCTGTTTCATTCATATGTGGCAATGTCTGGCTCTAAGATCCAGTCATATTCATGTACAGAGCAGGTACAGACTGGCTTTTCCACCAGATGTGACTATAAACAGTCAGTCCCTTGCTTTAAGGGTCTCTGATTTGATAACTTTAAATACTGCATTCAGCCTGGTGTCTTAAGTTTCCTGCACAACTGTAATGTTAAAAAGTAAAGGAAAAATTACAACGAAAACAAGTATTGGCTTGGATTTTGTTAACATGTACTGCATGTTAAAAGACAAAAAAATGGAACCAGAAGTAAGACTGTGACTTCCCATGACCCCTTAGTCTCTTTGTCTGTAGACCTCATTAATCCAGGCTTCATAAATGCCATGGTCTGCTATGTTAACCCGCCTTTCACTCTCTTACAAAAAAAGAAGCTACAGAGTGAAACTCACCTGTTCTTCATTTGGATCCAGATACACATCTGAAACACAAAATACTTGTGTTGTTGCATTATACTGTACAAACATTTATTTTTCTTGTAAACAGGGAAATACATTCACAAGCTATCCAGCAGTATACAAAGTGATACAAATTCACTTTGTCCTGACATTTGCAGTAATCGGGCAAGGCAGAAGTATGTGGAAATTGCCTCCTTGAAGTTTTGGCTAGATCCCACATATAATTGGTGTTCCTGAAGATCAGGTTCTTTGCGATTCATTTACTAATAAAGTTGGGTTTCTGAGGCACTTCTGGTGCAACTCAGCGACTCTGCAGTAGGTGGCACTCTCTTCTCTGCATTGGCCAAGCTCTCAAGTCTTTGCAGTAACCACCTAGTTCTGGTTTTATTTATTTAATAATAGAATGTTACTACTTTTCACAAAATCTTTCATGATATGATACACTATACTGCACCTTCCTCAGTGTTGGATGCAGGAAGTAGAGTAGGAGCAGATCGGACAGGTTGAGGGGGCATCTTCATCTGTCTCCCAGGCTTCTCATTTCTGTCTATCTCTGGTGCTGGGAGGAGCAGTGATGTAGTTGTATCACATTAGAGGGAGTTTTAAGAGATGAAGAGAGGTGGAGTGTACAATAAATGAAGAAAAAAAACAGAAAGTTGCAAACTAATGCAAATGAATGACTCACGTTTCTTGACGTTGAGGTCATGGAAGAAGTCCTCAGCATGCGGTTGATGTTTCTAGGTTAAAGATAATTAAATTAAAACAAAAAGAAAATGTTAAAATACTTACATTCATAAACTGTATTGACAGCTGCAGAGGCACACAGACAGGTTACCAATGGTTTTCCTGGTCTGGGTGGAGGAGCTGCCTGCCTCTGTGGAGCTGCAGGAGTGGACGTCCTCTCTGTAGAGAATTGCATCAAACAGCTCAAAGACTGTCTTATGCTGAACAGGACACTTTGTTAAAACCCTAACCCCATCTACAGTATTGTTACAGTGCAGATGCAGAGCTGTTACCCAAATATACGTTGTCCGCCACTTGTCTTTGTGGAACTTTCACAGCCTGACGCTCAGTGGGAGTAGGTTCATATATATCCCCTTCTCCGTCATCCTGTCATAACAAAACTGTTTTGAATGTGCGTGCATTTAGCATTTTAACAAAGAGTTATTGCCTTGTTAACTTGTTAATGCATATTAATTTTTATCTTTCTTTGTCAATATTCTGCAGTTGACCCTTTGGTCCCTGTGAATGTGCCTATAGACCTGTTCATTGATTAACCCATGGGGAAATTGGGTAACAGGATCATACACTAATGTAGCTATTTGAAAATGCTACATGTGGCACATGTAAAGTAATGTGGAATTGGAAGTAATTCAAGAACAAATTCAAAGACATACAAACTCATCCTTTGGCCACTGAAAGTCTTCATTGTTATCTGAAACAGATCCAAAAATAAATGGATCTCTTGATTAATTTTTGATATGACATAAAGACAAAGGAAAACATAATGTACTTTTCATCATGTCAAAGTGCATTTAAATCTCACCTATCCTTTTAGGTGGAGCTGGGGGTCCACTGTGTCTGATGGGAGGAGAGGTAAGATGATGTAGCACTTTTATTTTCTTCAAAACATTAACAGCAAAGCTAATGATGTTTTATAAATGGTTTAATGTACTCACAGGTTCTTCAGTTTTCCAAAGAAGCTCTGAAAAACACAGGGACCCCCAGATGAGTATGTAGAGATTGTCCTAATACTCCATGTAGAATTGTAATTTAGTGAGCAATTAAACAACTGCTTGGCCAGGTTTGTTTACATATAGAGAAATATGACTTCAGTTTCAAGGAAACTGAGGTTTTTTTAAATAGACACATATATAAATACAAAAACAACAGTACTGTATGTTGTCTACATACAGGTCAAAACTGTTTCGGTAGGAGATAAGGAAGTAAAACATCATTGCAAGGCTGTAAACACTGCTGGCATTTATATCAAATGGTTAGTATAATAGTTTTTCATACAGTACATATTCTACATGTCTGTAAACTATAACATGTATACCCCCCTGCTTGGTTGTTTCTTTGGCTTCACACATGTATAATCTGTGCTTACACTGGGATGTCCTCATATCTGCTTAGAATTATGTTGCCACCTACAGTATTATAATCTGCTGTAACATATGTTTTCTAGTGGAAACAAATACCATTTTAAAGTATTTGTACTTCACTGCAATTGTCTGCTTCTCTTTTTCACACAACCTCTGAATTCACTACTGTACATTTATTTAAAATTTATTGGCCCCTTCATTAGGCAACACTGATGGGATATTCTCACCAATGCACAGTAATTTTAATCATAAAATAATTAATCATCATTAAAACATAATGTAATGCATGCTTTTCTTCAGATCATAGCAAATTAAGTTTAAGACCATTTTAAGTATTTTTGTTAATTTACTTTCATTAAGATTTCAATAAAGGGCTTTCACTTGTAACAGAGTAATTCTACACAGTTTTCTCACTGTAACATTTTTGTTTCTTATTATTTTATCTTCATGAATATGTGATGTTCAAGTGCTGCTACTGTTAAAACCAATGCAGGGTTGATGCAAACATTAATTAATATTATCAGTTAAATCACAGAATACAGAAATGTGATCCACGTCAACCGAAACCAGGAAGTGGAGTGACAATATCTGTTTTCCCACAGTGGCAGAGGTCAGTAGAGGAAGTGCTGATGTAAAGTAAATCTTTATAGACAGAAAGAACACAGCGAGGGACAGTGTCTATCTTTCAAACACATTGTGCCAAGAAACAACTGATTTCCTGTTGATATATGAGGAGCAGGTGATAAAAGAGAAGTCCAGTAACTGTTCTGTTATTTAGGATTTTATGTCACTTCAAAAATATCTGTATTTTATGGTTGGGTCAAGTTACAGTGACAGTGTACACCACTGTAACCTCTCTGTGATGAAAATATATGTTTACGGTGTCAGTGAAAAGTCCTATGTGTCGTATGTATCCTATGTGTTACTTACTTGAACGTCAGACATTTAATTAACCATTCACACTACACAGACTAGATCTTTTTTTTTTTTTTTCTTTTGCATGTTTGCTTTCAATATGTGAACATACAGGTTACTTCTCCAACAACAAAACATTTATCTGGGGCATTTTTGTTGAATCCCACCACTTGAGATTAGATTAGGTTAGATACCACTTCTAAACAACAATATCTGTGTATGGTGTAGACTTTTTGTTAAAGAACTATGTGAGCAAACACGTCATGTTGAGACTGACTGTGAATTTTTTTGTTTTTGTGATGCACGTGAATCTTTTTACCAGACAGGATAATTAAAACTGCCCAAGAAGCTAAAATAATCAAAATACCGCTCAGAATGAAAGACACGGAGCCTCAGAGCGTCCTTTTTCTCTCAGTAAACTCCACCACCTTCCAGGCTTCTGCATGGTCATTTTTAATGAAAAAGTGTATCAAAGTGCTCTAATGGCAAAACACGTAACTTATTTCAAATAAAAACAGTTAAAATCCTACAAGTTAAAGATAAAGAAAAAGTAAAGCTTCCTTTATTCTAATTTGACTTTTCCAAAATGATCAAATCGTTATATTTAAGACAAAATAGAGATTATTCAAAAAAAGCTCAAAGATCAAACACACAGCAAAACTTTCCCCTGTGATCAAACTGGAACAAAGCACAACCATCATAGACAGTTTAGCAAGCTGGTTTTACCTTTCAGAGTTCTTTACTCTACGATCAAACTGATACATGTTGCAGCATTTACTCTCAGAATATCTACCAACAGTTAGTTGGCTGGGTTGGTTCGACTATTTGCCTTCACTCCCCGACGCAATCACTACTTGTAGCTCCAATTGCATGTTTCCCACAAAAATAGGCTGAAATAAACGTTGACTACATAGTAAAATTACAACGTACTCAGTCAATATACAGCACTATAATTGTCATAGACAATGCCTTCTTACTTCCTACTCACTACACCCAATGTTGTTTGTCTGCAAAGCCAAATAGAACCATAATAAAACTATACTTTACCATGATTTGAGGTCCAGTCTCACAGCTCAACTCATGAGGAACTTTCTTTGCTTTGGTCCTTGGATGCAAATGGTTTTAAAGATTGAAAGCCAGCGATATAGAGAGAATTTCAAGAGCAGCTCTAACTGATCTCATTTGCATTTCCTACCTGTGTCAGACAGACGGTTTCACCTGCTGCTCGACTGGCTGCCTTCAAACTGTACAGCTCAAATTTCCATGTTGCAACCTTCCATGCTCATATGGCTTTGATATCATTTGCTGCGACTGGTAAATCGCATGGCAGTTGAAATGTCTTTCAACTGTCATCAACAGGGAACAATAATTATTAACCTTTTATTCACATAACAGAGACCAAGAAAGCAATTACAAAATAGTCATTAAGTAGTTGGACAACTTCCTTGGAGATAATTGTATGGTTTACATTTAAAGCAGCTATGAATGAGCAATAATAATGTCACAGTATGCAGCGCTTACTCAAAATGAATCACACTTTCAGCTACTTACACTAACTTCCCACTTCATTAGGTAAACAAGTGAACAGCAGCACCACCTTCAGCCTTGTAAATGATTATACAGATTAAATAAAAACCTCTGTAAAACATTTCCAACATTTCAGAGAGGCAGAGCCTCTTGAAAGTAAAGATGGAGAGAGGTGCACGAATCTGTATCTAAAAATTGTTGAACAATTTCACAAAAATGTTCCCTAACGGAAAATTGCAACGACTATAAAGATCCCACCATCTACAGTACATAATATCATCAAAACCTTCAAAGAATCAGGAGGAATCTCTGTGCGCAAGGGACAAGGCCGAAGGTCAAAACACGTGATCTTCGGGTCCTCAGGCAGCACTGCATTAAATAACAGGCGTGATTCTCTACAGGACATCACTGCATGGGCTCAGAAACACTTCCAGATATCGATGTTTGTGAACACAGTTCGCTGTGCAATCCACAAATGTAAGTTAGAGGTGTCATGCAAAGAAGAAACCATACAATCCAGAAAACGCTGCCATGTTCTCTGGGACAAAGCTTGATTAAAATTTTCTGAGGCAAAATGGAAAACTATTCAGTGGTCAGATTAATCAAAATTTTAAGTTCTTTTTGGAAACCATTGATACTGTGTGCTGTGGACTAAAGAGAAAAGGGACCATCCAGCTATCATCAGCAAACAGTTCAAAAGCCTCCAACTCTGATGGTATGAGGGTGCATTAGTGTCTATGGCATGGGCAACTTACAAATCTGGAAAGGCACCATCAACGCTGAAATGTACATAAAGGTTTTAGAGCAATCACTTTATAGTGATTCATCATAGGTGCTGGATCAATAGGTTTCAGAGAAATCTTCTGTACATGAAAATATGGAGTTTGTAACCTTAAAGAATCATCAGTGACCTTTGATTCCACAAGGGATATGAAAATATTTTAAGGATTATTCATTTTCAGTGTTTTATTAATTAGCACTGGTCGATTAGGGGGTGGACTGTGATTGCCATGTTTTAATAGATAAATACATTAAAAATTGAGATTGAATCTTGTTTTTTTTTAAGTTTGTTTAAAACACATGATTGAAGGAGATTCGGCATTCGAGAGGATGAACACTGACTTCTGAGGAGGCCTGTGTGACCTGAATGTGTGTCTCATTTAATTCCAAGTGTGAGTTTATCTGGAACATTTAACAGAAATATTAAAGGTGAAAGGAATACAACAACGCTCCAGCAGGTGAGATATGGGTGAATGTTATAATGATGAATGAAAAATAAGCAATATATTCAAATACATTTTCCAGCTCAGTGTAGGCCCAGGAATGCACTTGATGAAACTGATGAATTCAGGCTTTTTGAAATGCCTCAATAATCCTTATGCTGTCGTAGTTACTGTTATTGATGACTATAAATTGGACAAGGTGAAAATAGCATGAAGTGATTTATTCCATAAACAATTTATTAGAGTAAAATTTTTATTACAAAATTATGAATACATTTGCTAATTGTGGTTATAATGACAGTGTGAATAAATTATTAAGCACATATCACAAAACATATGGAAATGTTACCCAGAAAAGACACAAATATTAACATTAGTACATATTAATATTAGTACAAAACATCTAAAACTAATTATCCAGAGTCTATCACAGAACATAGTGAGTGTGTTAAGCTTTGCAGTCAATGAACAGTTTAATGTGGAACAGAAAAAAATAACTCTATATAATTGTTTTTGCGTAAAAGTAACTACAGATGTTACAAATATTATAAAAATGATGGGCTCAACCCACGTGTGAGTTTGGAAATAGATCTAGAAGTTTGGAACAAAAACAGCGACAACTGCTTCTCTTCTGTAATGAAGCTGAAGTTGTCTGCTTCGTCCTGTCCACATCTGTTCCCAGCTACAGGGCGACAGGGAGCAAACAAGAGGGAAAACCACAAAAAACAAGCAGAATCTGAACCAGCAGATACATTTTCTGGTTTCAGTAAGGGCCTGGGGCCTGCCCCCCCCCCCAAAAGAAGCGATATAACAAAAACTATAAAAAATAAGTCTGTCACACTGGCTTAAAATGCTACTGGCCTGTCTATAACTGTGATGTCTCCAAAGAAACAAAGCATAATGCCAGAAAGGCACAGCAGAGGACATTTGCTATTTTAGCTGTTATTTTCACTGCCTCAACTGTCAGTATGGAGAAGGTGATGCTGAGCAAACACGTGAAAAACATCCGTGTGAAACAAAAAACATTATTCTGATCAAGGTGGCCTGAAAGGACAAAAAAAAATAGCTCTGGGTTTCTGTCCATATGTACGCTGTCAGTTAGTAAGGAACAGAAAACATGGGAACGCAGAGCTACATAGAGCATGGAAAGCAATGAATGAGGTCATTCCTGTGCAGCCCTGTAGGAGTGGTTTCAAACCTCATCAGTTTGGATTTAGATCAACAAGCAGACGTGCTCTGAACAAACTCAGAATGCTGTGGGTCTCTCATGGTCTATCCTTTGAAAGATAAATACATCTGTGTAGGCTGCTTTAACCACTGTTTTTATGGGTATGATCGTCCAACATCTCCTTTTCTGTCTCTCTTACTTCACACTGGGTTTTCTTTCATTTTACCATTGATCCAGCCGATGTAATTGGTGACACGGGTGTACATTCCAGGCTTATCCTTCTTGCCACATCCATCGCCCCAGCTGACCAGACCCATCAGAGTCATCCTGTTCTCGTTTCGACAGACGAGGGGGCCACCAGAGTCACCCTGTGGGTGAAATTCAAAAAGCATAATGTAGAGATCAAAGGTTGTTACCAGCACCGATTTAAGGCGGAGGATAAACATGAAAGTCACGTGTTCTCACCTTGCAGGCATCATCCAGGCCTCGGGTGTCACCTGCACACAGCATGTTAGAGGTAACTGGGCGCCCAGAGAACAAATCTGGCACGCAGCGCTCATTGGGCCAAAGGCGAACATAACCTCTTTTAATACGCTCAGAGTAATTTTCAGAAACTGTGGAGAGAGTGTTTGGCTTAGATCTTCACCATCTCTTATTCAAAAATAAATCAATTTAAAGTTTGTGGAAATGCTTGCCAACACTGCCCTCTGCTGTCAGATGCAACAGTTGCTGGGCAAAATTAAGAGGCTGCTACAAATTATCTCTAATGTTTGCTTACATTCTTTTTCTCGTCCAAATCCTGAGATCTCACATTCAGTCCAGTCGGGCAACACGAGATCCGGTTCAGGCAGACACACTGGAAGAACCTCTGGGGAGTTTACCGCACAGATGCCAGCTTCTGCCTGCAGCTTCAGCAGAGCTGCAAGTGGAGAGTGACCAGAGGAAAGTCAGGGTAATGCTAAACGTAGGATGAAGGGACTGGGGAATAATTGAAAGTTTTAACAAGATTTTTATATATATATATATATATATATATATATATATATATATATATATATATATATACACACACACACACACACACATATATATATATATATATATACACACATATATATACATATATATACACATATACACATAAACTGTTCTACGCAACAAATTAAAAGTTTTAAACAATTGTTCACTCACCAATGTCATTGTCAAATGTTTCTTCTTCGAAATTCTCATGTATCCAGTACTTCTCAACCTTGAAAATCTGGTCATCACTGGAAATCTGCTGCCTAAAGGTTCTGCCCAAAATCACTTCCAGTTTTTCACTGGAAAATGTTAAAATTATGTTAAAATTGTTTTTTTTTTGTGTGTGTGTGTGTGTGTGTGTGTGTCTGTCTGTCTGTCTGTGTGTGCCTACTTTTCCTTGAAGCAGTGTGCAGCAGTAAGAATCCAACAGGAATCGATGAGGACTCCTCCACACCGGTAAAAGTGTTGTTTGCCACGAGCTGTGTAAACATTAATGGCTGCCTGCCATGGTTGCTCTGTGATGTCACTCTCTTTCCCCCCAAATATGCGGTATGACGGGCGATTCAGGGAGTTATCTGCACGCTGGCCACATGTCGCTACAGAGAGTTTGCAGGATGATGAGTTAACAATTACTAAATGGACTCTGAGTGATTACCACTGGATTTGGACATGTGCTACAGTACCTTTGTTGTTGTTGTTGTTTGTGGTGGGGGCACGAGGGCCGGAGGTGGTGATCATAAATGGACGTCTCACTGAGAAGAAAAAAAAGGGGAAATTTAAATTCCTACTCTTCTAATGGGTAGCTAACTAGTAGCATCCATCTATGTACATAATGAACAGTGCTGCAAAAGTAAACCATAGTATAACTCACAGCAATTAGGGATGTCACACAGCTCCCAGGTCAGCTGCATGTCCTTGTAGGTGTGACACCATGGACCAGCATCACCATCCGGATTCCTATTGGATAAAAAAAGAAATTAAAATATTATTGTAACATTTCTGCGTGTGAGGGGATGCTCCTATATGTGACATCAAGTTCTTGTTGTTGTCTGATGTCATCGCTACCTGCAGAAGCTGTGGCTGCCCAGCCCAAGCTTCAATGCATTAGATTTCCAAGCATTGTAGAGCTTGTGGTTGAGAACAGGAGAGTCCCATGGGAGACAGCGAGAGCCACTCTTAGTGACAGATGTCGTTCCTCTGTATGACTGACCTGAGCCCAGCACACATTCCTGGTACCTATCTGCTCCAAAGACACGGAGAAAGAAAAGCAATTAGGAGACAGACACACAGACAGACAGACAGATGTGCACACAAACAGAAAGCTGTACCTTCTGGACATTTAGGCAAGGAGCAAAACTCCCAGACAACCTGGGAGCCTCTATAGATGTAACACCACGGAGTGCTGTCATTGTCTGGGTTCCTGATATGAGGAAAGAAAGGCAATGACAGGACAATAAGTCAATATATTCATGAGTTACATAGGTGATTAAAAAAACTTTTAAAATGCATCATGCAAAAAAGTTTTGCATTTTCTTTTGCATTTCAACGTCGGACAGTCCATTTAATTAAGCTTCATAATGTTAAGTCATGCAGGGGTACAATTTGTCCTATTTGTTGTGCATGACTAGAATCTCTAATAATTATATTTGCATTTAGTGATGCTCCTGCACGCTTTGCATTAGTGACGTACCTGCAGAAGTTGTGATTGCCCAGTCCAAGACTAGTGGCGTCCAATTTTCTAGCTGTGAACTTGCGTCCTCTCAGAGACGTAGAATTCCAGTTGATGCATTCTGCTCCTGAATGGCTCATGCTCCATGTGCCACGGTACCCTTCACCCTTCCCCACAACGCATTTCTCATTGGTGTCTGTTGGTAAAAGAGAATATAGAGTCACACATTTATATATGGCGCTGATATCACCCAAAATACTGACATGTTCATTTATTTTGACACAATAAACCTTGTTTTTGTTACGAAAACTGTTATATCAGACATTACACTCACAGCTCCATTTGGTGGTTTATAACAATGCCCAAACTTAAACTACGATCATAAATGCACTGAGATTTATTATGTCTGACCATTGTATCTCATTATACTTTCTCTCAAACCACCAATGTGTGTCGCATAATAATCCCACTGAGAGGGCGGGGTGTCCCTAAAGCCTCAAAAGGCGCCTGCAGAAACAAAAACATTCATATGATTGTCAGAATGCCTTTCCGCCATTTATGATATTTTCTCTGCATAACACAGGCCCATGACAGTATGAGTCACACAGACTGTGACCTTAAGAGGAGTCAACAACTTGGGTCACTGGCCACCTTGTTATGGTTTGGAGTAATCAACCACACTGTAACAGCGTGAAATCAACAATAAAACCTTTAGGTTAAACAATGATAAAAATATAACATTCCTAGGTTGGTTTTACTAGTGTACATACTGATTTCACACTGGGTCCCACTGAAGCCTTTGGGACACTGACATATGTGGTCAGAAGAGTACACGGCTTCCTTACAGGTTCCTCCATTATAGCAGTGAGACACGTAGCAGTCTGGAAGAGGCAGACAGACAAGCAGTTAGTCAGTCATACGTCATCAGCATAGTACAAACAATAATCAGAGAACCGGCAAATGGTGTGACCACGCGACCACGTTTGTTTGCAGAGAATTGAACTTGTGGCTTTGGCTTTGTGTGTCACATTTGACGTTATATAGAAGCACTGAGTGCTGTGCAAAGCTCTGTACCAATGGCTCATCCTCACACTGTACAAGCAAAGTTTTTTATAACATAACATTTTTATAATCACATTTAAAAATAAGCCCATGCTGATTGTTTCCTCCCAGAGCAGAAATAGTTTAATGCCAGTAACACTCCACTTTAAAATTTATTATTTCAGCATTTCCTAAAGGCTAGCGTTCAGGGTAACAGCACCCCACTCGCCCTAGTTTGGTAGATGGAAAATTTGTTGCAATTCGTCAGAAGGAGGGGAAATCATGCACCACAGAATTAGTCAATAAGGGTGAAAGTGTGCACGAGGGCCAGTCTGGCAAAAGTATTTCAGACTAAACTACGCCCACTGAAAAACAATGAGAGTCAACAGGTGTTCATTTGGATGCACTAAAATGGATTTGGAGACATCTCAGTAAGGAGAACCAAAAAAAAAATAATCATCTGAGCTTGTAAAAGTAAGTTGTAAAATGAAGTCATAATAAAAGAGAGGTCAGTTAGGACAGGCCAGCAGACAAATCAACAAACATGAGATTATATTATGCTCAAAGCAAATAAAAATGATTTGGAAAAAAAAGGAAATAAAACGAGACCACAAGTGTTTGTGAGTCTGTCACACTCACTGAGGACAGGCACACCATGACAAAGCTCTTGTCCTCTTAATGCACAACGACAATACTCCACTTGCTGTCCCCTCCATCGCAGCCAAGTCTCCCCAAAACTACGCACTGCTGATGTGTCGCTATCCACACAGTATGCTGTGAAAACACACACACGCACACACACGCACACACAGTGAGTATACAGCTGATCAAACATGAATTCACACAAAAAAACATAATCACTTACACATGTGAAAACGCAAGCACGACAGAGAAGAACACGTGAGTAAATGACAGAGGAACAAAAGAATCAAAAGAAGGGGGATGATAAGGATGATAAGGATGGTGCTATTAAGGAAGAAAAAGTGCAATGGGGCTCACGGCTGGTGTCAAAGGAAGGTGAAGACTTCTGGACATGAATAATCAAAAGCGTCCGTCTAGCTGGCTGCCTGTCAGGCTCACCTCTGTAAAAACGAGTCCCTCTCTTAGTGCGGAGCAGCTCCACCTGCAAGAGTAAAGCTATGTTTAACACTGCATGGTAACTGGTTTCATTGCATTGGTTTCCAAAGCATACAGTCAGGGCTTATATTTCATTTCTTCAGGATACTTTGAAAATAAACTTGCAGAGGTTCGAAACGTGCTTTAGACAGTGGATCATCCATTGCAGCCAACATTAGGCGCCTTCCAAAGCCAAGCATCAATTGATGGCACATACAGTAATGCTCCAATAGCCATACTTTGAGAGTAGTAGAGTAAATTAGTAACATTCATCCTTTTAAAACATTCATGAAGTTATCAAACAGACTGAAGCACTATAAAAAAACAAAAAGAATTTAAATGTATGAATATAAGGGCATCTTAAAAAGGGGTTTGGGGTGCGGGGGGTGGGGGGGTAATCACTGGGGTGCAGCATGCATAACCACTTGAAGGGTCCTCTCATAAATGTTGTAGTACTTACACGTTCTGCTAGGAAGCAGCAGAGAATAGAAATGAGAATTAATGGTCTGAGTGATCTGATCATGTCTATTCAAGTCGTCTTCAACTCGAGTGCTCTTCAGTTTGCTGCAAGTAGAATATAAGTAGATGTTAGAAAGGAGTGACAAAAAATTATAAAACTAAATGTGTTTATATACATGCAGGATACTTTCAGAAACTTTGTGTGGATAACAGCAAATACTAGGAACCTTACCAAAGTTTTAAAAAATGCAGTTTAAAATTAAATCAGATCAAGTTGTGAATAGTGGGAACACTGAGTACTTCTTTCTAAAAAATAATTACAACTTTGCAAGCCGTATTAGTAATGACATACACTAACAAGTTAAAGTAGCGTACATTAAAATGAATGACTAACTTAAAATGATGAAGTGATTTCATCGTTGTATATCTATATGTGTTGGCCTTTGTCATGAATCTGTCATCCAAACTGAGTCAACAATTGCAGGAAAATGATCGACGGTGTTCATCTCAGCTTCCTTCCTTCATCCCTTCGCACCCTAAGTCTTGCTCACTTTAGGGGGTGAGGGAGAGAGACCACTAGAGAGGAAAGGGAGGGACAAGGTGGGATGCTTGTGGGAAATTTGAGGTAATTTGTTGACAGGATGTTTAAACAGCCTGTGCGGGACAGTCTGATGGAAGATTGAGTTCAAAAGGTTAAAAACTGTGTGCTGTATGTAGCATTACTCCCCTTAAATGTTTTTATATGGTTAGATTTCTTGTCACATTCCTCCAATGAGCCCACTCCTCCCCCATCCAATTACATTCCATAAAACCAATCCCTTTATCATAATTCTATTTCATTCCCTCTTGGAATAAATATGACACAGATCATCCTCAAGTCAAACATGAGAAGCTGTCCACAACATGAAACGATGCAATCTGGACATCTTGTAGTGATGAAAGGCAGCATACAGAGCAGTGAGCTTCTGCATCATACTCTCACCCTTACTTGTTTAACAGAGCAAAGCAGCAGTCATAGGAAGATAAAGTGAGTCAGGACATTAAAGAGAAGGAAGAGAAAGAGAAAATAGTGAAAGCGTAACTAAACTAAATATTTTCCTTTCCAAAATAAGCTGTTTCAGATCAGATTTGTTCCTCTTCCCTGTTTTACAGGAGTCATCATATTATGCTGAAAAGAGTTGCTCCTCAGTTAAGTGTGAGTAAACATGAGTCATGTGAAAGAAGGAGCAGGTGGAAGAATTAGTAGAGAGCAAAATAAATAAGAACTGCCAAGATGCGTAAAAAAACCTTTAGACATTTCTTCTCACAGCAAAAAATGCAAAAAATAAAAAATATAACTGCCAAATAACAGGTATAGCAACTGTTTGCATACAGGACTACATGAGCCTGCACTGACACTTTTATCCTTGGGCATAATTAATTTACATTTTGCTTTGTCGACTGGTTCCCCACTGACTCACCTTCTGCAGTTGACTGAGCCAACAGAAAACAGTGCTGTACATTTATCTGCTATGTTGGCAAACCACACACGAACACCCGCTACTCTAACACATGCACAAAGTGCTCAGGAATGTGGAGCTAATCAACACTCCTTTACACAAAACTTTACTGTTTGTTCTACTCACGGGTACAAAGCCTCCCCCTCAGGATTTGTGTTTGAAAACACACACATGCATTAACACACTCACCATTACGAGGAGAATTCTCTTGAAAGCTAACCTTGCCTCGAACACATAAAACCCCTGTTGTCCTCTGTGTTTACTCCCACCACCCCCCCAACTGAGCCTCATGGGCAACACACTAGTTTCCTCTTTATTTCCTTTGTGCAGCTGTTCTGCTCTGTCCAGACACTTCTCTCAAGCCATGTCAGACCACAACATGTGTTTCCTGCTAAAACGCTGCCAATTTGAGCCCCATGCATTTCGGAAACGTGCATACATATCAAGACATGCACACACGAAAACACGTGCCAGCTTGCACACATCAGACCTGAACATGTGTGTATCCCACCCTTCTTAAAGTGTGTGATATCTGACATACGGAGGCCAAGTTTAAGAACCATCAACACTGCTCCATAATAATCCCACAATGCAGCTGCTTTGAGTTTTAGCTGTTTTTGTAGTCTGTCACAACATTGTATACAAACAAATATAAACATGCATAATAAACATGTACGATTTATGGCAAGCCTCATTTCCTGCACAAGAAATAATGTAAAACTTTGACTGCTCTTTTGCTGTAGTTTTATGTACAGTGGAAATGACTTCTTAGACTTGGTCATTTCCTTTTTCATGGGGCTTTTTAAAATGTTTTATTTCTACATTGTGTTCTCTGACTGTGCCATATTTTCAATCCACTAATCAATTATATATGGGGTAACTGGCAGCAAATATGAGCTTACAACACCCTCTTAATCATTACTAACAATTTACAAGTATGCCTTCAGTTTATTTTTTTTAATTAATATTGCCTTATTTTAATTAAATGCACCAGAAATGTTAATATATTGAGTCACACTTACATAGAGTCTCATTAGAACTAACAGGATTAAGGCATTTGTTTGTTACACCCAATCAGTTATTGGCTGAATCATGTAAAACCAAATATGGAGCCTGTGGAGAGGGTGGTTCCCCCAGTTAGTAGGTCAAATATGAATGGAAGAAATGAAAACATCTTGGAGTAGAAGCAGGCAGACTGTGAGTCAGTAGCAGCCTCAAGGCAGCGGTTTTAAGATGCACCACTTTAGCAGAGCAATGTCCCACAATAGATTATATCAATTTATGTTCTTAGCTCCAAGTAAATGGTTTTCCACGAATATTATGCATCTCCTGTTAGTGAGCAGTTTCAAAACATTTTCAGAAATTTTTCACTGGGCCATCGATGAGACATTTATTATTTCCTAAGTACAGTACATGTTAGACTGTGGGCAGGAAACACAGTTGAACCCTATGAAGTTTAAATTATGGTTCACTCTAATGTGATGTTATTTCCTGTCTCCCATTAATACAAGTGTCAAAAATGATTCTTAATATAAGGTTTTTGGACTGGTTAACTGCCCACAGAAGAGGAACTAGCACAGGAAACGACCTGACATTTAGTATTGTAGCAATTTTACAGCCAAATCTCCTTGGTACTGAAGATATCCTTTTGCGGGGGTGGCTATAGCTCAGTTGGTAAAGGAAGTTGTCCAAGGACCACAGGGTCAGTGGTTCGAATCCTGGCCCTGGCTATATGTCGAAGTGTCTATGAGCAAGACACTGAACCCTTAACATCCCATTTCCCTCCCCAGCTGTGCAGTGCCAGTCCAAGCCCGGTAGAAATTGGGGAGGGTTGCGTTAGGAAGTGCATCCCTGTGCCAAATCAACATGCGGACAATGATCCGCTCTGGTGACCCTGAAGTCACGATATAAGCTGAAAGGTAAAAAAAAAAAAAAAAAAAAAAAAAAAAAAAACTGAAGATAAACTTTTATCTATATTTCTTAGATAAAAATTTTTTGGAATTAGACTGTGAAGACTACTCCCATTGTCATCTCACAGCAGACAGTGGTTGTTTCCAGTAGCAAATCTAAACATTAAAACATGTTTGAACTGGTTTGACCTGCTGGGATCCCTAAACCTGTATTCAACCTTTATAATGGCTTCTATTTAGACAGTGTTCCTTTATTTAAGAGGTTTGAATGCGTGCAGTGTCAATTGTTTGCTGATGGTGTATTATGACATGTCATGTAAGCTACTTAAATTACATTATGTATTATTCACTCAGGAGGTTTTAGTCAAACCATCTATGATGTGGCTCTGTAAAGTCCCTTACAACAGAGAGCATTGTTTTCTTGCAGCTTCCCTCTGTGCACAATGTGAAGCCTTAGTCTTCTTAGTAGAAACAAACTCAAAAAAAGCCAAAAGAAGCAGGCAGAAAGTGTTGACAGTAAAGCTTTGTTTAGACAAAAAAGTGGAATGAGATGAAAGGATAGAGAGAGCCGGGAGAGCAGAGATAGGTGAGAATTGCAAGAGGAGAATCAAACAAAAGACACTAGAGAAGAAATTAAATCCCAGAGTTCAGCACAAAGAGAGTGACTAACCCTGAGTCACCACAGCTCCCAGGACTGCAGATGGACAGAGAAACAGATGGAGGCATTGATGGGATATATAACCAGAATTGAGCTCCATATGTGAAAAGTCAAATTCAGTTAGATAGATGGGGTTGAGATGTGAAAGAGGGTCTTTGTCGAGATCTAAGCTCAACCAGCTTAGTTGCTGAGTGATGCAAAATCTTTGTGTAGGTTTAACTTTTTTGGTTCTGACTGTAGATATTGCACCAACATCTGATCCAGCACTATTGTACTGCATGTCTGACCTGCTCGTAACTCACAAGTTTAAAAGCTAACACACTGATGCGGTGAGTCAGAGTGCTAAGAATGCAGACAGTGGACACAAACTCTGCTTTTTCTCAACATACAACAGTTCAGATTATCAGCAATCAGTAAAGAGGAACTCAGTGCATATCGAGTACTAGGGAGGAGTACTCCCAAAGATTCATCTTAGACAGAAACCAACTTCATTAGCCTGATAAGAGCTTCCATTACAGCAAGACCGCGCGAGTTTTGTAATGATTCACAGATACACACCATACACATAGCAAGAAGGTTCCTGAGATGACACACACACTGAATCTTATGTTGCAAAGGGACTTGGACCACTTTTTTGAGGATGACAGGTGAGTGTGTTGCAAACTGCGTGGACATTTGTAAATATCAAAGCGCTGCTGATTTCAGAGTAAGGCAATGTTTGGATGAGCAAGCACGAGGTAATCCAAAATCATTAAGTTAATCCTAACTTTGTTTTTGTTTTTTTATTTAACTTTACTCAGTTATCTACAACATGCACTTCTTACTAGTTTTCATCAAATTAGAGGTAATCGCAGGCCGAAAACTTTACTCATTGTTTTTGAGTGAAACTAACTTAAAACGATCAAGAAAAGTGGCAACTAATGAGACATTAACACTAATTAACCAGGGGGAAGCAACAATTCACAAAAAGGTGGTTAGTCTACCAAAACTTCTAGGAAGGTTTTTATTTTTATTCATTAAGGATTAATGGGGTCAAAGCATCCTGGTGCAATTGACCACTGGCCATTTTCTGCTCTTAGAAAATCCACAGATGACATTTGCTAAGGACAGAGGATTACATTTTTCAAAAGTGCATTGCTGCAAGTAATATATATTTCCCATTGACAGTATGCAGCAAAATGTAAAGAACATTTTCCACTATTGTGGGACTGATGTGAGCACTAGATAATTACAGCTAATTGAAAAAAAAAAGAGTTTTTAGATGGAACGGCTGGGAGTCTACCATAATATTTTGGTATAGTGTAGTATTGTTCCAATAGTATCACACATTTATTAATTGAGTACAACATAAGTAAAGTTTTAAGTACTGTACACTGTTTTTTTAGTTGTGTAAACCCAATTGTAGGTGTACTACACTTAGCATTAGTAAGTAGAAATACAATTCCTAATCCAGTTTACTCGTTTTTTTCAAGCCGATCTGTTGGCATGCTTTATACAAGTAAAGTTCACTAATCATAATTTACAATGCACCTGCACCAATCTCACCTGCTCACACAGTTTTCCTGGCAACAGCTCCGCAATTTAGGAAAAATCAATATTACTACTGTAACCATACAATTTAGCCTAATATGCACTGTTTACTGTGTCTGCTATGCAAAGCTGATCACGGTGTGGTAGCAATAATCTACTAACTTTCGGGTTATCATTGAACAAGCTGAGGTCTGTTCGCATTGCAAAGTAAAAAAAAAGGACTGTAACATTATCCACGCCTGTCCTGTGAACTTTACAACATCATATCCTAATTTCACTTGGTGCATGAGCTGGGTCTGTTGCGAGAGCATCATAGTAAATCACAAAGCGAAATGCGCTTACCAGATATGAAATCTTCTCTCTTTGCAGCAGCGCCGCCAAAGATGTCGCTCGGAGTGACGCGGTTACCGCTTTGCTTTCAGCTTTTATCACCGCGCTCCGGTATTTGAAGTGAAGTGGGAGGGCTACAGTGACCTCAGTGGGAAAGCGAGGTGGGGCGTGATGATGCAGCTGGCTGGTAGGCGGCCACATCCGACCCCAAGTCCCAAGTGCTCCAGGAGGATGAAAGGGCAAATCACGCTAATCCGGCCTACAATTTTTGTTCGGAGGTATTGAATAAGGAAAACGTTGGTTATCTATTGTGCACACATGGAGATCATATACAGTATATTTTCATATATTGTGAGTTTCATGATTTCCTCAGACACCCAGAATCCAATTAATGCTAAAGAAATGATTAGTTTGTTAATTGATTCTCGTTAAACAAGATTTTGAGCCAATCCAGATTTCCCTTACATAGCTCAAAATCACAAATGACGAATGCTCCTTTGCAATCTGTACAGCTCTGACACTCAGCTCTTTAAAAGAAAGCTGAAACTACTGTGGTTTTTAAACTGAGTCTGATCTAAATTGTCTGACATAAACACTGGCGTTATTTCTGCTCTACCAGTCACACTGGGTCTGCCTATGACGGCCTGTTGATGACATTTATGGCTGTAATAATTTGGCACCAGGAGTCATTTGTTGTAACCACTGTCCCCTTTATTCAACCCAGCCCTTCTTCAGGAAATCAGTCAATTAGCGTCAAGAATAGCTCCATCTCTTCTTAGTACCAACAGTGATTTTATTGCACTGGATAATTATTTGATTTGATTCATTGTTTTTACTGTCTGTCAAATGCACATTAAACAGCTGAGAACACAGCACTTGAGGATGTAGTGGTTCAGGGTATTTAGCTTGATGTCTGCCCTTTTTGTTTGGATCTGTTTTTGTTTGCATCTGTTTTAGATTAGAGCACTGTCTCCCACCACTTGACGGGGAAAAAACACAAATAACACACATATTCAATTCAATTCAATTCAACTCAATTCAATTCAACGTTATTTATATAGCACCAAACCACAACAAAGTCATCTCAAGGCAATTTACAGAATAAAGTCAAGCCTATAAAGATGTATAGAGAGAACCCAAAAATTCCCCCTTGAGCAAGCCCTAGGCAACAGTGGAGAGGAAAAAGATTTAACGTAAAAACTGAATGTAATGTAAAAATTGAATCTACTACAGATGATTTAAGCTAAAAGTTATGGGTTCTCTATAGTCTTCTATCTTTGGGTTTGTCGTTATTTTCAGGTTATTATTTACTTTATGCGATGAATCGCAATTTCAAGTACTGTATGTGTAAAGTCTGTGGAGGAATTACACAAACTAAAGAAACCACTGTTTAAAACGTGTGTTTACTGTTGCAATGTGTGGGTGAATGCTTTCACAATCCTTGGACGTAGATTCTTTAAATCCATAAACAAAGTATCATGTGTCATAATATTTGTACAACAATAGGTGTTAGGGATGTTTGAGCAGAGACGCACACTGGTAGTGAGGTAAACGCGACGTGTCACAATAAAGAAAATGTGGGAGAAAAAAAACAAAGATTGCAGAGCACATAAGTTTGTCATACAGAGTTCGCTATTCGAAAAAGAGAGTTTGCCCAAACTTAGCGCATAAATAAAACACTAAACCTTTTTAGATAGATTATTTGGTTTATTGTTGAGGATAATATGACAAAATTGACCCCAGTTGCACATCTCTTTTGTTAATATGAAGCTGCAGCTAATGGCTGGTTAACTTTAGCGTAGCATACGTTTGGTTAGCTTAGCATATCTTAGCATAAAGACCAGAAACAAAAGGAAAGAACCAGCCTGCCTCCCTCAAATGAACAAATCACTTTACCAGCAGTGCACCAGTCAACAACTATCAGTCTTACACTCTGTTTTATGACTTCAACAAACGTGATATAACTTCTTATTTAGTGAGTTAGAATCTTCCTAAATTATTAGGAACTATTAGGAAGCAGCATCATATTTATAAATATTTTAATTCTGATAAAGTGGTTCCTACCCACTCAGATCCCACAGAGATCACAAAGACGTCACAAAATGTCTAATAGATAGCAAATAGATAAAAACAAGCTGTAAGGTTTTTACCTGATCCAAGAAAAGCTGATGTCCAAATGAATCACATCACTACTCTGGAAACTCAAGTGCACCCTCTCAAAACAAAACATCCGCTGGATCATCAACGATACTGCAAAATTGGAATGTTTGGATAGTTTTTTGAAGACACTGTGTGTGTAAATGATCTGAAAATCTGAACAAACTCGTTTGAGTATATCTGGTCTACTTGGGTCTGCATTACAAAATAGTCTAATAACAAATAATTATCCCCAAAGAAGGAGAGTTTAAATGTCATGTTTCAATTTGCCTTAGAAACCTCATGTGTTTGTTGTCTTTAGTGAGAGAGCCACCGTGTGTGCTCCCAGTTAGGTCATAGCTACGTCAGGAAATCACAATCAGCCAATCTGATGTCATCCATGTGTTAGGAGCAATGCACTGCTTATTTTTAGAACACAGTTTAGATTTATATTTTGGCATAACATCTGCCCATTTTTATGTTTAATGAATTATTGATTAAGTTTAATATTTTTTTTAATATTATGACAATAATAGGTACCTACAATAGGTATCAATTATACTACACTTTATTCCATACATATTATTATTCCATATTCTGTTTCATGCCTTACCTCATTTTCTCATCTTCTCTTTTTATTATATTATATACTATATATTATATATTATATATTATATATATATCGGGGGCTACGATATTTACCTAGTTGGATACTGTTCAATCATCTATAAAGCATAAATTTTTAAGAAAGGTGCTGTATGAATAATTGATTGATTGATTGATTGATTGATTGATTGATTGATTTGTGCGGTTACTGAAACTGGAAATAGACACCTGCGAGTCAAATTGAACCACTGTAACCACTTGACATAGATGACAAACTGTTACACTGGGAAACATGTTTCTTTATGATGAAGAACACTTGCACAATGAGTTATAATGACAGTAAATCTGGGTAAAACCCCAGCACGAAGGACGTGAGTCTGTTCTGTCTCTCTGTGGGCGGGTCCCAGCAGGTTTACAGGAAACATGACTATCAGGAAGTAGAAAGTTTTGGAGTTTTGGAGTGTCCCCAAAGTGAGTCTCATGGTTTATAAAATTTGAATCGTTTAAAGACTGGCTACACATATTGCTCAAAGAAAATCAGGTGTGAAAGCGTGCGGGCGAAGTCTAAGGTAGGATTTAGTTCAAATAACACTTACACCGAAGCGCTTTGGTGCATGATGGTATAAACCGAAAACAACAAGGTTGTAGTGCTGAGCATTGTAACATTGTTACACATAAACAGAGGGAAAGCGCGTTTTTTTTTTTAAATACATTCGTTTGGTTATGAGCAAAGGGGCACGACGGTATTTACAATAGAGAATTAACGGAACAATTACAAAACGGAGGCAACATTATTGGTTAATGTACGGTTACTGCAAAACTGCAAAGGCCTGATAATGGCCTGAACCCCTGAACTGTACGTCTTTGCCAAGGCGTATAGATGGTATTCTGCACACAGACACTAACAACCCCAACAACGCAAACGATGTGGTGGCCACAATAATGAAAAAACATTCTTGGATCTAAGTCTTAGTTCACCATTAGATTTGTAGTTTTAGAAATACGGTCATGGCCATATACTGTATATATTTACTTCACAGTATCTTCACACTACTACTCTTCACAGTTATTAAACAACTAGAAAAATATGACCAACCCTTGGCACTTATAGTATGTCTGCAACTCTCCTGGACCGAAAAACAGAACTAGAAGGACAAGAAGAATCTGATGACACATTTTACAGAGTTTCACACAGGGGGGACTGTGGTGGGGGAAGGTAGAGTGGTTGTCCACCAATCTAACAGTTGTTGGTTCAATCCCCAGCACCTCCAGTCACATGTTGAAGTGTCCTTGAGCAAGACACTGAACCCCAACTTAGTTGCTCCCGGTGAGTGTTGGCCAGCTGCATAGCAGCTCCCCCACCGGTGTGTTTGATTGTGAGTGTGAATGGGTGAATAAAAAGCAGGTAAAGGGCTTTGAGGGCCAATAGGTAGAAAAGTGCTATATAAGTGCAGACTGACAGAAGTGATCCTTCCCCTGACTGAAGAAGCTTGTTCAGTAATTGCCTTTTTGGAAAGATAGCAGCCAAGGGAACCTGGCAAAAAGCCTGTAGTTTATATCAGTAGAATATAAACTATTGAGTGATGAATCAAAAGTTTGAAGTTTTGGCTCCAATCGAGAGAATAGGAAGTATGAGTGGATGGTGGAGGGTCTGTCATGTCTTGAGACTGCACATCTGTCAGTGGTCTTGATAATGGGCCTAAATGATGAGATCAGGAGAGCTTCAAAAGGACAGGCAGGTTTTAATACTTCCTTCCATTCCGTATAGAAAGGTTCTAAATAGGCACAGTTTTTCTTTTGGCATGACAATGGTCATAGGCATAGTCCTAATACCATGAAATTAAATCTTGGGGAAAAAAACTGAGCCCAGACTAGGAAGAATCCAGGGCTAAAGGAAGCATAGCAAAATATATCAGAAGATTGCCTATGAAAACCTTAAGACCCTCTCCCCAAAATAATACAACTTGTGCACAGTGAAACTGTGGGCCACACAATACAGAGCTTTTTGCCTGTACAAGCTACTTTGTTCAGATGTATATTGTTTACATATTCCCTGTATTTTGTGGTTATATCCTTACAATCAACCTGGGCTTTTCCTGCTGTGATATATCAAAATGTCTTACTTAAATGACTCTTAGAATATAGTAAATGTTGGTGATTATTTGTCTGTTGATTGACAAATTAATGTCAGTGTCAGCTGTGTAATGTAGAGCTGAGTCTGAGATTTCTGCTGTGCGTTCGACACAACTGCTGTGTTGAGTCTTTAGAGTTTGTTGTTATTGTTTTATTCGATGTAGGACCAGCTGAGAACGCCATGAATCGAGTCCCCCTGCAGCAGCCGCAGAGCTGTGAGCCCTGGGAGCTGAAGGAGCGACTGGGCACTGGAGGCTTTGGTAATGTTACAAGATGGCAAAATAAGGTACACAACCCACACACACTTCAAACACAGTGTTACATCCCTATGGGAAATTTGTCTTTTATTTGTGGCTGTGATATGACTGTATAATAGATGTCCCCTGAAAACAGGATGTTTATTTAACACACAAATATGTGTTTGATCATATGAAGTGCTAATATGGAAATAACCAAAATTGTTGTCAACTTCACTAATAAAAATCAAGATATATTGTATTAAAAATAATATGTTTTCTTGTCCCATTTTCAAATAACTGCAGCTTTAACAAGCTGTCTTAAAATCGCAGCAAACTATCTTTTATTGCACATACGGAATGTTTCACTGTTACTTTAATGAGCTCAGATTCCTTAACCTACTAAACTATCTGATGCAGAGAGGGACAGTCCTTATGGTTTATCATTACACTTGAACCTGATTTTTGATTTCTGTCAGGTAATAGAACAATAATGGTGAGCATTTTATACCTAAAATACATCATACTCTACGAAACAATCGTATACACCCAGAAGGAAATGTAAATTTAACTTTTATATTGTTTCAATTAGTATGACATCAGTTCAGGAAGTGGTTTTCTTTGTGAACCCAGTCCAGTAGAAGTTTATTGTAATGGTATCATGCCAAGTCACAGGATGTGCAGTTTGTGCATCATTAGTACATGCCCGTTTAGTGGACCTTCCTCTTCCTCTGTTTAAATCTTAAGTTTTGTTACTTACACCCACTTTTAAAGGAAACAAAGAGATAAGCCAGGCAGCATCATGTCAACAAAGATATACAAAAGATGGAGACACAGAAACTGTAGAAAAGCACTTGAGAATATGATGTCCTTGAAATATTCCCTTGTGTTTTCAAATCTAAAAAAATATACATAAACCCTTCTCATCACTTGAAATAAAATTCACAGGCTGTCAATGGCAAACTTAGTGGCTGCATTTCTGATAGTATAGTACTTACTAAATGAAAAAAAATTCAGTAATCGAGGAATTTGTGTTCAAGCTAAACTGATTGTGTAACATTATCTGCCACATATGATCCGCAATTATGAGACTGGCTACCAGGATTCAGTGGTCGAATGGGAGGAAAAAAGACTGAAGAGGGCACCGGGGATAAAAGAATGACTAAACATCCTCTACAGGAGATTCCCTCAAATAAAGACATTACTGTCAGCTATTATTAGTTCCTAAATCACATTGTGGGAAGAAAGGTATAGGCCTTTTCCCCGTTGAAGCCATGGGAAACTGGTAGCCAGATTTTGTGTTTCTCAGTATACTTGGCTAATGGTTAGATCAGTCATCTGCAGGTGAATTGATCTATGTCTATGTCATGGGTTTTACTTTTACATTTTCGAATATTTTCATTATCATTATCTTTTCATTATCATGAATCACTAGTTTATTCTTCTAAAAGAAATAAAGAATTAAAGCCATATTTATGCTGTAGTATTTACATTTACATTGTATTTGAGCTATTAAAATTGTTATTTAAATATTTTCACTGTAGTGTAGCATCTTTAATGTTAATTGTAAATGTTCTCATGAACAAATAACTTCTCAGGTGGAGACCACAAATAATTATTGATATGTTGCTTGTATACGCTGTAATACAAATAATGTAGGGCTGCAGTGATCAGTTTATTATTCATTGGGAGAAGAAAATAATTGGTCAGCAGCAAAACTTTAATTATCAGCAAAACCGGTACAATGATTCCAGCTTCTCAAATGAGATTGGTTTATAGTATTTGATTAACAGTAAATTAGATGTATATCTTCCCTCTAGCTCTTAGAAATTAAAGCCCTTAGAAAATCTTGATGTTGTTCTCGTCTGTTTTACAAACCCAACAAATAATGGATTGATTCTTTTGCACAAAACGCACAATAAACTAACACGTTCCTAACTGAGATGTTTTGCTGTTGGACTCTTGTGGTGAACAGGGAACTGAGCTGGAAGACAATGCTTTCAATTAACATTTACATTTTACATTTACATTCAGTCATATGGCAGATGCTTCTATTCAAAACAACTTACAAGTTTGGTACAAGGAAAGCGAAAATCAAACTCGGGAATACATTACAGCAAAGTACTATGAGAAGAAGTGTTTCTGTTTTATGAGATGAGATATGAGTGCAAGGTAAAACAGAAGAGTTCTGTTGTGAGCAGTGTTTTAAATATTTTAATATTGGGTACAAAATGTAACAGTCAGTCTTCGTTCCAACCCTTCTCTATGATCATGAGCTTTGGGTAATGTCCACATAAAATGAGACTGTGAATAGCAGTCAAATGAGTGGTGGCCAGACTCAGGCTTAGAGATCGGGGACAGGGTTCTGAAGTCCGGAGGGCGCTTAGAGTAAAAGATCCAGTTGAGGTTGTTCAGACATCTTGTCAGGTATCTTTCTGGGCTCCTCCCAGATGTCCAGATGTCTCTCTTTTCAGCAACATTTTCCTTTTACCTCTAAGGATCTTGAGTCAGACCTTGGGAAGATCTAGATTGTGCTGAAGAGATTATATATGTCATCTGGCCTCTGTACAAGATCCTTAGAGGTAAAAGGAAAATGTTGCTGAAAAGAGAGACATCTGGACTATGTTGAGGCAGGGGATGGATGGATGGATGGGTGTCGTTGCGAATAATTTCCACTTCAAATTCTACGGTATATCAAAATTGTACGTGTGTGCTTTCAGGAAACAGAGGAGCAGATCGCTATAAAGCAGTGCCGCCAGGAGCTGAGTGAGAGAAACAAAGAGCGGTGGTGTCTGGAGATCCAGATCATGAAGAGGTCAGTTTGAAGCTTGTATGCATCAGTCAGCCGAGGGGTCCTTTTTAGGGCCACTGCCCTTCTTCTGTCACCTTCAAATATCCAAAACACAGCAGAGGCACGTCTCTTTTTAGCCCCAGACACCAACCAATAAACAGTTAGTAATGCATTGCATTATGAATTATGGACACAGGACACTCTATAACCAGTGTTTCTGTGAGTTAAACAGAAATGTATGTGGGATTATGTACCATATAAGCTTGGTATATAGTACAGTATACTGGCCATAACTAGTCACAATTTCACTTTTACTTAACAGATGCTGCTTGTCTTGTGTCTTGTGCAGTACTGAACAGAGTGCGAAGTACAATAACTTTCAGTTTAATGAGAAAGCACTTTGTTCTGTAACATCCAGGGACTGAATAAGATCAGATTTCCAGACTCTTTTCTTTTGTTGGACCACAGCTTGCTCTAAGCTTTTCTCTCTGTTTGCTAAAGATCCAGGAGTTATTTTCCACAGTGATAGCACCTGAGTCTATGATACTTGCTTGCCTTGTACCTCACTTGTAAGTCACTTTGGATAAAAGCGTCTGCTAAATGACTAAATGTAAATGATACATTATGCTTTTTTGTTTGTTTGTTTGTTTGTTTGGGTTTTTTTGTTTGTTTGTTTGTTTTTTTGGCCAAAGGAATTCGGAATTTCCCAGTTTAGTTTTTCCCTTCCAAACCCATTCATGCTTTTCCTCAGGGCTTCTTTTGGTGTAGGAGACGAGTTTTGTTTTGACGCTGATGTTGTGACTAGCTGTTGCTATTATTCATCCAGCTGTGTGCTTATGAGTTTGACATTTGACGTTTATATACCCATCTGTTTCATGAGTTTTCTGAAAGTACAAAAAATAATTTGTGTCTTCAAATAGTAAAAGGACATTAAATAATTAGAACAACAGCAAATGTTGGTTTATTTTGGTCTGTGCCGCCTCCTCATTTTGTTCTGCTTTGGTGTGTATTCATTTCCACACGTCTGTAGTGTCTATTAAGAGTTAGAGTTTAGGTGTGTGTGTGTGTGTGTGTGTGTGTGTGTGTGTGTGTGTGTGTGTGTGTGTGTGTGTGTGTGTGTGTGTGTGTGTGTGTGTGTGTGTGTGTGTGTGTGTGTGTGTGTCATTCACTGTTGCAAACATGTGTATAAAACCATTTCTTTCCAAGTCCCACTTTAACAAGTGTGTTGTTTTCAGACAGACATGGTCACAACCACAAACCTCCCATGCTCCCACGCTCAACTCGTGGAAAACCACAGGGAAGGGGACTGGCACCGTACCATTTTATTATTAAAGCTACTTAACACAGACATACAGACACATGCACATACTGTAAGTTGCCCTACATCAGAGAATTCTATGGCAATACAGTCATCAAACAATGTGCTATATATCAATTATAGTACTTATGCTCATGTTTAGGTTTGTTTTATCATTCACTGATTTGACCAAACAAATTTGTACTGTAGAAGTGCCGAGAAAAAATCAGGATTGATTACTAGGGCTTATTATTCTGATCGTGACTATTATCCATCTACTGTTATTGTACCGGTTACCCTCATTGCTTTTATATGCTACACTGTTATTATTACAGTCTAAACCAATTTCCTGGTGGATCTAATATCAGTTTGTGAACTTTATATTTCTTCTTGGATCCTGTGACAATCAGAAACATATTTTTTCTGTCAGAGTTATGAAACCAAAGAATGAGAAACAGACAACGTAAGAAAGAGCAGGTTGAAGAGCAGAGAGGGGAGTGTTAAAGATTATTAATGAACAAGTTTGTCTTTCAAGGAATTGTGAAAGAATGCTATTTATTTAAGGTCACAAGAGAAGAATACCACTAAGTTCTACCTATTGGCCTCTTCATACTCACAGCAAAAAAGAATATTAGCTTACGAATAAAGTGAACTAAGAGAAAAATGCAACAAGAGTGTCAAAAACACACTTCTTTACTTTAATAGGTCAAAAAGAGAACAACTTTTCCCTTGTTGACAAATCATTATTAAACATTGTAAAAGAAGGGTTGACTATGTCACAGTTCTGAGAATGTGTAGCACAAGCTGCCTGGTTAGTAAATCTCATCCCTTGGTCATGTGTAATGGGGCAAAAAAGTATTTAGTCAGCCACCGATTGCGCAAGTTCTCCCGCTTAAAATGATGACAGAGGTCTGTAATTTTCATCATCAAATTTCTAAATAAATTCTTTTAAAATCCTACAATGTGATTTCCTCGATTTATTTTTTTCCACATTCTGTCTCTCAGAGTTGAAGTGTACCTATGATGAAAATTACACAGCTCTGTTATCATTTTAAGCGGGAGAACTTGCACAATTGGTGGCTGTCTAAATACTTTTTTAGACAGCAACCATTATGCTATGTAGATACATATCCCAGTAAGGATAAAATATATAATATATTTTGCAGATCCTCTGACAAATATTTGCTGGTCTTCTCTCACTCAGGTTGGAACATGTCAATGTGGTGGCAGCCAGAGAGGTTCCTGAAGGAATGCAGAAACTGGTGGGCACCAATGACCTGCCACTGCTGGCAATGGAGTACTGTCAGGGAGGGGACCTGAGGAAGGTAAAAACTTGTGGTAGTTTTGCAAGTGTCTGTGTTCACACATGTGGTTCAGGACATTAATCCTGTGTCAAAATCCATTTTCCTCAAAGTCCTGAATCACAATAAATCACCTTGGAGGAGTAAACATGTGTGTTTGCAACATTGTACCTCTCTGTCCTATTGCTACATCTATGTATCTATCTATCTAATTTATCTAATCTATCTATCTATCTAGTTAAATATACTTCATTCTGGGGGGAGAAATCTATGGCAATTTTTGCTCTGCAACAAACTGACCATGCAGCCTGAGGCAATAGAAATTGATGGCACTGGGCTATCATCAGAAGATGAAAATGCCAACCGTAACAAACAGCAGTGTAATAAAACTTTCAAAGCACCCCAGATGGCATAAAACTGAGCAGATGGAGTTGTTAGTGTGCACAGAGAGCAGAAAACAGCAATATCCTCTTCTTTCCGGTCTCCCAAATATTTCCAGCAGCGGAACACTTTAAAGATGTTTAAAGTAAAGCCAATCAGTCTTTACAAGAACAGTGTTAATTTGTCAAATTGTAATAAATCTAATGAACAGTGCACAAAGAGTTTCTTCTCATGGCTCATGTTTTTAAAGTGTCTTTGTTTGTGTTCTCTGCAGTATCTGAACCTCTTGGAGAACTGCTGTGGAATGAGGGAGGGCTCCGTTCTGATTCTGTTAAGGGACATTTGTGAGTATCCAATATCAATATGTTTGTTTAAAAAGTGAGTAAATCTTATTAGTCTATTTGATGACAGCTCACAGTCAACAACATTTATTCAGAAATTGGTCAAATGATAACCTCTAACAACATGGTGTATATCACATTATATAAACAAGTTCGACTGATTATCATGTGGTACTCATTCCACACTTCTAGAGAAGAGCGGAAAGTAAAACAAAGAAACTCCTTTTCCTCCACCATGTCTCCGATAATAATGAGTGACCCTCCGTAATATGAATTCATGACCAAGGGTTAAAAAAACAGGCATTTGAATAAACACCCAAAGTACATGAGTTATGCTTAATTAGACATTCGTCATTGTCAGTACACACACTAGTCACCCTTTGAGGCAGAAGTGTAGCGACATATAGTTTCAGTTTTAAATTGAAGCATGGTAGACTTTAACTTTGATTTTAGGCTACAGAATGTGCTGCACACATCAGTCTCATCCTCTTTTGACTCATATTAAAGAGTAACTTATCACAAGGTTACATTCCTTTTGGGTGTATTGCAACAGTGCCCATCTCTGATCATATTCATCAGTGAGGCTGTGGGTGTGGTCAAAGGTGAAACACACCTGAAATTTTCAACCAGCTGTATATAATATAATAGCCAATTCAGTCTTCATATACACAAACATTTGATATCCTATACTCCTATACTTTTTTTTTAGTTCAGCTGTAGTTTACATGTAACAAAATTCAACTATTTAGAGTCATGAATCTTAGCCAAGTTTAAAGAATGTGCTTATAATAATCACATTATCAAATCATTTACAAATCACGCAAAGTTAACTCTGCATCCTTTTCTTTTGACCCACATCCTAGCGTCGGCTCTGACCTACCTCCATAACAAGAGGATCATCCACAGAGATTTGAAACCTGAAAACATTGTGCTGCAGCAGGGAGAGAAAAGAGTGAGTTAAAGACCCTGTGGACTATCCTGTTATGACAAATACAGCTAAACCACAACAAAGAGGTCATATAAAAGCTTTTTGCCTCTACGTGGGTTTTGTGGAATAAGTGCAGATGCCTCTCTCACGTCCACATGTTTACACTCACCAACTGAGCTGAGTCTTTTAATAACTTATCCTCACAGTTATTAGGAACATTTGGGATTTGTCTTGACTTCCTCTGTGGGCTTTACATTATTTTATTTGTCATATGAGAAATCATAACATCTTCCAGCATGCAGTATGAAGAATGTTTTGTAATGACATTAAAGTGTATAAAAAGTTCTGCGATTTATTAAAACAAACCTTATCCACAGTAAAGTTTAAAGGTTTGCATGAGCACATGTTACTTTTTGGTTTTGCCAGTTAAGAGCAGATCTCAGTCAGCCAGAATAGCATGAAAATGTTATTATTAGTATTTAATTTAATGAACATGCCTTGGTAATTTATGCACTCAATACTTGCTTGGGGCCCCTTTATTCTTTTCAATTTATTATTATTTTTTGAAAGAATTAATTACTGCATCAATGCGCCATAGTATATGCTGAGGCGTCATTGAAGACCAGGTTGCTTTGATAGCAGCCTCTAACTTCTGGGTTTTTGATTCAAGTGTTTGTAATTTTGACAGTTTTTTTTTATAGATTATCTAGTATTCAGTCAAGATCAGCACCCTACACAGTTAGTTGTAGTTTGGGCACCGTGGGCAGGTCCTGAATCCTCCTGGAAAAAGAAATCTGTATCTGCATAAAGGCTGCGATGTCTTTAGACTTGATAAAACACAGTGGAAAAACACCAGAAGATAACGTGCCACCCCAAATCATTACCAAATGTACAATCATGGTTTCCCAATGAACTGCATCATTTGTTCATGTGAAAAGAAGACTTTGGACCACTGAGCAGTTCTCCATTCTATTTTCCAAGTGGCCCTCTTCTTTGAATTTGTTTGACAGTCTTAAGCCTGCGGTCATCCCTGTTGTTTGTGTAACTTTCCCTACCACACTTTTCCATTCCAGTCAGCTTTCCATGAATATGCTTTGATGCAGCACACTGCAAATAGCCAGCCCGTTCAGCGATGACCTTCTGAAGTCATTGATCATCTTCTGGACAACTGTCAAGTCAGCAGCCTTTGCCATGATGGTGGCTCCATGTAGTAAACTAGATAGAGAGAGAGAGATACATACATATTTATCTGAAGATAACCAGATAATCTGGATAACCAAACCTGGATGACTGAGAATCTTCATCTGTAACTACTCCACTGTCCTCCCTGCAGGCCAGTTTCAGTAATATTCAACATACTTTTTTTATATTTTAAACACAAATAAAACTAAATGTCTTTAACCGAAGGTTGCCACAGGTTGAGTGTCCCCTTAAAATCTACTCTCTGCATGGCTCTGACATTGATTTTTGTTAACTGTTATAAGTATCTAAGCATCTGGATTGATAGAAACACTTTTATTTGAAACACACATAAATGTTCTGCTTACAAAGGTAAAATCAAGAATAGACTTAATTTTCGTAGTAAATCCTCTGTAAAACATCTTCTGGTTAAACTGACAGTTCTCCCTATTTTGGACTATGGCAAATTTGTTTATAGGTCAGCCTCAAAAACCCTCCTAAATAAGCTCCATTCTATTTACCACTGTGCCACCCGCTTCGTATCAAGGGCTCCATTTAATACCCACCACTGCAGCCTGTATTCATTAGTGGATTGGCCTTAACTCAAGCTCAGCTCTTTTATCCTGCTCTAATACAGAGAATACTCCAAGATTAACTATCCACTTTTAAATGTATGCCACTGCATATATACTGTACTGTCATTATAAATGTTTAAATTAGTTTGATTTGTTTATATGTTTTTTTTATGTTTATATGTTGTCTTGGCCAGGTCATTATTGTAAATGAGAACTGGTTCTAAATTAACTCACCCAGTTAAACAAATAAAAATAAATACATGGCATTTATACTGTATAAATGTACTCATTTAAAAGAGGCTTGAAAGAGTTCAATTTTCATATAATGATTCCAAAATATTAATGAAATAAATTTGGAAGCAGAGAAACATTTTTGACAAAGATGCTAATTTTTAGCATAAGATACTCATTTTTTAGTAGAGTTAGATGAGAAGATACTCCCCTAAATATGTAGTTTTTATGTTTGCTTTTTGCAAAATGTACTGTAAAACATTTTATTATTTATCAATTTGTTTACAGGATAACATTATTTTCCTCTAATTTTAGTTGATCCACAAGATCATAGATCTTGGCTATGCTAAAGAGCTGGACCAGAGCAGCCTTTGCACTTCATTTGTGGGAACACTGCAGTACTTAGTAAGTGAGGAAACATGTTTTACACAATCTCATCGTGTATTCTACAAAGCAACACATGAACCTGAGTGTTTCCCTTCTACCTTTCAGGCTCCAGAGCTCATTGAGAGGCAAAAGTACACGGTCACTGTGGACTACTGGAGCTTTGGGACTCTGGTGTTTGAGTGTATCACAGGATTTCGCCCTTTCCTTCCAACCTGGCAGCCTGTTCCCTGGTAGTACCACGTTTTAAAAAAAAATCATACATGTAATCAGTAGGAAAGTGAAGTTCTCAGACACTAGCTGGAAGGAGCTGTGTGTAAAAATTTCCACCATTTCTTCATAAATCTCCTCTTAAATCCTCTTTTTTTTGTTTTTTGTCTAGCTTTGCAAATATTGCGAACAATGATGTTTTTGAATGTTTAGCAATGATAAGATTAATTTTAGAACAATGTTATTGTTGAGTGTTGGGAGTTTAACACATAGGGGGTATATCAACACTTGCTAAAGCTAAGAATTGCAGGATATGTGGGTTGTGCCAATGTCAATCCCCGTGATGCAAAAATTATAAATTAAAGATATGCAACTCTTGGGGCGCCTCTGTTAAATACAGGAAAGTACTCCATTGAATTGTTGCAGAAATACAGGTTCAGTTCCCAGCACATAACACTCACAGGTGATGGTAAAGAAAAGTAAGGTCTGACGTGCAATGTTACGCACGTCAGACTTTAAATTCCTTTGTCTGTTTTCACATATTATTCATCTGTGCTCTTTTTAGGCACAATAAACTGAGGCTGAAGCAGGATGACGACATTGTTGTTTATGAGGATCTCTCAGGGGAAGTTCGCTTCTCTAAACATCTGCCTCAGCCCAACAACCTCAACAGGTGATTTCATCTGTGAGAGACCTGCACATATGTACGTAAAACATGCATGTGTTAACATGTTTGCTGCACAGTCTGTTATTAGAGAAGCTGGAGCGGTGGCTGCAGCTGATGTTAAAGTGGTCTCCTCAGGAGAGAGGCAAAGACCTCAGTGCTACACCCAGTGACTGTTTCTCCCAGCTGGAGATCATACTACAGCTCAAGGTTACTTTAATCATTTATTTATTTATTCTTTAACACCTGTTGTCTTTATTGATCTGTACATGAACAATGTTTAACAAAATAAGTACATTTGGTCACACATTTGAATCTATGATGAAGCTGTAAACACATTTCCTCCGACTCATTAGCTGTTAATAAGGCTTCTAATTTTTCTAATTTGTCTTTTCCTTCAGCTGGTTCATGTGTTGAACATGATGTCTGCCAAAATCCTAACGTACTCAGTCTCCGACAATGAGACTGTTGCCGACCTGCAGCTGAGAGTAGAGAAAGACACCAACATCCCTGCAGCCAATCAGGAGCTTCTGCTGGAGGCGGGATTAGCCTTGGAGTCTAATGGACTGGTCACACAGTGCGCCATAGATTACACAGTAATATCTAACATAAACACTCAACGTACACACACAGTGCCATTACAGAATATTCAACAACACAGTCTGGTGCTGGACTCATTTGCAGTATTGTACTTATCGTCTACTCTCGTAGGAGATAGATGGGCGGCGCACAGATTTGCCTCTGGTCTTCCTGTTTGATCGCTCCTCTTGCAGTTATGAGCCCCAGCTTGCTCCACGCATACTCCCTGAAAACATCCGCTTTGTCCGTAAGTACAAAAAATAAGGATATTTATTGTTATACCAGTTAATTTATTTAAAATAGCATTAATGGTTTGAATACTGAAATAGTTATCCAATTTGTTCAACAAAATAGTCTGTTTGTCCATATTTGAACGAAACACAGAAGTAATGCAGAGGAAACAACTATTATTCATCTTCAGAATTGTAACTTGCACGTTTGCTTTAAATGTGACATGTTTTTAGGCATCTTTTCTGTCTAAGACACATCTTTTGCTCTTGTCTGTTTTTTTCTTTCTCTTTCATTGCCTGTATTTTTCTTTCACATAGAAAAGGAGCCTAAGCATGTTCTGGCTTACAGCCCACTAAGGAGGACCTGTGGCCAGGCATGGCACACCATCCGATCCCTGAAGGAAGACTGGCAGAGGCTGCAGCAGGGGCAGAAAGCTGCCATGTAGGACACACACAGACTCATACAACAACGGACACGTGCATTAACTGCTTGATCAAACAAAACACATTGATGTCACCTGCTTGATTATTTCCTTTCAGCATGAGCCTCCTGAGGCACAACTCTTCGCTGTCCAAACAGAAGAACGAGATGGTGTCCATGCACCAGAGACTCATGGCCAAGCTTGAGTTCTTCACCACCAGCCTTCACATAGACATGGACAAATACCAGGAGCAGACAGCCACCGGGATTGGTACTGTATTACAGTACTTTACACACTTTCTATAGCTTATTTTGGTTGTCTGTTGCCTTTACCTCGGGGATTTGAATGCCTTAAACAATCTAGTTTTCCTCTGAGTCCTGTTCTTAAACTTGCTTTGTAGCTTCAGAGAAACTCCTAGGTGTTTGGAGGGAGATGGAGCAAACTGCTATCAGCTGTGGCCAGGTAAGGTTGAGTGTGTTTGTGCTCAGGCATGTGTGTGTAAGCAGTATTCGTGCATGTTTGGGAAAGACTAAAACCCATTTGTGTGGGTCCAGGCTAAAGTGAGTGAACTGGAGGAAGAGATGATGCAGCTGCAGCCAGACATAGTGGATGTGCAGAGGCAGCCGTGGAGGAGTGGAGAGGCTCTTGACACTCTGTAAGTCTAAACCAAACTCAACAGTAAAAACAACATCAACATCCACTTTGTGACCTTTGACCCTGCTCTCTTCCCCTCTTTCATACTCAGTGAAGGAAAAGCCATGGAGCTGGTCCGCAAACTCAGAGAGAAACCCAGAGGTCTGGATTTTTCATGCACCTGTTCACTTTTTACTCTACACTCATTATAGAGTCTCCATGTGGAAATAAACCTTCTTTATATGCTTTCATGCTTTCCTTTTCCCTGCCATGCATAGATCAGCGGTGCTCAGGGGATGGCCAGGAGGTTGTGCGTCTGGTGGTTCAGGCTGTGCAGTTCTACGAGAGGAAGATTAGAGACTTCTACACACACCTCAGGTCCTCACATTCTAAACTTTGAGTATAATTCCCAAATGACATAAAGTAGTACTAATATGGTACGTCACTATTTTTCGGGAAAATCTGGCTTAGTGGACTGAATGACTCCTGAACGACTCTGCGGTTTAACTGACTGTGTCACTTACCGTTTAGTCACTGTAACTCTTGTTTGGAAACTAGTTTTTTCGTAAAAGTACTCATAGTCCCATCATAGTGTTGTTTTGAAAGGGTTAATTTCCAGTCAAACCTACTGCATCAGACGTTTTTTAATGGATTACATGGTTTATTATTTGTATACTGATAGATAAAAGGCCATTACAATTCACAGTTTAAAACTTGTGTTCCCAGGATACCTTTGGTTGGGGTTATGCTGCCAAAATAGTTTGCGCTGCTATAGTTAATTTCAAACGGACATCTGCCTGAGTGTGTAGAGCATTAATTAAAGCCTCTGCACACCCACACAGATGTTTTGAGGTGTTAGTAAGTAAACAAGTAAGTTCACCTAACAGAAATTGTAATGGCCAAAAAGGCCTTTTCATAAAACACCTTTTCACATGCAGGAAAAGGCACAGGTATAAATAATAATAGTAATTTTGATTCATTAATGTCACTGTTAAGAACTGACTGCCAGTTTACTTAAAAGGAATGGAAAATATAATTTAGTGCACCTATACTTTTCCTCTTATGACAAGAAAAGAAATATTCTGCCTGGGAAAATGTCAAGAGACACGTGAGTGACATTTTTGTCTGGTACGTAGACACCCACACAGTTCTGGGCAGAGGCAGAACAAGTGAAAACACTTACTCCTTGTTACCTATTAACGTTTTACAGCTGCATTAGTTAAAGTGAGGAATTTGTAACACTTAAATATGGCTTTGTGACATTTATAACTGCTGATTTGATGGTTTATTATAAAGTGTAAAATGTCACAACCCTTTATTATTGCAAGCTTTTCATTTTACATGAAGTTGCCTGTGGTTATAAATGTTAGAAGTCATTAATATATAACCTGAGGCTTTGTTATTGGAGTGAGGGGTCAAATGATCAGTGGGAGGTGACATTCCTGTTCACAACAGGGCAATTAAAATGGCTCATTAGTTATTTATAAGATGTCATATATTAAACATAATAACATTCTTTCTGCACTACACAAACAGAAAATACCCAGCCACAACATACACACGTTTTGTTACATTTTGTCCTTTGTGTTGGACTGCCTTTTCATGCAGTAAGACAGCAGTGTGCCGCCAGCGTGTGATGGAGCTGCTGCCGAAGGTGGAGGGCGTGGTGCAGCAGATGGCTGAGAGCGAACAAGTCCTGATGAGTCTGCAGGAGAAACGGCAGAAGGAGCTGTGGAACCTGCTCAAAGTCGCCTGTGTGAGGACACGTGAAATACTCACAGACACAAACACTTCTGCTATCCCTTTAGGCATGCCTATTAATTTAGCCTTACTGTATTACTTATTATATCGTGGAAGCACCCGCAATTCCCAAGGTCACCCTTGCTTGAGTCTCCTTAACTCAAGTGCTTCTCTGGTAAGAATTGACCCGTTATGACTTTCATCCCTTTGTATATCTTTTATTGGAGAACACCTCTCTGTTATATATTAACACTGTCTTTTAGACCCTTCAGTTTCACCTCTGGTTAATATCACTCAGGCAAGCGCACATTTAAGCGCTATTCCATCTGGTAGTTTCCCTTCCTGAATTTTAAAATCACTTCTAAAATTCTGTTTTGTTGTCTACCAACCAGTGGATAGAGGGAGGAAACCGTTATTCAGTCTTGGGTTCTCGGCATCCCTACCCTTTGTCCCCCCTCTTGGGGCTTATAATCTTGACCTCGTCTTCTAGTAGAGGTTGTAAATTTTCAAAGGTTCTTACCTGAGAAGAGATGAGCCCAAGGCGCTGGAGCCTTTCAAAAGTTTATTGAAGAATATCTTTTCACCCACTCGTGGTTTTTGTACAGTTGTACAGTCATTGATATGCCTTTACATTTCTAAGGTTCTAAGTTTCCACTGGTTTTCTGTCTCTCACCTTGCAGCTGTCCACAGCTTTTCTGCCCCTTCTGCAGATGATTTGTTTACTAAAGCGTATCTTCCGCTTTCCACAAATAATAATGATTGAGTAGCAGCAGCTGTGCACATTTTGACAAGTTTTTTTTTTTGCTAAATGTATTCTCAAGCAGCTCTAGCAGTTTTATGTATACATTTTAGAATAACCGTTCTCCTTTAAAACAGTGTCAGTGTCATAAATTCTAAATGCAGTCAGTAACATAAGATTTTGTTACATTTTTCACAGTAAGTAGAGGCTCTACAGTTTTTACTAGACCCAGACTAAAGTGCATCATCTTGTCACATGTAGAGTAAAGTTCGAAGCCCAGTGAGTGGAAGTCCTGATGGATTACGAACCCCCTCGTCAGTGCCACCTCTTCTGACCTCCAGACCCAGTTTACAGCAGCTGTGAGTGCACACACACTTACACACGTACACATTCAATTTTAATTAGTTTGTATTAGTCTTGACCGATTAAGAAACTTAAACTGAACATTAAATTTCATCTTTGCATAGTAATGTCTGCAAAAATAATTTTGGCTCTGTTGGTGCTCACGAACTTTAAAATGTTAGTATTAAGGTATTTAGTATTTTTAGTATTTAAAAAAGCTTCCAAACAAAGAACGACCACCACCTTTTTTCTGAAATTGGTTTCCACAGAAGTGGGTCATGTAAAAAGTGATTTTTTTGAGACATTTTAAGACTTTGCAGCTCCTTTTTTCCCTTAAAAACTGCTATCACCCAGTGCAGTATTGTGACTCACCGATGTGTTTTCAGTTTTTTAGTTTTTTCCCGCAAATTGATGGCATCAACAATTATGCTGAAGTAAGTTTAGAAAGTTACAGGTCACAAGAATTTGTCTTTTTTTATGGGATTTTTATGGGATAGCCTTATCCTTTAGAGAAGGTCTACCCATCCGAACCTCCACACCATTGCCTTTGAAAACAGCATCCTGAAACTCGCAAAGGGGCAAACCCATGAGTAATGTGAATGCATGAATCATTTTGGGTGTGCCTGCAGCGACGAGTCTCTTGTGGAGGAGAGCAAGACGTTTGAGAATCGACTCCAAAGTTTGCTGCATGACACCATCCAGGAATCAGAGAGTAGCATGGAGGTACATCCTCACACTCCCACCAAACACACTTTTTTTTTTACCTTTTTCAGCTTCTTATTCTGACACATATCCTCTTTCTGGCATCTCATTGTTTTCTCCCAATCATGTGCCACGGCTATAAAAAACACCCCATTTGTCACTGTACCAGATGTTGAGGGAGTGGACGTGGCTGCGTGGAAACCAGAACTTCTCCAGTGACCTCTCCTAAATTGGGTTTAATTATACGATTGCACATGATACTGTGCTGCCTCTGTGTGGATGGGATGTCAAACTACATGAGGCTGTTGTATCAGCTGTTTCAGATAGCTGCGGCTACTTATTAGCTTAACGAGATTGAGAATTAGGTAAACCTACTCACTGTTTTTATTATGGCATTCTGATTATGATTATGAGGCATTAGTGAGATTTAAAAGACTGTTTATATTTATTTGCCTATAAGTGTCACAGAACCAATAAATACTTTGGGTTTTTCATTATAAACAGATCAACCTTTCCATTTATGTTTGTCGGAGGAGCCTACAAACATAAAGAACTTCTAAAAACCCAGTCAGAGCATGCTTACAATCAAGTAAAAATTTTTTTCTAACGTTATAAATGTAAATAACATATTTATAAGTGTAAAGAAAAATTGAAATTATATATTTCAGTTACTTCTGTTTCATCGTGTTTGGTAGAAAACTGCAGAGTGCCATTTTTAAAACTTATTAAAAAATACTTTAATACGGGTAAAAACTAAAGTGGGTTTTAGTTACATCTGCCTTGAACTGTGTTACAGTATGTACCAAAATGTAAATGTCTATTAGATTTTATTTGTATTCTGTGTATCAGGACAATCACAATTAAATGCAGAATTAATTTTGGCAGGACAAACACTGAACAACACGAGAAGCTCTAACCATATTTTAAATGGTTTTATGTGATTTTGTTTAAATCCACTGATAAATATATGGAGGTTGTTCAGAGTAACAACTGTCACAATGACACAAACGTATAACAGTACTCTCCTAGTTTTGTCCAAGATATTGGTAAAATCAGATGTAACCTAAACTGTAATATTGATACCTTTCCTTTTAAAACTGTGAAGATGCCTCAAATTTACATACATTTTAATGAGTCATTCATGTTATTACCATTATATTTGAGTTCTGGTATTTTACTGCTACTGCAGTTTGACATTATACAGCTATTTTAACAACTTGCCTAAAGCTGTGCCCATCACGATATCTACTACTGGAAGTAGACTTTGCAGAAATACAGATCATATGTGATGACAGATGCTACACATTGTCAGATGTCTGTGATCTCCTATTTGTGTACATACTCTATAAGTAAAATTGAATTTTGTATCAGGGAATGAGGGCACTCGTTCTCTTTGCAAAAATAAAACAAAAACATCAGTTTTATAGTGTTTTACATTATTTATTCCATTAATTCAATAAAATCAGTTTGAGGTCCTAACTGTTGACTAAGCTTCCTATATAAAGCACAGCACAGATAAAGTAAGATGTGATAACGGTTCAACAGGTACAAATCAAGACAAGACAAAGAGATGACACAGAGATCCAAATTTCCACTGGACCTTTGTTTTTTTTTACTAACATGATCTGAAAAATAGACAGTTAGGCAACTGAAAGTTCACAGTTTATACCTGTGTTTCTGAGGTGAAACGGTAAAATCAAAGTCAGTCGCTCTATGTCATTCTGTTCAATTCTGTCTCCAGCTTTTATTATTGTGCCTGTTTACAGTCACTGTACTTGTCAGTGTGACAATGAAATATCACAAACCTCTTTCTAGCCTTGAAAACATGAAAAATATCTCCAAACAGTATTATTAATAGTATAGCTTTCTAAAACTCATCTGAACAGAGTCAATAAGAAGGTGCTTGTATTTAGGAACACATATGGCTGAGACACAAATTCTCTATGAAAGGTGCACTTGGTCTGATCCAACTGGTCCTAAGTTATTTAGAGTTTTGCATGAATCACCTGCTGCCAAGTCTGTTCCTCTTGTCTGTTGTACTGTGACAATATATGTGCACAATAAAATAACCACAACAAAATAATACTTGCTTTCTTTGAAAATCACAATAATGGAGGTTTTAGAGGCGTGACGTTTTAGGGTTAAGGCCAAAGAATGTGTGTGTCTGTTTACATGTATGTGTAGGACTCAGAGGAAAAATGTGTTTCAGGTCGCTTTCTTTTTTCTTCTCTTGTGTTGATTCCCTCTCGCTCTTTTTGTCTGTCCTCCCGCTGAATCTTTACGCTTCCAGCTCGAAACCCAGGCCAACTTTATGCCCACCGCCATTCACGTTCTTCCCATCAATCAGAGCTGAGAGCGTGAGCTTCACTCCTGCACAGAAAAGTGTCAAATTATACATTGTGTAAGCATAGTTATGTTTTACATGAAATAGGGTTAAAAAGTCAATTAACTAACCCGGCCTGAGGGTTTGTGTGTATCCAACTCCAACGAGGCAGGCGTTATTTACTTTGGTCTGTAAGGAGAAGCCAAACATCATGAACACAGTATTAAGAGAGTTGATACAAGGAAAGTAGAATGTATGTACAGAAATTATACATTAATACATCAGTTTTGGGTCAAAAACTACACAGGAGTTGAATGATGGTTTGAAACGTACAGTAAGTCAAGAGGTTCTGCAGAGTGAGTTTAGGGAGTAATTATTTGGCCAAATGGTGGTGTACTGTAGCTTTGGGGATGGCAGTGGTGGCCTGTTGAGCAGTCAGTCTACTACTGTAGTCCAGATGCATAATGTCCCAAGAGCTAATAAAGGCTTCAATCATCGTCATCATTTAACTTTTCCTTTAGCACCACGATTGCTTTGAGAGGGTTTAGTGAAATATCTTGACAAATTTTTTCCCCATGTGGAAAAAAGGAAGTTTTCCCTCATCTAATTTGAAGGTTTAAGGTCAGTGCTGCTATGGCAAGGTACAGACTGTTAAACCCTTTGGGGCAAATTTATATACAGTACAAATAAAGTGACATTTGGGTCAGACTCTAATGCCCTTTTGGAATGAAATGAAGTAACATAGTCAGTCTCCTGATTTTCCATTCACACCAAAGAATATTTCACTTTATGTTTTAATTTAATACCCAACTACACGTTAAAGTTAATGAATGTGGCCTCAGCTGTACTTTGTATTTAATGCTAATTAGCCAATGTTAAACTAACATAATGAACATAACAAACCAATATGCTGAACTCCAGCATGTTTAACATTTTCACTGTGCACATTCAGCTCACAGAACAAATAGGTAAAGTCTCACTGAAATGTTAGCCTGTGTGAAGAGGATTGTTTAAAATCTTTTTGTTTTCTAATTGTGTAATCCCTTGTACACTGCAGTCACTTTCACTGGTAATCCATTTAATCCCTTCATCCATTATTTTAACCATCTATCCTGTTAGCTTTCACAGGGAGACTGGTGCCAATTCCAGCTGAGTGAGAGGTGGGGTACACCCTGCACAGATCACCAGCCCATCTCAGCTCTGACACATAGAGACACAGGGAAACATGCCAATTCCACTTAGTAAAGCCACAGCTGCAATGTTCTGAAGTCTGCTCTTACAGAGAGTGAGGCATCCTTATCCAGCTGATACTTGGCTCCAATTCCAAAGCGTGTGTTGTTGCTGCCAGCTGTCCAGGAAAGGTGGACTGCAGTCTCCAACTTGCTGTCCACCTTTTGGTAAATGGAGCCACCAAACTCTGTGCCGTCATTACTGAAATAAAACCGCAAAAAAACACACACACAAAAGGTGGAAATTAGTAGCACATTATCTTTAATCCTGGGGAAACGATTCCTCTCATTGTGTGCATCACTTCCATTTCGTGCCTCTTTTCTCTGAGACTCACACATTGGTGTGAAGCTGGAAGTCACCAGCCTTGTATCCAAGGGCAAAGTTGTTCTGGGTCAGTTTAGATTTGGCAGTGTCAAATGCCAGCTGGTAGCCAGCCAGCCAGCCCTCATAACCCAGCACAGCAGCTGCATGGACGGTGGGACCAGCCATGTCAAAGTCCAGGTCACAGCCCACATTGACATAGTCACGTTTGTAAGCTGTCTTAAGTTTGGCACTCTTCTTCCTACAGGACGAATAATACAGAAATAAAAGACGGTAAGTGATTTAGATACCATAAAACACACTGGTATAAACTAATTAGTTCACTCTGAAGACATTTAAAACGACCCTGATATGAGTGGGTCTTACCCGGTGTTAGGCACAAATGACGTGTCCAGACCAAGCTTCAGGCCCTTAGCCAGCTACACACAGAAAACCAGACAGGAATCAGAGTTAATATTTTACCTGGAAGTATAATATATTAAACAAGCTGTCATTTATAACATGTATTGTTTATATGTTTGAAACAACCTGGTCCTCCACAGTGATTTCTGTGGTGAGGGTGTTGTCTGTGTTCCACTTCTGGTTGAAGCTGAGGCCCAGCTCACTAATTTTGTACTTGGTTTCCAAGTGGCCCCCAGACTTTCCCGTGTCTGTATTGCTGGAACCGGAAGTGGCAAACTCCTGCGAGACAAGGAGGGATGGAGTGATGGATGGGAGTTGGAGATGAAAAATGAGGTGGGAAGGGGAAGCAGAAAGGCAGGTGCCACATTAGAGCCCTGCCACTGTATTAAACAGAAAGCCAAGAGGGTGAGAGTTCAGAGTTCAGGGATAGAGAAACAATAAAAACAAGAGAAGCTTCTCTGTTTATCCTCTGCCACACAGTCTCTCTCTGGTTTGAATGACTGGTTGTTGGAAAGAAAATTTTGAACTTCAAGATGGAGAAATTAGTTGGGGAACTGAAAATCTTTGACGGACTGTAAGGGAGAGGTCGCGGTGACAGTATTTCTGAATCAGTGCTGTTACGGCTGCAGGTAGTGGTGCTGAGCTACTGCTGCAAAGAAACACTTGACAGGAAGCCTGGACACACTGTCCGCGCACAAACAAAACAGGTATCAACTGGCTTAAGCCACAGTGCACCTGTGTTTAAATATAAACACAAACACACACACACTCTTACCATCTGACAGGAGCATCCAAGGAAGATGCAAGGAGAAAAAGAGAATGGAGAGAAGGTTAGGAGAACCACAAAGGGTTAACATGCAGCATTTTATCCGCTCACTAGGAAAATAAAACGCAGTGCTACAGTTTTGTGGCATGTGGGAAACTCAGTAATCTAGGGCTCATTATGGCTTTACCATAGCAACAGGGGTATAGTAACACAGCATGTTTGGAAGTAACTAAACAGTTTTTCCTTTCATGGAACAACATATTGTCTAAGGGTCAAGAATGGAGGGTAAACTGGATGTCAAGTGTTACTTTGCTGACTTTTTAAAATAGACATCCGACAGAAAAAACACTCTGAGAAGAGGTTCCTGCAGGAGTCATTTGCTCTACACTGCAGAGCACTGAGAAGAGGCCTAAATATGAACATGAGAGTACATCCGGGTTACACAGACCACAAGGCTACTTACAACTCCACTCTGGGACGTGGTCTTAATGTCTAGCTTCAGAGTCCCATAGCCTGTGGAGAAAAGACATGAGGGAAATTAAAAGAAAGGGCTGAAAATAACTAACTTCCTGCACCTGCACAGCATGACTTTAAAACAGCTGCAGTAAAAATAAACAGCATCCATTTAAAGTGAAACTACAACAAAATGCTCTCAATTATTTGTCCTGCTTCAGCACAGCTTCATCCAAAAAAGCTTTAAATTATTCAACATGATCAACAGCATATGTAGGGAGAATTTGAGGAGTTACCATAGCCCTTGTTTAAGATGTCTTTGGCAGATTTCCCCAAGTCAGCGTAAGCAGGGGGGGTGGCCATCGTGCCTGAGAAAACAGACATGCACACGCTGTAAGGAGTTTTCACAATATATACATGTTTATGCAGTATATATAAAATATATATATTAAAAAACACTTTGCTCTGCATTAACCTGACCGCCACAGAGCTAAAGAGATAGTCTAGTAATTTATTAATGCACATCCATAAAGTTGGATGGCTCATAAGAGACAGATTTAAAAAAAACTGTGGTCAAAATCTGTGCAACAGAGAGTGAAGCAACCACATCTATAAGATCCAAAGATGCTTGATCCTATATTTTGCATGAAATTTCATTAAACCCTCTCAACCCTGTAAAAACCTACATCTGGCATGCCTTTATGCTTTGCTGCTTAAGTGCTTCCCTTGAGGACTTAACTGATCTCGTCTAAAACCAGTGATTTATGCCTCTATATTGTGGGAAAATACGAGCTGAATACTCTAGTGAATACACCAAACAAGTGACACAACAACAAATCAGACAGAACTTTGAAAGTAAAATAAAATCGCAGATCCTAAATATTTACATGTAACCATATCACTATACACGTGTCTCAGCGGGGAGGCCCTCCCTCTCTGGGGGGGGGGGGGGGGGGGGGCTGTCTGGGTTCTGGTAACATCCAGCTTCTCTCCTGCCCACCTATCTTCCACATCATAAACCCTATTGATTGCCTGACAGCAGTCCATCAGCAAGCAGCAGAGGTTGCTAAATTAAAGGGGCTTATTCTCCAGGACTGATGTACTAGCAATGTTCAGGAGGAAATATTTTAAAAGCTCACATCCACAGATGAAATAAAGACATTTTACTGCCGAAATCAGTACTATATTTTAACGTTAACAGTATTTTCTTTATGTGTTGTGAACAGAAAGTGCTGTAATGTGTATAAAGCCACTGCAGTAGAGCTAACATAAGCATTATAAGGTTTGTTAAGTCAGCAACTATCAGTTCTGCACACTACTGCACTCAGGGTGTCATTTTAGTCCTATGGGTCAGTGTGTGTATGAACATCGGTTTGACAATGTGACTTTGCAAGATTCACCTAAAGCCTGATGCTTGTTTCATCTTTTACTACTTGATTCCCTTCCTTCTTGTGTTTCTGTACTGCTGTAAATCCCATATATTTTCTTCAAGATGGAGACGGGACTTTACTTAGTGCCAGATGTACCAGCTAATGCCTCCACGACTGAGCCAGTACAGACCACTAAATTTTGTCACTGTGATCCAGTTTTGTCAAACTGAAACAGGATAGTGATGGAAATTGCTCAGAACCAAAGACTTTTTATCTCGAGGTATTTTTCTAAGGATAATGTAGCCGAGGGGCAACTGAGGGACCCTGATGATGTTTCATCTGTCTCTCTCCACACACATTCATACACCACTCACCGTGTCCCATAGGTGCATGGTGCTGACATGTACAGTGGCCTTTGTTCTCTGCCTGCTTGCCTTTTCCTGTCTTGTCCTGCTGCACCACACTCCCCACTCCTTTCTCTGCCATTTCTCTTCAGACGAGGGACGTGCAAGGAGGGACAATAGAAGTCTTTATTTTGCTGAGAGCAGCTGTGAACATTAGCATGTTTCTTTAGCATGCAGTAAGACCCCAGAGGTCTCCTCTCTATGCAGACAACTGTCCAACTGTGGCATCACATTGTACAGTATGTCCATAGACCAACAGATGATCAATGTGTGGAGTGAACTGCATTGAAACATGATAAGGTCCATGTACAGCCCTTCCATGACAACAGATGGCATTTTTATCAGACAAAGAAAGGTGATTAGCTGCATGAGGGACACGTGATGGTGATCCGGGGCAATGTAGAACCCCTAACACAAAAGCATGGAAAACACAGAACACCATACAGAGGAGCATCTTTCCTCAAGACACAGGCTAATGTCAGTGTCATTCACCTCTAGCATGTCACCTACAGGCAAGATGAGTCCTAAACATACAGCAATATCTGTCATAATTATTCTTATTTGTATTCAGATGGGATGTAGTGTAGAACATCCCTTAAAACTTGGATTCAGGTTATTAGAATATGTTAAAACAAACACTACAATCACACATCATCAACCTTTAAGGGGATGTGGTTATATATTTCTGCTCTCTATCAGGCCCTGCTAACTGAAAAAAGCTGCACTATGTTCACCAGCTAACTAATTACTAGATATACTGAATCTACAGTTCGGTGATCTGCAGTGTTTTGTGCTAAAAGGCGGACAGCTAAACAATGGGCTGAAACTAATTACAAAGCTGCAGATTCAGTGACAGGTCTCTGTAGGTTCATCACTAGAATGAACACTGTTAATTTTAATTAGTTTTCACATAATATCAATTTAAACTCTGGCTGCTTAAACTAAACAAAAGCTCAGCTAATCCCCTTCAACAGGTTTGACAACATAAGAAATCAACCTCACAACTGGCATTAAATGTCTGTTTAGTTCAACCCACTGAGATCTGCCCAGTTAGTGACACAAGGAATGGACCACAAATGCAGACATATCTCAACTGAATTAACCATACCTGACCTACGTTTAGCATACAAATGTTAAATACTTGTTGGATCCCAGCTTTTACCACGGAAATGTGATCTTTCCTATACCCAAACAGGGGACCCAGAGACTGTATCTGAGCTGTGTCTGGTGCCCTTCATTTGTCAGACTCTAAGGAACTACGTGCCAGCTGACCTGGGTTTTGTCGACTATGAGTAATTCCTAGACTGTCTTTGTCATTTCACTCTATACATGCACTTCTTCTCAATTAGCAAACCCTTTAGTGAAAGAAAGATTGTTTAGCTTTCAGAGCTTCTAACCCTCAGTCGCAACATCCAGATCTATATTTAGCCCAGGTAAACCTGACACTACAACACATGTGACTGGATTTCAACATGTGGCGACCTTGTAGTTCACGTTCCAAATCAAACTCATATAAAACGGATGTGTTTTTCTGTATTGTAACTCCACACCGTTCCATACTATCACCCTCCTGAGGCTCACTTTAACGCTTTTGAGAGGCAACCACATGACAGCCTCGACTGAGCTCAAAGGTCAAAATGACACTGATAAACAAAACAGTACACAAGCAATATGCTGGTGATTGTCAACAAACACATACAGTGTGTTGAAAACTCCTGATTTGATTCTGAATATGCAAATATCTATAATTATAATTATTGGAACATGTATGGAAATTGTTATATACTCAATTCCAGTATCAGTGAAATGTCAAGCTATTTTTATGTATCAATAAATTTGTCAAATGTAAAAAGTGCTCAGTTTGTGTTATACACAGGTACAAATAAATAAATAAAGGTTACTGGAAGAAATCCTGATATTACAGACGTTCCTAATAAACCATGTGTAAACAGGCAGTTATTCAAATGTGCCCATACCTTTAGATAATGAGAAACCAAGAGACAAGTGTGTGTCACATAACAACAGAGATTGTGTGTGTGTGAGAGAGAGAGAAAGGGGGGGAGATAAGGTTAAGAGCAGTCAAATTACAGTCAAGTCAATTTATTACTTGAATGTAAAGTACATGTATATGTTACATAGTATTTACATAGTATTTTACCATTTATATATTGCTATATATTGTTATGTTTTTCTACTGCAAAATAGCAAGTTTCACTTTAACTTGTTCCTCCAAGCTGACCTTGATGTTTTATTTCTATAGTGCCCATGTCCAGTAGCACTGAGCCGACAGTGCAATTATTCAGAAGATGGCGCATAAAGGTGCTAAGATAAAAGATAACGGTCGTTGTTGTGTAGCTGTTCATGGACCTTGTGCTTCATGACAAACACTTTGATTAGGTGTTTTAACGAGATTTCTGGCATCAGGTCGGACTGTCCCATGAGCGGCGGGCATTTAATGCGCGTCCGTTTCTGGTTTCCATTGTTCTCGCGTATGTACGACGTACACGTTACGTCCTTGGCCACCAACACAGCAACACCTATCATACCTTTATAAAATGGAATATCCTTATAAAATAGTGTATATATGTCAATGGTGAAATCTCCTACTTTTAAAGCTCTGCAGAAAATTATGCTTCTAATGCCCGGTATCGCCACGCACTCAACTCAAATGATTTTTTTCTGACCATGAGATGTACATTTGCAGACATGTAATTTCAGGTACTTTACATACTGTTTACAAATGTATATTTTCCTAAAGAAGTAGAATATACAGGCCTGAACTGGCTCTGAATCCATGTGATACTCTCCTGCTGCACTCCCACCCCTTTCTGTGTGACTCTTATCTCACTGACAACATCATGCACCCAAACCGAAATAAAGCTGACTTTTTGGCAAATAACAATGAGTTATCTGTAGTCTGCTGAATGTTTTATTTTATTTTTTTACCTTGATTTGTGGGACGGAGAGTTTCTCTGCGCAGTTCGGGGCACGGTGAAGGAGAAAGCAGAGACCGACTGAGCAGGCGCAAGCCACAGCTCCGAGCGAGGGAGGGGGTCGGCGTTGTGCAACTGGCATTGGATGAAATAAACTGTAATCACTACCTAATGTATAAATGATATAATGCGTGGGCAAAGTGTCGTAAGCTTGGTCTAAATTTAACAACGTTAACAAATGTATGTAGTTGCTCCACAAATAGTTCCTAAATTAATGCGTGCATGTATTTCTTTAACCCTTAGTTCAAATTTAACGAAATGCTTATTTAAATTGAGTAAATAAGAATGTGGGGAATACGCTTATAATACAATCACTGCAATACTAGTATTTTATTGTATATATACATTATTAAACCGCCAAGTATGAATCAACAGTGTGTGGCGCAAAAGATGAAGCGGTTTGGTGTGGTAAGACTCGCACCGCTCGGGGACAGGGCCCTCCCGTTAATAATGCTGATAATAGTGTTACCTAAAGTGATTGTGTCAGGTAGACGTTAATCCTATCCACCAGGCTCGAACAGTCAAATGGTTATGTTTTCATTTGGATAGTTAAAAGTTGGGCTCTGGTTAAATCAGTAAAGGTGAATTTAGACAACCTGAAAGGCAAAACTCAGGGAAATAGTTCCCGTAGGAGCAGAAATACACCTGCTAGAATTCAAAACTGCTGCAGTTGCAGAGTAAGGTATGGTTCTATTCTTTGGTACGCCACAATTTTAGACGATTGTTATTGCGACATAGTGGTCAGACACAGTATTATTGGGCTGTTGTGAATGTCCCGCTTTTTTTGTGTCTCACTTCTGATGGAAGCTCATCAGTTAAATGCTTTGGATTCAAATTTCAGAGCAGCCGGGGCCGTTTTAAGGGACATGTTCCTTCTATCAGTTCTATTTCTGCGTGCTCACAGCCCCGTTGCCATGGTGAAGACGATACAAGCCTTGGCGGCGTCATCAACGTGCGTGAAGCAAATCCTCGATAGATAAACAAGACTATATCAAAGGTAAAATAATTATTTTACAGACTATATGAAACTTCACCCATTGCATTTGGTTGGTCAACGCACATTATTGCACTTGGGTTTCATTAAAAGCACGTTTGATGGTTTCTGAACAACTTAATCGACAGTGTATTGATTTAATGCGTTTACAAGCTAAGCTAATTTACTAAATACACGTTAGCTAGCATTTTATGTCTGGATAAACAACGTTGTAGATTCGGGTAGCTGTATTAACAAGAATGATTCATTCGTTCATTCATTCATTCGTTGATTCCTTCATTCATTCACTAATTGTTCCACATGTCCCAAAGAAAGCCATCGCCCATCCAGACTGATCAAAGTTATACTGCTGCACAGCCTCATATAATCGACTTATCTTAAGATTAATAAAAAATGCATGAGTTTGACTTTGGTCAAACTCGGTTACTTTGGTCTTGCTGATTTTGTCATTTTTAATTTGTTTGTGCTTGTGCTTCTTCATTTTACAACTGCAGATGTGTGAGGGACCCTCTTCAATATCTGGACCAATCCCCCCAGATCCTTCACTGTTTCCCCAATATTACAAACGACCTAGTTCAGGTGAGATTTACCCTCAGGGCTATAGTCTTTTCAGATATTACTGTGTGTGTGTAATACGGTAAAGTGGATATCAAAAACATAACATATTTTTCTCCTTTAGTTTAATGGTGGTTGTATTTGGATTATTGCGGTGATTCCCCTCCCAAAATAAGTTTCTTTCATGCATGTCTGAAAATGTGTAAAACAGAGTCATGTGAAATCAATGCTGGCCTCAACCTACAATCTAAAGCTTTTATCCCCAGCTCGTGGACGTTTAGAGGGAAACGCTGAGGGGACTTTGTTCTCAGGGCCACTTGCTCCTGATCCTGTGTTGTACCCTGGCTGCTACAGTGCACGTACTCAAGCACATCCTCCTCGTATTGGCCTTAATGCTACCCACATTCTGGAACGTGGACAGAGAGGGGTGGTAGGGGAACTACTTAAATTAGATGGCATTTCTATCACCCCTGTTCCAAAACCAAGTAAGTGCAACCTATTATTTTCTGTAAATCATCAGTGTTTCTTCCCATTTCTAATTTTTTGGTTTGTTAGTTTTTCTAAGCTGAAATGTTGATTAAACTACCACACAGAAAGAAAGTTGTTAAGGCAGATAATTGTGATTTGGCCTTTTAGAAAAGCAAGTCCATGACTTTGGTAAAGAGAATGTTCGTCGACTTCGGGAAATCCAGAGACGCTGCAAAGAGCAGGAGGCTGAGAGAGCGCAGTCTCGTCCAGTTCCAGTCAAGGCACTTTGGACTTCTTGTAAATACCAGAATGTACCATCTAGGGTGATAGCCCAGCTACAGGTAACGAGAATGCCTGTGAGAGATGGAAGTTCTTGAGTTATAAATATTACCTTTGGGTCACTTTTGATTCAGTCATTCTGTTTTACACAGGTTTTTAGTCCAACTGTTAAACCACAGTGTCAAACCTTTCTGAGGGCCCACTCTCATGGTGGATCTACCGCCCCACAAAGACCACAATCCAAAACTTCCCCTGCAGCTGTCCAGCGCCCAGCCCCCTCTAATTCTTCTCCTGACCAGGAATTGCGAGTGAGAATTTTCAATTCAACCATGCGATCAGTAAAAGGCAATATAAGGCATAGTAGCATAGAATTTGACAAAAAAAAAGTAGGGATTGCAACTCTTGTCTTTTTATTTATTAAAACAGTTAACACGACTTTGATCACGTTCATGTGCATCTGTAACACTTATTTATGTTTGAATTACATTTCTATATGTGATATGCAGTTACAGGTGCAAGGTCAGACCATAGACTTCGTTAAACATAATGCAAGAGCTGCAGGAAAAATGGTGCTGCGTCGGTCACAGTCACTGACAAATCTAAAAGATAAGCCTGTCCCAAGTGCAGTCAAGGGCCAGGTGCCTAGGTAGTAAGTATGCCTATACCACGTCTTTAAATCTTTCAGAAATTCTCAAATGTTGCTGGTTAGGTAAACACACTGGACTCATCAGCATTGGTTCATTTGTTTTTATTTTTTTATTTAGCATTTTCTGATGTCTGTCACTGTTTTAATCGCTCTCTGATGCCCAAACAGTCTTGAGGAAAGGAAGGAGCAGTGGCGGAAAGAGGAGGAGGAGAGGAGGAGAACTGCACCAGATCCCACAGTCCCAGCTGGTCACACACTGATGCCTGAGAGTGAAAGACAGGAGACACTGAAGTCCCTGCAAGAGAGTATGCCTCTCGGTCTTTATCCCCTCCCTTAAAAATGACCATTATAGAGAAATAAATGTACTTTGTATATTTGCCTAATTTTCTTGTTGCTGATTTTTCCTCAGCTCATCGCTCTCTGGTGACGGAGCTGCTGTCCCTCCCTCTCAAAGCTGACAATCTGAGTGTTCGCTCACGTCGGGGTCACCTTGATTGCAGGCTTTCTGAAATTGAGGAGGCCATTAAAGTATTCTCCAGGGACAAAGTTTATGTAAAAATAGATTAATAGCAAATGGTGATGAGGAGGAGGATGAGGGAGGAACGATGGAAGAAAAGATGGTCCTGTGAATCCACTAATCTTCGCTCATTTTGTTTTTGTATAATGTAACATACCACCGAACCTTGTAAATTAAATGATATTGTAGCGTTAAAAAGTAGTTTAATTTTGAAGATTAAAATTTCCTTTTATATTATAAGTGGGTTTTTTTTGTTTGTTTGTTTTTTTGTCCTTATAAGTGTTGTGGTTATTATCTAATGCTGACGTCAATGTCACTTCTTTAAAGAACAATATGTTTTTCTCTTGGACAAAAATAATATGCAAATGTTCTGTAAACCTAAAAGCAAAAAGCACTAACTTAGGTATCACTTTCTGAGATGTGATTTGTATTGTGTTATTGTAAATGTGGCTGTTAATTTATAATAATAACATTTTGTGAAACATTGTATGCTTTTTAATTACTGAGTATTATACGAACGATGGAGTGTGATTTTCTCACTGTTGAGATCCTGCATTGGACAGCGTTGGACATTAATAAATCTGAACGCCCAATTTAAAAAACCTTTGACGTATAGCATACGTCACACGCCTGTACGTATTTTGGTCATTGTTCAGCGTGAGTAAGCTAGCAGCTAGCAGTTAGCTAATGTGCTGAAGACTAACGGATAAAAAACAAAAACGTCTTAACTTTTCTTGCATGTAAATGAGATCGTTTAAATCTTTTGACATTTGAAAACTTGTCAAAGCCACAATGAGCAAGAGGAAAGCGCCCCAGGAATCCCTAAATGAGGGAATAACAGATTTCCTTGTAGGTACGTGATGCGTAAGAAGGTTGAGCTCAGCTAACAGTGGCTAGTTTGATAGTTACATTCTGTTCTTTAATAACGAAAATAACGCCACAAGTACTATGTTTGTCATAGTATTAAAAGTGGTGCTATTTTTTCCCCCTCGAATTTGTTAGTCTGTGTTGGTTACATGCATAATCTGGTACACTGGCGATCATTTAAATGCCTCCTTCTGTCATCTGCATTTTCTAAAATAATGCCCATAATGAGGGAATGAGGGAAATGATAAATTATGTTATGTTCTACTTGTGTTTCCAGAGCTAGCTAATTACGAGAAAAATGTCAACAGGGCTATTCACAAATACAACGCATACAGGTAAGATGAGTTCGTTATGGTTTTGTTACTGAAGAAAGGTTTATTCTGTACAGCTAGCTGTGACCTGTGCATTCCATTAACGTTAAGGCCATGCAACAACTCCTAAGCTGCCTTCCCTAAGCTTATTTCTCTTAAGTTTTTGCGGACAGTCTTTGGGGAGATGTTAATCCCTTCTCCTGGGCATGTTGACGGGAATAGTTAGTGAAGTTGAAATGTTTTTTTGAACTGTAATATTAGACTGATTTCATTTACTAGGTGTGTCCGAGCTGCCTAGTGAGCATAACATACAGACAGTGGTAATGGTCATTAATCTGACAGTTCTGGTAAAACTATGTTTAAAATTGATGAAAGTGAAATTGAATTGCAATTGCTATACTTCTTCTCATCTTCTGTGTCTAGGAAAGCAGCATCTACCATTGCCAAGTACCCCCATAAGATCAAAAGTGGTGAGGAGGCCAAAAAACTGGTATGTGTTAAGAGTGTTGATGTCTTTGTTGACTGCCAATAAAAATAATACTTTTTGAAATTAAAGTTTTTACATTTATATGAAATAAATTGTCATGACAGATCATTTCAGAAAATAAGAAATTACTCCATTATTATTTGTCTTCCCTGTGATGCCCTCTGCTGTAGCCTGAACATTTTTTACAGCTACTTTTCACTTCTTACATAACTGCTGCAGATTGCACTATTCAGCACCCTAGTCTTTGTTTTCACATTTTAACAGGATGGTGTTGGAGCTAAAATTGCAGAAAAGATTGATGAGTTCCTACAGACTGGCAAGCTACGGAAATTAGAAAAGGTGAGTCTGTGAATACATGGAAGATGCTATACTGTATATATGTTTATTAATGGTTCATTTTAACAAATTGCACCACATAATGTCATACTTGTATTTTCTTCTAGATTCGAAATGATGACACTAGCTCATCCATCAATTTCCTCACCAGAGTTACTGGAATTGGGTATGTCATGACAGTTACTAATCCAGTTATATGGACATTTCTGAAATGCTTTATGAGGAATTAAATTTGCTGCATGGTCAGTTTCCCTTTCTGAGGGATGTTGTTATTGTGGGAGATTGATTCATTTCTGTAGGCTTGCTGTATGTGCTTTATGTATGTGACATACTTCAGCTTTCTCTTCAACAACTTAGCCCTGCTGCTGCCAGGAAGTTCTTTGAAGAAGGGGTGAAGACATTGGAAGGTTTGTTTGGGAGTTAACTTACTTTAAACAAAATATGTAAATGCTGGCAATCTTTATTTTATTACACAATACTCACTTCATGCTTAATAATTGCCAGAAAGTAGATATAGCTTTTGGCATAAATAGCTATATTTGTTTTTTTCCTGGCTTTTAGATTTAAAAAAGATTGAGCACAAGCTAAACCATCATCAGCAAATTGGACTCAAGTAAGTTTGGCTCTTAAATAGTTTTTTCTAAATGGGTAATTAATCTGTTTAGAAATGTCTTAAAATCTTTTGTTGATACATGAGCTGCTTGTCATAGATTATTTTCTACTTTCAGGTACTTTGAGGAATTTGAGAAGAGGATTCCACGAGCTGAAATGGAACAGATGGAGGTGATAAAGCATCTGTATTTTCTTTTTCTTCATGCATTTTTTTCAGTTTCCTTACATTGTCCTTTTGCTTAGATACTGATTCTTGGAGAGTTGAAAAAAATTGATACAGGATATATTGGAACAATCTGTGGAAGCTACAGAAGAGGTAAACTTTACATTCAAGATACTTCCCATTAAATCTTTAGTTTGCGACAGCTGTATAAACCGTTAGTCGTGGTATTGGTTTACAATTAACAGGTGCTGCATCAAGTGGAGATATTGATATTTTGCTGACCCATCCAGATTACACCTCTCTGACTCAAAAGCAGGTAAAATTCCTTTCTTCTGAGCAATATTACCTACTGTAAATGTTGAGCATTGCTGTTAGTTACAGCCTGATTTGTTAAGTTAAGTTAAGTAGCATTTTCCGAATTTTTTTCAATTTCCAGCCTAAGTTGCTCCATGCTGTGGTCGATCATTTGGATTCTATTGGTTTTGTGACCGACACTCTGTCCAAAGGAGACACCAAGTTCATGGTGAGACCTTATTTTGTTTTGTGTGCTCAGTTGCATGTGCTTGATTTGTACTTTGTAATGTGGTTAATACAGTAACTATCTGCAACCCATGAAGCACATGACTGGGGTCACAATGTTCTTGATTTTGTTTTCTAGGGAGTCTGCCAGCTGCAGCGGAGTGATGAAGATGAGGAAGAATACTTTCACAGGCGTATTGATATTAGGTGCCCTGCTTTAGTTGGCTGTTAGATTCCAGAGTAGTTTTTTTTTTTTTTTACATTTTTATGTAAAACATTATTCATTGTACCTCTAAAACATCCTTTATGAGGATGACAACATCATTTCATTAAAATTTTTTGTCCTCTGGCAAAAACACCAGAGACGCAAGCTTTTCTTATTATTTGTTGATTATTCTAGTTAATCTTTTGTTCTTGTTGTCTGACTTAACTTTTCTGTTATTCTAAAGGTTAATTCCCAAGGACCAGTACTACTGTGGAGTTCTGTATTTCACTGGAAGTGATATCTTCAATAAAAATATGAGAACTCATGCACTGGAGAAGGGCTTCACTCTGAATGAGTACACCATACGGCCACTTGGAGTCACAGGTGAGTCGCTTAATGAACCCCTTAAACTTTATTTCAACTTGGATAACTTTTGTAATAAGTTGTGATTCTTTCTTTTACCTTTGAATATCAGCTGTTTTTTTGTGGGTCTGTTGTAGGTGTGGCAGGCGAGCCTCTGTTGGTGGATAGCGAGAGAGACATCTTTGAATACATCCAGTACAAATACAAAGAACCAAAGGACCGCAGCGAGTGAAGTTACAATAAATACCTCTAATGTATTTGAAGTTACGTTATGCTGCAAATACGATCAGAAGCATGTTTACAAATGTTTGCTTTAGAGTGTCCTTTCATATTCAACTGAAAAAAAATTGTTTAGAATTTCAAGTTTGATTTTGAATATGTCTGGATTTATGGAGTTTTTGCCTCAACACACACATGCTTTGTACAATAGAATAGTTTTTTTTAAGTTTTTTTTTTTTTTGCCTTCTGATTCATTCTCCATTTTAAGCAGGTTTTTAAACAGTAATTTATATTTTATTTTGTATTGTGTGTATGTATCAATACGGATTGGGTCTTAAGGTTGAGTGACTTTTGTTACAGTTATTATTCATGCATCATGAACCATGAGCCACTATGATGGTAGTACTTATTAGAGGTATTTGGCCTTATTTTTAAGTGTAGTTGTTACACATGCACTCAGCAGAAAAATATATCTAAGAACAACTTTTTTGTGTTTATTTTTTAATTTTGAATAAGAGTGGGCAAATTTCTGGTTGTGAACAATAACTGAGGATAAATGTGATTTTGCATTTCCATCAATTATTGGTTGCCCTATGAATGAGACTGGTGGATTTGATAGAATTGTGGAAAATAATCTGTTGGAACAGGGAACTATTATATTTTTAGTAATTTTCATGTGAAAACATTGAAATCAGTACATAAAACAGAAATAATACTCCAATTTACTGTGCTGATAAAGTTTTTAATCTTCAAAACGTTAAGACTAGGACTGTGGTTTTGTTTTGTATGTGGATTGCCAGTGTTTCAACAATATTTAAGAAAAGGCTATGGGAATATTTATCAACAGTCAAGTGGTAACTGACTATGCCTGAAATAAATCAGTTAATGGTATTTGATTCTCCTTTTTTTGTCTTCATATACAGTGTTTTTTCTAAAAATGAAAATAGGATGCTGCAGCAGGGTGAAAATATGAGAAAATGTTCTTATAGCACAATATTTTCTGTTGTAACTACACTGATTCTTATCATAATCTGATAAAGTAATGCATGTATAAACCATGCTTTATTTGTTCGTGTTTACAGTAGCACATTTTCCAACGTTTTTAGTAGAAGGATAGCACAAAATGTATCCCAAGGTGGAGAGATGCTTTGACCCAGACTCAATAAACAGCCTGGAGAGAAATTCTCCTCTAAAGATGTTAGAATGGGACTCGGCATTCTAACCAATCAGAAAGGGGGAATTATGCTTGTGGGATTCTTTAATGTAATTTCATAAAATTAATACTGCAGGTTTAATTCTCAGGACGTGTATATTATACATGGTAGTTGGCGAATAAAACCTGATTCTAAATCTGTAGCTTTTAACAGCTTTTAACCTTATAGGAAGTAGTTAAGTTTTATTTAGGATAAGTCAGGAGTGTCCGAGTATCCTTAAATAAGCCTATATTTAATTTATGTGAAGGAAAAAGTTTTTGAAATCAGAAAATACTGTTATTTAGGTAACATTTAGCCTCATTTTTCTTTAAACATTTTAATGTTCTAAATGTATTTATGGAAATTTGAAATAGTCACATCAGTTTGGTACTTATAGAATAAATTTTAATTGCAAATACAGAGGGGTTTTTAACTTTTCAGAAGCGAAAGGTAGAAAAAAAATTATTTTGAAAGGTATAAAAAATGATTTGTATCTAAGTTGGCTTTAATAAAATCAATTCATTTCACATTATCCTTAGTGATATACAGGGGCTTGGGCAAATTATTTACAATGGTTGTCCCGGCAACGGTGCTTTTGCAAAGCATGATGGTTTGAAACAAAATGCAGAGAGAAACGCCACAAAGATAGAGCTGAATCAGCCAATGACAGCAGGCTGTGCAATAATATCCACCAATGGGAGCAAGTCGAGGCAGCAGGCTCTCGCAGCCGCACACCCACACTACTTTTGTGTATACCACTTCGCGGGAGTTGTCACTACAGCAGCATTCGTCTCTTTAAATTAGACAAACAATATACGGGACACTAGAAGGTAAATTTCAGAATTCCGCTTGCAGAAAATTACAAGATGCTTAATTTATCCTTTATTAAGTATTGTCGAAATTTATGAGACGATGTTTTCTTTCCCTCTCTGCCGGATGAATGGGCAGCTAGTCCTTCAGTTAACGTTAGTTAGCGAGTATTAATTAGCAGCTCGTCACCGCGGAATGTGGGTCCGGTGCGGGCTTGCTAACAAATCCTTTTCCGCATGATACCGTACTTTAGATAATAAAAAAAACTATTTATGCCTTGTATAATCACGAGATTGCTGTGGTAATGTCGGCGCCCTGCACGTTGAAACAGATAAGCATGCTTATTCTTTTTTTTTCAGACAGTTGAAACATTGTGAGTTCATTTCGCAGATTCTTCTTGAAACCTCTGGTAAATCTGAGACGGTAATCTTAAATGTCGTGCGTATCCATAGAAACTACGCAGAGCGCGCATTCGGCGATCTTGCAGCCGATGGAAGTTGTTATGCAACACTTGTAATAAACGCTGATCAAATATTGTGTGTCCGTTATGTAATGATAACTTCGTCACTAACTAGCTGTGTTTTCCTTTATTGGCTAACTAACCCTTTTGTGCTTTCGATACAATATCTTTCAAAGTCCGTGGATAATAAGTCGAGTGTGTGTCATTGTATGAGAAGATTACGAATGCTCCGCTGTGTTTTGGTTTCCCAGGGCAACCATGTCTGACAGAAAGGCAGTGATCAAAAATGCCGACATGTCGGAGGACATGCAGCAGGACGCCGTGGAGTGTGCCACACAGGCCCTGGAGAAGTACAACATCGAGAAAGATATCGCTGCATACATCAAAAAGGTAAAGACCACAGAGGTCAAACTCAGTTCACAAAGAAGATTTGCACAAAGTGTAACTGTAACCTGCTGACTTTCGAGAGTCCGTTATATGAGACTGTTATATTACTCATCATTCTTCATGTTACACACCCAGCTTGGTATTTGGAATGTTGATTCTTCCTGAGTTAGCCTGTTCCCTCTCTGACGGACTCTGATTCACAAGCCACATATTTTTTTACCCATTGTGGTATTCCTGCTCAGTGGAGGAAGTGACACACCTCTAACCTTAATGTGATGATGATGGAGTTGCAAAAAGCTCGGGTATAGCTGTTTTTTCCCTTTCAGCGCATCGTTGACTCATAACAAGCTGAGCTTCGAATAGGGGATGTGCATTTTTGTTTTTTGAGAGGATTAATATCACATAACTATATATGGATAAATTAACACTTTGAAGTTACGATGGCATAAATCGCTTGTGTTACCCAGATTGTGAGAAATAACGAGGCTGCATGTTGATTAGTGATATGTTTACGCTTGCAAGTGTGGTCATTTTGTTGATGCAGAAAAAACAGCAGATGATGTAACATTAAAACTGTTTAAAAAAATTCATTTGAATCATGTTTACTATTTCTGTGTATTATTGCCAGATGTTTTTCCTCTTGAATGAACGCACTTTGTCCCTTGTCCCTCACAGGAATTTGACAAGAAATACAACCCCACCTGGCACTGCATCGTTGGGAGAAACTTTGGCAGCTACGTGACTCATGAAACCAAGCATTTTATTTACTTCTACTTGGGTCAGGTGGCCATTCTGCTGTTCAAGTCCGGCTGAGGAATAAATTTTATCCCACCAGATGACCATACATTACCGTACTGACTGACTCGACAAAGGCACGTATCATTCCTTGGCGAGAGGCCGCTGCCTTTTTCTGCGCTGCTTTCTACTTTGTTTTTGAGGATTTAAAACAAACCGTGGCCATGTTAAAGAGATGAAACACTTGTATTTATTTTTGTCTTGTTATGTTAGACACGTAATTTTTTTAATTAAAGCATAGCTGTTAAGCTGTCTGGGTCCAATGTCTGCTGTGGTCGTTTTATTGCATCGTTACACTAAATAGAATTGAATACCTATGCCTTAAAACGCATGTCTTAGTATTTATAAAAGTTTATAAGCATGCTTGTGTAATTCCGACCAGAACATGAGCAAAGCAAATGCCTTATCAGGAGAGTGAGACAGACATTGAAGTAGAGGACTGGGGAGTCTTGCAGAAGCCCTTGCATAAGTGACTCACTGTACTCATCTGGGCAGGAAATGTCCAACTTAGGTATATGAAGGTCTAATCAAATACAGGCAAGAGACAGCATGAGAGGTGGTACTCTTTATTACATAATATTTAGAAAACCAGCTTGTGTGGGTAAACACCGTTAGACAGGCAGAAGGTAGAGTGCAGATACCCTTTCAGCTGAGGTACTTTCTTGATGAGGGGGAGGAGCTGAGCATCCACAGCTTTCTGGTCCTCCTTTCTCTGCTCGGTAAGCTGGTACTTCTGCAAGAGAAACCCACAGGTTGGTGTGTCAAATCTGAAAATCCATGCCTTATGGAAAGATTAAGCATATGCATTCTGAGACTATACCCAAGTAGGCTCACCTCTTTTTCCGTATCAAAGATCTCTCCCTCCTGGTGACGGGGCCTCCGCAGCTTCTTCTTCTTGAAGTAGGCATCATTCAGAGTTTTGGGGATCTTGACTCCAGAGATGTCAATTTTGGTGCTAGTCGCTATGACAAACTTCTGGTGAGCCCTGCGCAGGGGAACTCTGTTCAAGGCAAGAGGACCTGAACATAGGCAAAGCAGAATAAGGTTAGAAAGAGTATCCCAGAATCTTGGCCAAATGCATGGGAGCCAGTAATCCTTACCAGTGACAAGCAGGAGACCACTTGAGAGCTGCTTCAGGAACACCACCCGCTAAGAAACAAAACAAATATATCCCTGTTACAAAACTGATCTTAGACTCCCCGCCCCCAAAAGGCATTTACCCCAATGACCACTATGCGAGTTTAATTCCAATGTGAATACATACAAGACACATCTTAGTTAACTGGTGTAAAGCTTAAAAAACAAACAAACTGAAAAACAAATGTGCTATTTGTCCAAGACTACCATACATTTTCATGATACGCCACTGTAGAGGAAATAAAATAAATCTACCTGCAGGCAACCCTTTTTTTTATGAGGAGGACTCAGTCTTACAGCTGAAACCTTATTTAGGTCAGCCACAGCTCAAAGTACTGTATGTGTAGGCACAGTCTTCCATAACTTGCCCATGTAGTATTTGAGAGTGGGAGGTAGTGACAGTGTCTGTGGTGCTGAAGGTTTGTGATTGTAGTGTGGTGTCCAGCACACTTGTTAAACCCACACTATGTGCTTCAGCAAAAACCGGATTTAAGATGAATCGATGAATTGTTTGGAGAACGAGATCTGTACATCTTCTGATTTTCTTTGAGAATACAGAGAACAATACACAATAACATTACCACTATGTTGTCAGTTGAAGCATTTTACTGATACAATGTCAGGCAAATTAGGTCATCAGTAATCAGTAAAAATACTAAACCAATGGTAGCAATAGGTAGCTGGCAGATTATAATAACCAATACCTTTAACAGCAGCCTTGCAGTGTCAAAAAGGTTTTGTATAATATATATAGGGATGCACCAATACCACTTATCCAGATTGAATATCTACATTTGAGTACCATACACCAATTAAGCATAACATGATGACCACTTGTGCAACTTAATGCAAATACAGTGGCTCTGCCATGAATTGGATTGCTGTTCATGTTATGCATTATCTAGTATTTCAACCATACAACCTTTTTTTTTTAAATGAGGGGATTTATATCTTTTAATCTAAAGACACCTAAGAATGAACATAGGCTAAATGTTTCTGTACTTTGCACCACCATCATATTAATACCATCCAATCACAAAATTTAAAAGTTTGCCTCACAGCTATAAATTTGAATCTAATGTCAATACCTGCCCCATATACTAAACTGTGGCATTGTTGTGTTGGAGAGCCTCAATCAGTCTCAGCCTAGAAGTCATTAAGAGTGTGACAAAGCCACTCATGGATACATCATTTTTCATATGTGGATTAGATTTTATGCATAATTACTGAAATATTGTTGTGCATATTGACCTTGATCATCTTGATCAAGTGTTTCTCTGCATGATGTGTGTCCAACACAGGTTGTCTAATAAATCAATTTTGCAATAATGCATCACGGGCGAGTTCAAACTGATAACTGCAATATAAAGCAAATATGCTGTGACAGAGTTTAGAAACATTCAGGAGTCAATTCTGTGCATCCTGATTCCAGTGGAAGTACAAGCAAATGCTGCTTACTACCTACCAAGAATTCATCTGAAAGAAAATTCAGGAAAAGCTGATTGCTTTTGTCTCAGTTTACAGATAATGTAGTTCAATCTACTGGGACAGGAAAAACTATGAGTGTCTGTGGCAGATGTAAGGAAATAACCATCAAGTCATAGCACTGCATGTAAATAAACAAAAAAAAGGAGATATAATGCATATAATACAGGTTCCTGCTCCTACAGTCACAGCCAAATCTTCAACATTAAATTTGCATACAATTACACTAAATTTGCCACTTTTATATCATTCTCTTTTTCATAGTATTTCAGAAATGTGAGTAAAGAAGATTTGCTTTAGTATCTGTATGGCGATTGTGGAAAATTATTCATATATATAAAAAAAATGATCCTTCAAATACTTGCCGGACCTGTCTAATGCACTACTGGAGTTACTGCAAATATTTTTTAGCCTGTGCTGCATGTAACTTATTTCTTCCAAACACGAGCACTCGGACATTATCAAGGGGTGTGCTCCAAATGTTTCTTACCTTTCCACGGTGGCGACCAGTGAGCAGGATGAGGACAGTTCCTGGCGTGATGGAGGTACGCAGATTCCTCTTGTGCTGGCTGAAGGGCTTCTTCCCATGGCTCTTCAGTTTACGGGGAACATCCTCGGTGGGGTAGTAGCGGGGCTAAAAAAGAAGCACAAACATACACGATGTATTTTAATTTTGGCTTCACTTCAGAAATCCAGTATTAAGTCCACAGACAAAATTAAGAAGTGTGTTAATCTCCACTCCACATGCCTAAAAGAGAAAATGTTTCTATCCATATTTATTACAGTCAAAATAACTACTTGCACCTTATCTGTAAATTAATCGGACCTATTCCCTGTGACATTTTATTTATTTATCAATTATTTTTATTTAGGACTATCTAAACTCATAAATAGCCATTAATATATTAAAGACAACCAATAACTTAACCTAGAGAATCCCCATTGTATGCAGGGTGCTAGATTTTGAATGTGTAGACTTGAGATGTTTTCGTTAATAACATGCAGTCTGTCAACTGAACCCAAGAAACTGAGCAGTGTATGCTCCACCAATTTTACCAGATTTATCCTCTGAGCAGTATACAATGATTTATTCCTTCTCACTGTTGATTTTGTCTAAATGCCAACTACTCACCTTTTGAACTTTGTTTCTCTGAATATTGGCATTTCAGGTTTCACCAAAACAAAACAGAGGGAAAAGATAGCCAGTCACTCACCATCTTGCGCAGCTTGACAACACGAGTGCCACCATTTTTGTCTCCTCCAACAGTCTTGACAACAGTGGCCTTGGGCTTTGTCTTAACTTTTTTCTCAATCTGAAACAAGAGCAAATTTTAATTAAAGTAAAACACAATCACTATCAAGTGCATACAGCTTCTTTAATCCCATATTTGGTAGGTTGTCAATCTGCACTCACCTTAGTCTCCGTTGTCTTGGTCTTCCTCTTGTACATGGCCCTTCGTGCGTACATAGCAGAACGGGAGTAGCGGCTGATGCCCCGGGCCAGAACCGGGTTCCGGCTGCCATGCTTCTTTTTGGCAGACTTCTTATCTCCCTCTGCCATCTGACACAATGCAAAGTAAATCAAATGTTAGTACTAATCAACCGTAGGAATGTCAAGTTCTATCAATAGTGTCATACGTTTGTTTCTGATGTGGTATATTTTGAATAATCTTATCAAAACCATATTCCAGCCGTAGTTGGACAGTGTGTATAGCCAATACATGAAAGCTAATATGGTGCTGATCAACTGCTTAAGAATAACACCAACAACAATGTGACCAAGAGATAAACTCAAAAGTCATAGTTGCCCTTACTGACTTGAGTAAATCTCTTAGTCAAATTAAACTATGCCCGTGATAAACAAAACTACATTTCGTTTGGTTGATTGGGAACCGCAGTACCCAACGCATAGGAGGCATGACATGTAGCCTAACGTTAGCTAAATTAGCAGTTAGCAATAGAGTCAAAAGTTGACGCTTGACCGGGTAGCCAGGCAATTTCACTATAAACGTACGATTTCGAGGTTGACAAAGCAAACTTAACTTAGTGCAACAACAGGACTATATGATAACTGCACAGAAATCCAACGAGGGGCAGCACGTTTCTACTAGCCAGCTAGCTAACGTTACAGAGAGCACAAGAGCTAACCGGAGGCCCTGGACTACCGATAGACAAACTGTAATTATTAGACAAACATGACAGAAAAATCATGACAATAGAGGTATCAAGGGAATCTTCTACATATACGGATCAACTTTGTGATATTTTGTGACTCTGATTTGAATTCTGTAACAGCGATGAAAACGGATTTTTATCCTACAGTAACATGGAGGCAAGGGTGTCTTACCTTAGCTATGAAAAAAGAACGACATCCGGGGATGTAACATATATAAGGACGCTGCGCGATGACGTTGACGCAATTGCGGCGACTTCCAGGATGTTAGTCCTTGTATTCCTGAAGTTCTCCTAAACTTCCTGTGTACAAATAACATAGCAATCGCATGTTTTCTTAACAGCTGGTTTTTCCCACAATTGTGTAGCAGCATGTTTTAAAGAAAATTATTTCTCAAAAACCTTTCTTTCATTTCAGCATAATCTTAGAACCCGCAATTAAAAACGCTAAAAACATCAATCCTTAAACAGTGGCAGTAACATCAAAGCATAAACATTTAACACTTTTATTTTACGGTAATATTGTAAATCAACCAGTAAGTACTTATGTGTGCAACTTTCTGCATTTTTTATTACCAAAAGTTTAAAAATAAATGAATATAAATTGAGGTAATGCCCAACATCAAATAGACCTACCATAATACATTTTTAAAATACTTCAAATGTAAATAAGTAACTTAAGATCATCATTTATTTTACTAGATTAAACAATATCAATATCTTCTGCAGCAGCAGAACAAGAAGAAAAAGAGAACAGCAAATATGAATTGTTGAATCATAAAGTAGTCTTATTTTACAGACATATGTTAAGAAATTTAAAATTATTAGTGGTTGTTAAAGCTTTATTCCCCTTTAACTAGAAAGAACCGAGGAAAAATTCAGAGTACACTGTTTATTATTAGAATTCACTTTATTGTTTGACACTAAAACAATTATTTTCCGCCATTGCGGGTCAGACAGTTTCTGTTAATGCTAATCCCTGATAAAGGAGTGATAGAGAACACGTCAAGGCAACCATCAGATTATATAGCTCCTTAACACCTTACTTTTACCCAGTTAATAATTGTTATATGGGTTAACAGTACCAACTACCTATCTCAGTATTTCCGACATACAAAGAAACAGACTTACAACTTTCTGTTACATTAAAGTATAGATGAGAAACAGGAGTTATCTTCACATAGGCTGCCAAGGCAATACTCTACAAAAACATTTATTGTACATTTTCGTAGAAACAGTTTGCAGCATAACGTGAGTTTTGAGTGATTTTGTGTGATGAAGAACTGAGCAGGAGATCAAACATTTGTCATTTGTTTTGCAAGTAGAAAAAAAAAACTTTTTTGCATGTGTCAGCTGTTTTTTTAGTTTATGAAGATCGAAGGTGTGTGCAAGTTATTCTTCCACAGAACTTTTTCTGACAATGGCAGCTTTAACAGTCCTCAGCAACTTTTGAGAACAATGGCGATGCCCTGACCACCACCGATGCAGGCAGAGCCAACAGCGTACTTGCCCCCTCGTCGCCTGTCAAGAGACAAAAATTCAAAACTCAAAGCTACTTAGTGATGATGTCTCCTAATATATGCTACATTAACAGAAATTACTGATGAATAGGCTACCTGAGCTCATGGGCCAGGTGAGCAGTTATGCGTGCTCCAGATGCACCAAGTGGATGTCCGATGGCAATAGCTCCACCATTTACATTGCTTTTCTCTGGATCCAGACCAAGAGACTTAGCAACAGCAAGGTACTGAGGAGCAAACGCCTCATTCACCTGTATAAAAAAATATGACATCAATGACACACTTGAGTAATCCCCATTTTAAGACACAAAATGACGTAGTTTGAGTTAAAAAAAAACATTATGCTTGTGCTTTACTAAATTTGAGAAGGACATATTATAACTATTACTCTGCAGGTACGTGTAGTGGAGACTTTTTTAGACCAATACTGGACTGGGTTTGTGTACTTCTACCACCTCTGTACTCAGTGTATCCCATTTTGCTGAGTATGGAGGAGGGGCCATGCTGACCCCTGTCCTCCATGATTTTATTAACACATCTAGTGGTAAAATTATGGAAGATCTGTGTATAGTGCACCCAGCTTCACCTCAAACAGTTATAGCCATAAAATACTACTTACACCATAATCACCAACTAAGAACATTTACCCCAAGAGCATGTAGTTTAACTTTAAAACTACTCTGTGACCTTTGACTTTATGATTTTTTAAATATCTGTTTAATTGAATATTTTCAGGTTGTTGTATTGGTAGTTTTGGTTGAGGAAAAAATCCACCTCATAAAATGTATATGTAATCTGAGGCAGAAAGTGTCATTTGGACTAGCAACAAACCTCCACTAGATCCATGTCGTTGATGGTCAACCCGGCTTTTTTAAGAGCTCCTGTGATTGCCGGAACGGGACCTAAAATGATTAATGAGAACCAGAAATCCTTACCTTATTACAGTGTATTAATTATTAATTCATTCCCTTTTTATTCAAAGCCATTAAACTGTATCTCAATGACAGTGGTGTCACTCACCAATTCCCATAATGCTTGGGTCACAGCCTGACACATGATAGGCCACAATTCTGGCCAACGGAGTGAGCTTGTGTTCATTTAGGGCATCTTCACTTGCAATCACCAGTGCCGCAGCACCATCAGATACACCCTAGAGATCAGAAAGATATTGTATTTTGTTTAATATTATTAGTATTTCCTATGACAAAACAGAAGAGTTGTCAGATATTTATATTAAAATATGTTAGTGTTTATTTGTAAATTATATTGTCACAAGCTCATTCAAGAGTTTGAAATGACGTAAAAAACACAAACAAAAAACAACAAGAATAAAATGAATTAGTGTTAAACTGATAAATTATTTTTAGATTTTGAGTAGGTCTTTTCTCAGTTGAAACAAAAAATGACAAGTGTGATAAGAAAATTCAATGTTCTGCAGCTGAGTGGGAACCTTCCATCAAAAAACTGGCAGCTTTTCAGGGACCAAGGAATGCTTTTAGGTTGACAATACAAATGCAACTTTTAAAGTTGTTTCCTAAAATAAAAGTGATCCAGCACTTTGTTTTCATTAAATCATAGCATAAACAAACAAACAAAAAAAGTATAATTGATGTTTCTAGCTTTTCATGTTTAATTAACTAAACATTATGAAGTTGGTTGTTAGGTCATCAATAAAAACTAACCACTTGTTTTAAATTTCCGTCAAATGATTGAAGATGAATTATCACTCTCATTATCAGCCTGTAAAAAGGACACAGCACCTTAGGCCTAAACTCACCGAAGCATTGGCAGCAGTAACAGTCCCTCCTTTCTTGAAGACAGGAGGCAGTTTTGCCATCTGTTCTAGTGTGGTCTGAGGACGAGGATGTTCATCCTGAGTCATGGACACCTTGCCTTTCTTACCTTTCACTTCAATGGGAGCAATTTCTGCTGTGTAGTAACCAGCCTCCTGAGCTGCAAAACATTACAATTCAATTATTAGGAATGAGCTTTTTTACTATGTGTTGGGTGAAAAGACCATGAAATAAAAAAGATATCCAAGTATGAAGCCTGTCTTACCCGCCTTCCACCTTTGTTGTGTCTGGTATGCATAGTTGTCACAGTTTTCTCGATTGATTTGGTATTTCTCAGCCAGGTTTTCTGCTGTGATGCCCATTGGAATTTTGACATGAAGGTCAGTCAGACCAGCCCACAAAGTGTCCTCTAGCTGTCAGGCAGACGAGGAGAGATTTTAAACTTGTGTTGAAGTTTTTGGAACAAAACTGCATAATGTTTTTTACAGCCTTCACATGCCAAGTGAACAACCAACACATGCCAACACTGAACCAAAAACCAACCTTTAGATCGGCTCCAAACTTTGTACCAAATCGTATGTTGCGAACAGCGTATGGGGCCTGGCTCATACTTTCTGATCCACCGCACAGAACCACCTCAGACTCTTTGAGGCAAATCTCCTATACGCACACACATACAGACACCTTATGTTCAACTGATATTTGTGAAATATTTTAATTTACATCTGATGGAAGAAACATGCTGTTTGTAGCAAGTGCTTTTTGTCCTTGGTGAAGTTCTTACATGAGCACCATTGATGATGGACTGGAAACCAGATCCACACAGTCTGTTCACAGTGAGCGCAGGCACCGGAATGGGAACACCACACCTTAGACCCACATGACGAGCAATGTAAGGTGCATCAGCTGAGCTCTAAAATCAAAATAATTAAAGGGGTTAGGGAACTAGTCAGCACTATAGGCTTTTTTATTCAATGATCCTCGTGATCAGCCGCTCGATTTTTGTGACTGTACCTGCATGACATTCCCAAATATGACACTGTTTATGAGTTCTGGTGCCACGCCCCCTGCAGCAAGAGCAGCTTTGGCTGCGTGCTCAGCCAAATCTGTTGCACTATGATCCTTTAGCACGCCACCATAAGTTCCAAATGGAGTGCGCTTACCAGCTACAATAAATACTCCTAAAGAAAAAAAGAGAATTTTAAGACAGTGACAGAAGTTCATACCACCCACCACTGGACACACTGCAAACAGGCACAGTAGACACATTACACATACAGAAGGTCAAAAATAGAATATTAAGGACATACATTAAATGACACTAGGAAGAATTGCGGAATTTCAGTCCTCAAGGTATGAATATTTCTCTCACATTCTATCTCTAACCGGACTGATTTGAAAAACTGCAGCTTTTATCAACATTTTGAGTACTAAATATTGCACAGTGTTTCACAATAATCAGGTGTGATCGCTGTCTGAAATACTGGATTCCCTTTCAGTGTGTAATGATTTGTGTGCATGACATGGAACTATTGATTATTGTACGTGTCAGGGGGTACAGGATGGACATGGAACTGTTGGCTAACATCTGTTGAAGCCTGTCTTTTTTACTATCTGGATTTTTGTTTTGATTTTGCCTGACCTAGTAACATAGTAACATTTGACGTGCTGGAGGGATGTGTTGTGCAATATGTTGTGTGTTTTACACACACTACCCTTTACGTGTAGAGTAAACAAAAATACAAAGTGCACCAGTGAACAAGTGAACAATTAAAAGGCCTGTAAAGGCATAATCTGAGTTGGAAACAAAGTGCATTTAACTAATTGTAATTATGATTTGAAGCATTTATATTTTAGTTGAGTTTTTTAATGGTACGTATTATCTGACATCTGTTTTGACGCTTGATAAATTAGTGTCATTAATAAGTTTTAGTTCTACTGCCAAAATTGGAAAAATTGAAAAAAAAATATACCAAATAAATCAATCTTAAATTAACTTAAATTTCTTTATCAACGAATCGTTATGTATGCTGAGACAGATCATGTCTTCTCAGCATTATCGATTTGTGATGAGCATTTACGTAAATATGTCCATTTTTTCCATTTTTGCATAGCAAATTTGTTGCGAGTTTATGTGATATTAAATATTTCGTTTATTACAATTGACAAAAAGGAGATGTGATCGACAAGAACCTTGCACCATCTTGTCACCTTTCACCTACATAAGCTATATCACAGAAATGTTACGTGCAGCGAAAGTTTGAGTTGCCAGATATTTACATGGAAATAATATTTACAGTGTGTGTGGAAAGCATTCGTTTTAAAGCAACCACAAAAATTCAGATACAAAAAACGACTAAAATGAACATTTTCATGGAATCAAAGCATCACATCTAAAGTCCAGCAGCATGAATGCCTGCTTCCCTTCTGGGAGAACTCGTTTGTTTACCTCTCAGAAGTGCCATGGCGCTGATTTAACAATCCACCGGTGTCAGGATCAACGTTTTAGAACAATATGCTGTGGAGCTGAAACACTTCGTGGTGAATATAAAGGCTGAGACAGCCCCGACCTTTCCCCTAAATAATGCGGTAATAATTTCCATTCGTCCAGTAAGATTCGCCAAAGCTCATACATGTAAAAAGAATGCATTATTAAATCGTTAAAGAATCATAAATAACATTAAACCCTTTAGCATTGAATTATTGAAGAGCTGCTTAGGTTTAGTCCAGTATAATAATTATTTAGCACAAATAAATTGTCCGAAAATGCGAACGTGAAATTAGGAGTGCCTCATCCAACGTCATCCTTCTGCGCTACGCCTGAAATAAACGTCATCTTCATGGTGCTGCTCATGCAAGGGGACAGGCAAAGTGATGTGTAGTTACATGTGAACATTTCGGTTATTATTATGTGTTTAAAGTGAAAAAACAGACAGTGACAACATGTCTTTGGCTGTATTGCGCTGTTCCTGCAGGGTTCTATCTCAACAAACCGCTCTGTCACGGTAAGTGTTTGTAATATAAAGTAAACTAACAAGGGCCTAGCCAACTCCAGCTTACTGTACTACGGTTATTTAGTTAGTGGTGAAATATTTCTGATTCAGTTCTGTGGTTGACAGATACTCTCCCGCCAACATAAGGGTTCTGCAGGTGACATGTTTTGATTTGCATCCTGTTTGCTGTGTGTTGTTTAGCAGCTTGCTGTTGGGAGAACATCACCGTGTTGTACCGAATCCTTGGCTTGCACCAGTGATGACACTAAAAACATCAGCTCCACTGAGGTATGATCCCAACTGGGTTATGTATATAGTTTATTTGTACTTATTTATCATTTAGTGAAAAATCTGTATCACTTTATCCCACCACATAACGGCATACTCTGGATGTAAGTCCCGTGGTTCAGTCATGAAAGTGAAAATTAAAAGATTCTGGGTTTTACAACAGGATAATGATCCAAAGCAGTCCTTTAAGTATATTATAAGAATACCTGCAGACATTTATGGAACAGCTGTTACTTTATCCTGACTTGAACAACCTGACCTATGGATAGACCTTAAATTAGCTCAGCTGTAAAAATATGAGAAGTGATTTGCAAAGAAAAATGAATAAAAATGCATGAAGGAAGAATAGAAAGATTCTGCTTATTGAGATTCTGTTCTGTGTTTTGTCTAATTGCCAGTATTGTTTCTTACTTATGTATTTATCAACTGATAAATTTATCTGCTAATCATTTGCCACCAAATCCACAAACTATGTGGCTACAAAAAACAGGTGTTTTTTAATGATTGTTGATATAAGGATCTGTCTGTGCCCTACACAGACGATGACTGATAGATGACCTATGGGGTCTGGCTGGATTATAGTGAATGAGCAGTTCAGTAAAATTACAGTCATGTGTTATAGACCAGCAGTAGAATTTTGAAATAATTTCTCTTTCGGAATAGGAGACAATTTAGGGATTTTTAATCTGTTTATAATTAGATGTTTGTGTAAAGATTCTTTATGGGGAGTTTTCTCTCAGGCATTTTTAATTAGCAGATTGTAAACCCCAATGAAGTAAAGTTTCACCTTGACATGTGATGTTGATTAGATTTTATATTGACAAATGTACTTTTACGCTGATGTGAAGCTTCTTGAATTGCTACTCTGTATCAGGTGTTATTTAAATAAAATTGACCTAATATAAACCTGGAGGTAACAGGAACTGTTTCCAGCATACGTTTCACCAAGCTTGAGGTTAGGAGGGTTCATCCTTGCTTGACACAAAATTTAGTCCGAAATCTCATTGTTCCTGTTTTTTTTTTTTCACCAGCTATGATGCTAGACAATATTTCTTTTTCTTGCCATCCTATCTATATATGTTGCTTTATTCAGATCTATTGCAGAGTGTATGTTGTCAGTGAATGTTCTCACATAAAGTCGTACTTTGTATTTTAATAGAGCAGAGCCTAAAAAGAAGAAGAAAGTGGATCCAAGAAGGGATCTGATAATGAAAGAGCGACTGAAAAAAAAGTTGAAAAAGATGGAGAAGGTTCCACCTGAGCTCATCCCAATAGAAGACTTCATCACTTCAGCCAAATGCTTGGATGAGACTAGGTACAGCTCATTTCACTTTTAGCCACATTGGCCAAACACTGATGTTCTGATGATTAAAACAATGGCAGTGGTGGCATGTTGATCTCTGTCTTAACATGGAGTTTTTAAAAAAAGAAAAAATATAGACACTAGTGACATCCTTGATGTCTTGATGCTCTGTTACTTTCAGCAATGTCATCTGTAAGTTGTTTAAACAAAAAAATATTCTTGCTTCTCAGCTGTAACATGAAGAATCAATGTTAGGCACATTTTCATGTTTCTACACGCTGACTCTGTTCACAATTCAGCCAACTGATAACCGAAAAATCTGAATTTAGTGACCAAGTTCAATCCATGTCTGTTCTCCAGAGACTCGGATCACAGTACAGTTGAAAACACTCATAAGTTAGGTTTAATCTGATTTTTAAACTCAGCTTTCATTTAGGTTCCACACTAAAGATAACATAAATGTCTTCATGTGAATTGTTCTTTAGTCAAGTTTTAGAATTTAATTGACTCCTAGAATGCAGGCTTAAAAATAGCTTTATTAATAAACTATATCACACTCTAGCAGTTCCACATCGTAGATTAAAACAGTTTAAAGCTAATTCTTACAAAGCCACAGACATTGCAATTTGTAAATTATAAATTTTATAGGCATGCTATTATGTATCATTTGTATTACTGTGACCGTGCCATAAATTGGAGTTTTCTTTTTTCTCACAAAGGGAACGCTCTGCACCAAGCCTGTCATTTGATGAAAGTGAGAGGCGAGCGCTTCTGCTGAAAGAGTGGAGTCGATACAAGCAGGTTACCAGTTACCCATCAAATCTGTGTTAGATTTTTTGTGTGTGTGTGTGGTGGGGTGGGGGTTACTTCTAACTTCTACTTTCCATCATGCTCATCTGTCATTGCTATTGCAGAAGCAGCACATGGCCCAAGTTCAGGCTGTTGAACTTGCTCTGAAGGCACAGAGGGAGGCACTAGAGGAGCTAAAGTTAGAGTCTGAGGAGCTGTACCTGGCAGCACTGAAGCCAGACATCCTTCTGTTTCCGTTCACTCATGAAGGTCCTGCCTACACACCGCCCAAGACCAATTATGAAGCTCCTGATGGAAAATACAATGATATCACTAAGGTTTACACACAGTGATGGACAGAGATCAATTGTGTGTGCGCTGCCTCTGTGTATGTTTCATTTAGTTTGTGTCCTTGTTTGTACACTTTTCAAAATTCATGACAGCCTGTAGATGTGAAGAACACTGATTTTTATTTTTATTTTTTTGAAGCACCATAAAGATTGAGGCAGTGACCTTAGTGTATTTTCATATCAGATACAATTCAAGACTGTTAAGTATTGAGTAGTTGTTCTTTGACATTCACACATCTGTTTAAAACATTACAGAAATAAATGTTTTTGTTGATCCAATTTGTTATGGAATATTCTAACTTCACAAATAATATATAATTTTTTGTGGTTTCAAGACAACATATTATTAAAAATGTGCTTGCTCATTATATACTGGCTATTTATGCAACAGCTCATCTCTTCAAGTCACTGAAATGGTTTGTTTCAGGTCTTGTGTCTTTAAGACCCCTCAAGCCCTGAGAAATTTTTCATCTGATTTGCCCGAAATGTTCCTTGTTGGTGCACCTAGTGTCCATGGAAACCCATGCACCATGCAGCAACCCATGCTAACTAAAAACTGGGCTTTTTACTTAGAGCGAGCATGTAAACAAAATCACTTAAAGCATTTCAGCCTTTGACTACGGGAAATATTGACACTCAATTTTACAGAAGTAAATAATTCTACATCACATCCAAAAAAGCACAATATGGCCTCTTTGAGGATTATTATAATCGCATATGACACAAAGCTGCTAAAACACAGCTCTACATGGTTTCAAACTTTGAAGGTGATTAATGCATAATTGTTTTTTTTTTTTACAATAGTGTGCCTACAACATCAAAAACAGCATGACCCCATGATAGAAGATAAAGTTATTTAGGGCTATTGTGGTTGAGGCAAACCAAAGCCGAATATGAAGTGCTAGTATACTGTAATACAGCATTAACTTTAACTTAGCTCCTAAAATGGGCCAAGACAGAAGTTGAAGTTTATGACCTCCAGCTGATCTTTCGCTTGACTGGATGGAATATCTTGGCATCTTGAAAGTGTACCAATTTGACCCAATGTTATTGCCCTTAACATGAAACACACATCATTAATTCAATGAATTTACAGTGAGTGCAATCAGCATTTACTGTAAATAAACTTTAAAGATGCAATTATTTATGAAAAAACACCACTGACTTTGCAGGGGTTATATTGTAATTCACAGGTCGAATAATCACTGTCATCTTCATCTGACCACTAGGTGCTAAATAATCATGTTTACTTACAGAATTTGACTCAAATTGGCAGTGAATAACTAAATGATATTTATGTAAATTAAGTAAACTTTAATGTTTAGTGATTGTTGATTTCACTCTGATTTAGTGACCATGGAGCAGTGACAACAGTTTAGGTGATAATTTAGCTGTCCTGAGGCTTTTCCTGGTTGAGGGGCGTGTGCCAGTCTCTGGGAGGATCTTGCCTCAGTTTCCATACTGGGGTAAACTTTCTTTGCTCATCCACTCTGTTCCTTTCACTGCTCTGCAATGCTTCCTGCAGTATAAATACAGAGAAACGTTTTGTGAGTAAAAGTGTGAATGTGATTAAGACATGGTTTGATTGTAGTGGATGCATGAACAGTTTCTTTCTTAATAAATATTTCATTTTTACTTGAATGAAATATTAGCTTTTGCTCTCTAAGGTTAAGTGATTTTCAACATCTCAGTAGCAGTTCAAGTCAAACTACACAAACAATTTTGATGCACACCTATCAGACTACATAACATATATTGGATTTCTCACTGGCAAAAAGAAAAAGCTGCAACACTTTTTAATTGATTTCATCAAACCTGTTGACCTGTTACAGTCTTTTCAATTGTATGCAAATCAAATAGAATGCAATTGTACAGTAGCCTACCTTGGCCTCAAAGCTTCTGTGGTTCTCCCACTCTTTACAGTTTTTGTAGTCCTCTTTCCACTGCTTGCACGAAGGAGTGGTACCATAAGTGTAGTAGTGATGGAAACAATTCAACAAGCTTTTGCAGTGTCTGAATTCACTTATGTAGTCATCACATCCTCGGGGTGGCTGTACAAACAGTCAAAAGACAATAATAACAATCGGCATTGTACAAATCATACTTTTACAATTTTGTTTTTTTGTTTCCAGTGAATGACTGCATCATTTCCACTCCCATGGTTCCATTTAACATGCCCTAAGATGACAGTAATATAAGAGCATATGAAGATAAAATTACAGTTTGTACTAATTAATTTAAAAAAAAAATTCAAAAGGTTAAAACTCCAGGCCAATTGACTTTGATAAAATATACAATATAAAATAAAATTGCAAGAAATTAAACTTGCACACACTATTAGGAAACAGAAACTCCTGGAATTTAATATATAAATTCATTTAAACTTTATAATTGTGAAAATAACAACCCCACCATTTACAATAGCGCACTAATTTAAAAACGTTAGTTAAAAGCAAGTAGTCAAATCCTAACTAACTTTTCTGTTAGAGCCTCCTGGCCTGTCTGGAACTGCTGATTATTGCTAACGTTAGCTAAGCAACCTCAGGCTACTTTGGCCACAATAGCTAAGCACCTTGCAACATTTTGATTCGGATTTGACATTCTTCACTTTTTAATCAAGAGTACTAGGCCAAGATCGGCGAAATTAATTAACGACATTTTGCCAAGAGCATAATTCGCAATGTAAGTTAATGTCTTGATAAATTACCCTCCACCGTGTTTCAGACTTGTCCATTGCTAACGTTAGCTGCTTTGCTAGCATGCCGAGTACTTCCGGTTTTACTTATTTTCACAATAAGAGCCCGAGAATCTCCGAGTCCGACAGCTAAAAGACCTTCACCTTCTCATTTTGACTGCTGTAGCTGTTCATCCTGCTAATACAGGCCTCTCCAAAAGATGAGTTTCAATTTAATGGTGGCTGACAAAATCAACAGGCTTCCCCCCTTGAAAATTTATTAAGATTTTTCTGAAAGTAATAAAAGGTTTTGAAAAGTAAGAAAAGATAATCACATGAATGAATATCTTTACTGCTATCTTTCAATTACAAAAACCTTCTTTTTGTTAGAATCTTTCCACTGCATCTCAACAGGGAACGTCCAAAGACAACAGGACTTGATTAATGCAGTCTGCTTAACTCCAAATCTAGCTTTAGATTATGCACATGAATGTTGTTTAATGATAGACCATTTTATGAATATAGGGGGGATCTGACACGCAAAAAAAGATCCCCCGCCAAACCCAAACTGGGGGCTCTGCAGTCACAGGAGAGGCGCTGTAGCCATTTTACCTCCAGGGTAGATAAACTTTTTTTAAGAACATGACTTAGACAAATTCTATTATATTCCAGTCTAATTTAATAGTTCATTTAAATGCTGAGACATTACAAAAATAAATCACTAGCCACAATAAGTCAGCAATCTTCAAAAAAAAGTTATTTATTTGTCTTTAAATAAACCAGAAAAAAAACATTATTCCCAATAACTCAGAAAAAGGTAACAGAAATTAAATTTTTTTTATTATTAAAAACAAAAGGTCATTAATTATTAGATAATCGGAACAGATCTCTGGAAACAGTGTGTGTCGAATAAGCTGTAAAAATGCATCAATTATGGGCAGAAGAGTGGAAATATGGTCAAATGCAATTCAAAATTGATATTACAATACTTCAAAAGTTATCTTTATGTTGGCTATCCTTTGTGATGATACAATATTTTCTGCTTTGCTCTAATTAGTCAACCTGGACTGGTTTGACAGCCTTTTATGCACCTCAACTTTAGCAGAGCAACACATTATTGTCAGAATTTTATTTAAAATCCTAACCCAACAGCAAAACTCCCTCAAAAGGAACATAGAGGAAAAACCCCAATTTATCTGGGGCAGAAGGCAATTTAGTTTTTTACTTTGCTGTTCAATGTGACAGTAGATGGTGAGTTTGTGCAGTTTGCCTAGTCTGTTCACTTCAAGGCTTTCTGCTCTTCTTGCGTAGAGACTGTCCTTGTCCAGAGAAGGCAATAAATCTGTTCATTGCATCATCCTGAGAAAAGAGATTTAAAGTAGATACAGTTGGAAAACTGCTGCATGAGCTCTACATAAAGTAAACAGATTCAGTGAAACTAATATAAATGTATAAATACACAAATAAAACAAATAACTTTGGTGCTATGGTAAGCTGCTATGGTACTGCACAATAGATTGTGACGAAGTACACTACAATGTGTAGAATAATATCCATACAGCCTAGTCAAAATTTTAAAATAATAATAAAATACTTCACACTTCTTACATCATCCACAATTTTCTTGGGCTGAGGCTTTGAGTTTCTGATGAAGGTGATCCTGCCAATTTTAAATTCGTAGTTGGGAATGCCTCTGTATGACAAAAATTTGAGATGAAAGACCAAGTTACAGATTTTAAGCTTAAAACCAACTCCTGAATCATTATATCACAAAGAGCAGTAGTAAAAAGATCAAATATTGACACCTACTGGCTAACAGAGTAAGTCAAAGGGACATAACTATGATAGAGAGTTATCCTGTGTGTATAACATATATAAAATACTTAATCACCTTTTAAAGTCACTTGGGGCAAATGGAGCAGGGCTGGGCTCAATCCCCTTTGTTTTACCATCCAAACGATTGCCAGAACCCGTAAATGCCTGTTGGTTAAAATTAAAATTTCAGGTAAAGTTACATTAATTCCAATTTTCTTAGATGTCAGTAGTTATAAGAAAATGTATTTGTTTTTAACCCACAGTAACATTTACTCACTCTAAATCCTGTGTCCATGTCAGCATAACTGCTTGGATCTCCTTCTTCCTCCTGTGGAGAAAAAGTATAAAAATGATTCAGAGCACAACCTGCAGAGGTATCTACAGGAGTTTGGTCCTTACTGTTGGTTCTTCCTGGTGCTGAGGTCGTCGTTCAGGCTCCTTGTAACCCAAAGGAGCATCAAAGTCCACCTGAGAACCAAAGAAAGAAAATTAAACTCCAAGCATAAAAAACAGAATAACATGGTTAGCTGTGATGAGGGTCTTACATTCATGTCACACTCAATAATGGATACTGCTTTATCTGGCTTTGTCTCCATTACTCGCAGCTCATATATCTGAAACAAACACACACGTTTATTAGCTGTGGTATTCAGCAAAAATAAATAAAAATGAAGGCTAATTTGCATATTAGTTCAACACTACCTTAAATAAACTAATTTACCTTTTCATTGTAGTTGATAGCGATGACATCACCGGTTGTCAAGCAGGCGAAATTTCTCAACGCATTCTCCAGTCTTTAAAAAAGTGACAAATTAGTTAGTTGACCACAAAATGTTGAGAGAAAATAAATTCTAATTACTGTTCCTAACTGATATTTCTTACACTGCCTTTGGGTTCGTAATGTCCAGGAAGTCTGGACTTTGTGGCTGAAACTTGGAGTAAGTGGCAACCATAAGGTTAACACTTTCCACTTGGACCAGACCACCTTCCTCTAGCAGAAGATTCTGCATCATCTGTATTAAATAAAATTAAGCAAATATGAGTCCTGTCTTGACTTCCAAAGGCAACTTAATAGTGTTTAATCAAAAGAGAACATTTCAGACACACTAAGAAACCTGTAATTAGATTTTATCTCTTATTTCAGTCGCTTAAATTTTAAAATAGTTGAGAATATAAATGTTTTAACCTTAACATTTAGAACAATATTTCGCAATTCCCTTTTCCCATACACTATTAATGTAGTTTAATCATTTTGCTTCTACTTAGGAAGGAAAGTTTAGTATTCCATCCCTGGTAAAGGCAGACCACTATGTCCCTGTCACATCAACACTACACTTAAAATTAATTAAACTCACCCAGTGTGGCAAATAACAGATTCCCTCATCTGCCACAAACTCAAGGACTCCACAGTGTGTCATTCTGTCTGAGTTCTTGTTGGTCAGCTTAAACAGCATTGGATAGGTGATGTTAAGTCTGCCTGTACAGATAAGAAAGGAGAAGAAACATCAGAGTCATGGAAGCTTCATAGAGATTATTATTATTTTTATTATTATGAAGAGGTTATTAATCTAACATGTACTTACTGAGCTGATCAAGAGCTGAAGGTGGCATTATTACTGAAAAAAGGTTAATCAAAAAGTTAATTAGCTGATATATTAACAAAAAAAACAACATAAACTCCTTCCTTCCTCCTTCCAGTTAAAGGTTTCTGCACACATAAAGTATAAGGATTTGGTGGATTGTGACTTTTCATTTTAATGACTGAGACCTAGTTCCTAGAAAGAACATGAGATCACAACAGCAAGAGAGACTTTGATTCTGAAAGTCTGCAGCAATGGAACATGTTAGAAAGCTGAGAATCCAATGCAGACGAAAAGCTCAGTATAGGGTTATAGCACTGTCTGTTTTTGTTATGTCTAGGCTTAATTGTCATGTCTCTGCTGTGTGTCTGTTTTTAAGAGGTGATAAACTTATCTTTACCTGTGGCTTTATTAGGTTGGCTATTACAAAAACTGTTAAACTCATAAAACACTGCATGAAGAAAGGCCTTTTTGGATTTAGTACAACGCCCTGTATAACACCACATCATAGGAGAGACTGGCTTTAAAAGCTCTTCATAGCTATTCTGAACTAAGAAAAGCTAGTTCCACTACTATATACCATATTACTGGAAAGAGCTGCAACATTGTATTGTTATGTTCTCAATTTCAATATACAATATACTATATAAGTTGTTTATAGGTATCTCTTGGAAAAGCAAATAATATCTCAAACACAATTAGATTTCCTGATTACAGTAGCTTAACTAAATAAAGGATTTATCAGTTCATTTATTTCTATTTATTAATTTAAGAATGGCTTTTGTAGAATGTAGGAAAAAAGGTGTGTAGTTCATCATGTAAAGTAAAGCTCAAAACTTTTCTTAACAAATGTACCGGCACAAATGTACCGGCACATGACGATAACACTGACTTTTGCCTCCTTTCTCCACGTCGGATCGGTCATTGGGACCTGCCAGCATCGACACCGAGTAGCATCGGTACTGAGTGGAGAAGCGGTTCTGAAACCCCCGGGCCATCGGGTGGTCAAACATGTGGAATGAAAACTGTGGAATAAACAAAGTCATATCAATATAACACATATTTTACCTGAGTTTTTGGGATTTTAATTTCACAGTGACAGGGCATATTTCTCCTCCTGTCGTTGTATTGTTGTTAAGTTAGCCGTTAGCTAGGCAAACCAACAGGATTTGTTTGATTTGTTACTATTTCTTTCGTCAACGGTGGACAAAAGCACAACGGTACTCACCATTTCGACAGTTTGGTTCTTTGGTTTTAAAACGACTCAGATTAAAAAGCTTTTTATTTTTCCCTGATAATTTTACATATGAACTGTGACTTTCCACTGTTGTCATTCGCTTCTCCGGAAGTGTACAAGCTGAGAAGAGGATATGACGACACAACTGACGATCCCCCAATCACAGCAAACTTTCTCAATATTTTCTGCGATGAACTAATCCCTGTACATTTATGAAGGATCAAATATCAGGACATTTACTATGTTACAGTACTCATATTTTATCTTTAGCTTTGAGTTTAAAATTTGAAGATGGAACCCTTCCGTGACGTTGGAGCACTTAAAAACACATAGCATTAAGTGCACAAATTCAACTATAAAAAAATAATCAGACTTATTATCGTTTAGTTTTAATAATAGAAATTATAGCAGTGCTCATTCGCGATGTATGAGCCGACAGGGGTTCTTATAATGATCTGTGGAATTATTTGAGAAACGTTTTCTGAGGAATTACTTTATTAATTCAATTGTGAAACGTGGAATTCAATAAATGTTCATTGTGTGTCATACAACGATCTCTGGACACGAGTAAACTTGCCTCTACACATAATCTCAGCCTTTGTGGAAACCTAAAGATTGAGATACAGCAATGTTATATAATGAAAGTAGCCACATTTCATACATTTTGTTGCATATCATTTGCATGCAATCTCTACACCAGCTGCTGGGCATCTTCTCTGGTGATGTTCTGCCATGTCTGCATAACTTTAGCACCTAACTTTTTGATTTGATTGGTCATTTTAAGATCCAGTTTGTAGCAATTTTAACGTTAAGCTCTTTCTAGAATAGCCACCTCAAGGAGGTTGTGGTGTGTTTTATTTACTACTCCTTCTAAGAGCAGTATGAACATTTATCTTACCACTGGTCAGAAACCTGTAAAAGTTTTATTTTTACTCCCATTTATAAAAAACTGAAAGCAGTCACCATGACTACCATCATCAGAATTTCATTTTCAGACCTTACAAACCTCATTTGAAGCCTTAGAAGACACTTAACAACGGGTGTTCACTGGCTGAAAAGTTCTAAAGTTGAATACTAAACCAATGTTTTAACTTGCTAAAACAACTGAGATGCCCTTAAAGTATAAATAAATCCCACACAAGCTTTACTGGGAGCCAGACAGTTTTAATACGTCTTATGAAGACAAAATCTGACATTTACAACTCACAGCAGCATACCAATGACAAGTTAAAACGTAATTATTGAACTAGCTGAACAAAAGTGTACAAATATAAGATACAGTGTACAAAATAAACAATGGTGAAATAGCCATGTTGTGTGGTGGTAGTTGCACTATGAAAGGACATTTTAAAACAATACCAGAGATGAAATCCAATTTCTTCTCAAAAGTCCATACAATATTTACATAGGAGGCCAGATTTTGGTTACTTCTTGATGCATTGATTCAGGTATCCACTGGCAGTATGCTGACAACAGGACTGTAGGAGGATAAGAGAAAATAACCTTATTTATAACAACATGAAGGCAGATTAAATCAGAGACCAACAAGTGATACAAATCACATTAAATCCTCACATTTATCTTCAGTCTTCCACACACTAAAGAGAGCATCTCGACAGTCAACTCTCTTTGACACCATTGCTCCAAGCACAGCCTCTGTCCTTGGCTGCAGCCTAAAGCAATAAAGACACAATAATAAAAGTTTATTGAAAAAAGAAAAAAAACAATTAAAAAAAATAAGCCTCAAAGAGTAAAGCCGGATATGTGGGATTTTATCAACTTACTTTGCCCACGTCTTCAGCATGATTGAGGGGTTTGAGAGAAGGTGCCCACAGTTTTTCTTTAGCTTAGGACAAACCTGCAAAGCAGACAAACATTGACATTACATGCAGTGTTTATTTCAGGTCTGTAATGGTGCAACCAATAGTTTTCCCTCTCTGTACAGTTAAGGGCAGGTTCAAATTTCAGGTTCTTGTTAATGTTTTTGTTTTTTTTCCTGTTTGATTGTTATCTTTAATACACATTTTTGCTTGATACACAAACAATATAGAACATAACAGAATATTAGGTTTATTTAGACAAAAACATCTAAAACATTATAAAATATTTGTTAATTATATTGATTATATTATTAACCCCAGAAAAAAAATACTTCTGATGAAAATACAGAATAAGAGAGGTGGATGCTAAATAGTTAAGGCTACTGATAGTTAGAAACATCAGCACGTATTCCAGACATGACTGAATAGTCAGGTTCAAGATTTTGTGCCCAAACTTTTGTGAAATTCAAGAGAAGAGTTAAGAGAGGAAGAGAAAACAATTTCAGAGGTTAATCCATTACCTGTCCCTCAAGAAAAAACCTTGCAAATAGCTTGTAACGCTGCAGGCCGTCTGGATACTCCATCTCCACTGCTGGCAGCTGCCAACCAACACGGACTGCAGGAGAAATAAAAAGTAATGACTTAAACATAGGCAGAGACACTTGTCAGCATAAACACAGCTCTGGTGGTTTGCTTAAGGGAATTTACAGAAGGTGCTCGGACGGTGACATCTGACAGTGCCGGTGGACGAGCAGAACCACGGTGATGGTGATTCCAGAGGGGAGCTGAAATGACAGTACACAGGCAGAAGCTGGGGGACCCACTCTGCTTCTACTGCTGACACACCTGACAAAGACCGAAAGGAAGACTAATGAACTGTTGAGACCCTCATCCTGAAAATGTAATTTCAAAAACAGCAGCAACATTGCAATGCAAGACAAACTGTTGTGGCTTGAAACTGAACAACAATGAAATGTGGATTTGAGACAGCATTTTCAGGAACACACACACACCTAAAATTATTACAACAATATCAACACAACACATTGACAATGTAGACTCTCTAGACAAGTATTTCATTACAATGAAAGCGAGGGTTGGGAGAGGATAACATACAACATACACATAACTTTATATTCACAGTTGAGGGTGCTTTAAGTCAACACTAAGAGATCACTGATGACTGGACATGAGTGACCTTACTGGCTGTTTCACAAAACCCATTTACCTCTCATGTACATCTTGGTGGTCTCCATGATCTCCTGATAGACCACAAACTCTGGCAATGTTTTGAACAGTGCAGAAGTGGGATGAATGAAGACTGGGTCATCCATAAGAGGCGTCTATGAACAGACAAAAGTGAGAAGATAAAGGAGAGTGGTAGTGGAACACTGACGCCTATTGCAGATACAACCTTTAGTCCAACACACCTTGTATCCATTCTTCCATTTTGGGTCCAGCACATCTTCAGCCTGCACACGCCGTGCAAGATGGTCTCCTAGTCCCGCCAGAACTATCTGCCGCAAGCAAACCACCTGGTGCTCTGTTGGTGGATTCATTTTGGGATCCACAAATACTCCCACCTCTGGACACACTGCATTCACTGGGATGGGATAACACATTATTTTCTGTTGTGTTTCCGTGGCGGGTATGTGTGAGCTTTTTGTCTTTTGCTAATGTGTACCTGCATTTGTAAGTTGTCCTCTGAGCCTCCGAATCTCCACCATGGCTTTATACCTCAAGCCATTTTCCTCACAAAACTTAGGAGTACAGCCGGCAAATTCACAAGCACCAACAGCACCTGCAGTCACATGCATACACATGTATAGGTATACCTTATATCACACCTAATAAAAACATATTGCATATATTTCTTTGCCTGTACATGATTAACATTTGTTGAAGGTGCAGGTAAAACATCACACATTTTTATGCACCTCAATCCTCTCTTCCTAAATTAAGTCTCGGCTTAAAACTTGACTTAAGAGAAGACTTTAAATCATAAGCTTTTTGATCTTAAACCTCTCTGCTCCGTGCTGAAACCGGTTATATGTTATTATGTTTCTGAAGCCATGGGGACTCTAAACACCAATATATGATCTAACAGCATAACTTTCCTACAGTATACAGAATAATACAGTCAAATCTGAATAGAAGTTATATTACCCAGCATGACCATGAGGTCCCCCAGCAGGAGCGAGGCTCCTTGGCCAGCCCACAACCTCTTCATTTGGGTCAGTCGAGCTCTGCGCTGTGTGAGCTTGGAACTCTCATCTTGACTATGTGCAGGTCTAAGAGGAAATGAAAATAAAGATGTAATAATCTAAAAACATAAAAAATATTTAGCTTTTCTTCTCTGGGTCACTCAAGGAGCCATTGTTCCAGACTTTAACATCTAAAAATGGATATACTTGAAGTGAGCGTTGTGTCCTTACCTGTCATGGTCTTCGAAGATCTCTCGAACTGTCAGGGCTGCTACCACAGCAATGACATATGGCAGGCAATCCTGCTGCTTACCAAGTGCTAACATTTTAGCATATCGTGGTGCCACAGGGAATGAAGCCATTGCTCTGCCTAGAGCGGTGATGGGACAACTCAGCCTTCCTCTCTCTATCTCTTTTACACTGAGAACAAAAAATAGGTTTGGTCCTTTGAAATGACCTAAAACCTTCCCAATTTGTTTAATTAGGAAAGCTAAACTAAAAAAACTAATAAAATAAAAACACACCATAGTTCCAATTTTAACAAAAATATAAAAGGCTAATTAAATGAGCATGTTTAAAGAAACTGTCAGAAGACATGTTCAAAAAAGGGAAAAACAAATTCTATTAACTGGATATTGTCCACAATAACCTCATTAGAACCCTAATTTCACCCTATGTGACCTTCTTAATTTCACATTTCTTTGTAAAAACAGACACTTCAACACTACATAAACTGCTTTAAAGGGCAACTTTACCAATTTTCATCTTGTTTTCTATGCCTTTAGTTTAGGTGTAAATGTATATTAATGTTTTTAAACTTCCCTCTGATGTCGCTATATATTAAAATATTTCTCTGCTTCTAGCTGATAAAACTCCTCCAGATGACATCAGCCGGAGGAGTTTTTCATCATTAGGAGTTTAGATTATGTCATCTGGTGGATTTTTTAAAAAAGCAGGTTGCCTGTGATTACAAAATTCATAGTACGAGCAATGAGATGACATAATCTGAATTGAAGGTTCCTCCAAGTGATGTCATCTGGGGGCATTTTTCAGCTAGAAGAGAGATATTTTATATATGTAAATCAGAGGGAAGTTTTTTAGCATTCCGTTACATGTATTAACCAAACTAGAACCAAAAAAAGCAAGATCAGTATCAGTGAAGGTGCCCTTTCACAAACAGTTGGAAAGAACATGGAAAGAAGGGGACTTCGCCAAGTGAAGGAAACAACAGACAATTACCGTCCAGTGCAGGGTGGCTGTTTAAGAGCTCCTAATGAGATCAATAACTGCTCAGCTGCGACAAGAGCTTCAGCAGAGGGAGGTGTAGGGAAAGGAAAGTTGACCACCTGCACAAACCCAAAATAGAAAGCTGTTTTTTATTTGAAAATCAAGAAGTTTTACTGTCTCAGACACATAGTGGACTAAAATGGTGTTCATCTCCATCCATTGTGGTATAACATAAGGAACAAACAAACAATATAGAAAGACAAAAACACATTAATGAGAGAAGAGTTTCTCTCTATAATGTGACACTTAACCCTTGTACATTCCAAACAGAAATGACAGTTTGAGTTTAACGGACCTTATCTATGTTGAGGTCCTTCATCTGTAAAACCAGGTCTTCAACAGGTCTGCGAGTGATCTCTGCTTCTGAGAACACACTGAAGTCTCCAAACACTGCGGACGAGTACAACCTGCAGAAACATCACCAACACAGACACACAAATAACTGAATGTTCTTATCTAAAAAACTGCTTAATAATACAGTGTCACAGTACTGACCTGTAGCAGTGCCCTGGCTCTGTTCGTCCAGCTCTACCTGCCCTCTGATTAGCTGAAGCCTGTGACGTCCATGTGACTTTAAAGGATGACACTCCTGTCACTCTGTCATAGAAACGTTTCTTAACGCGGCCACAGTCGACCACGTACTTGATGCCAGGGATGGTCAGAGAGGTCTCAGCCACATTGGTGGCTACGACACACAGACGGGTGCCAGATGGAGGCGGCCTGAACACCTACAGTCAAGAATCAAACATTATCATATGTTTATTGTATAAGTTTGTCATGCTACAGCTATTGCTTTTAGATTCATCCTGTGTGAGGTTTTTATAGGAGATATTTACTATACTATGGAGAATCAAAACTTCCTTTAAAAAATACCTACTTTAGCAAGGTCTGAGTATCTCAAAACATTTTGATACCATTACCTGCACAAGATACTTTTGTCTATACCAGTTTTAGAAAATTCATTTTAATCAAAAATACAGTTTCATAACAAATAAAATATCTTTTCACCGCAGTGTGGTTTTAATTTACTTCTTTATTTTATTTTTCAGAACCTTTGCATATGTCTTAAAGTAGTTTTCAACAAAATACATAAACCTATTTAATGCTTTAAACTTGAAATTGTATGTTAATATCAAAGATCAATGGCTTCCAGCTTGTCCCTTCATGGGGCGCCATAGCGGAACGTGTTCCGCCAAGATGGGGCATGTGTTTTTACGCCGGATGCCTTTCCTGCCGCAACCCTCCCATTTTATCCAGGCTCAAAGACCGGCACCACGGGGATCCATTTTTACAAAATTTTTTAAAATTCATTTTCTCCTTTTTACTGTAAAATGTTTGCTTTAAATGTTTTTTTTTATTACACTTTTAAGCATTTTTGCATTAAAATTATGTTAATCTCACCTTGGCCTGCTGCTCTGGGGCCAAAAGAGAGTACAGTGGGAGAACATAAAGGGGAATCGATGGGTCAGCCTTCTCCTCTGCAGTGACAAACCAAAGAGCAGAATCCGTAAAAACACTCATCTAAAACGAATACAACAGGATTTATTGTATGCAGTATGCATTTGGAGAAGCTTGCCTGCATCGGTGGGATCGTCTCCAATGTCCAAGTCAGAGCCTTCATTCTCCTCATCTCCAATCCCCGCTGCTCTGTCTTCATCACCTTCATCCACTGGCAGCGCAGAGTAGTTGTCCAAGTCAATTCGGGGCAGAGACTACAGACAGAAATGTGCAATGTGCACAAGAAACGTGTGTCAAGAATAGATGTGGCTTTAAGAAAGAGGAACGTTTTACTGGAATATTCCTAAAATTCAACTTACAACAGTTTTTTTCTGTTTAGCCTTCTTAAACTTCCTCATTTCTTCTGAGATGTCTCCTCCCCCATCTTCACCTGGACAAAAAAAACAAAGGTAATCTAAAAAAGCTTTGCAGATATGTCAGAGTGTGAGGGGACAAACAGGTGTGTGAATTACACTCAGCAGTGGCCGTGTTTCCCTTCCTGAAGGGGAAAGCATTTCTCAGCTTCCTGCACAGACTGTGAACCTCTGCCTGACCAGTCAAAAATACCAGGATACCACCTGAAAGTGACAGGATAAGGATGTTAAAAACTAGTGCTGATCCCAGCTTAGTTATGGGAGGCAATTTTTATAAATACCCCATTCACATTTAAAACAAATCCCTGATTTTATCTGAAATCTTAATAAATTCCACCATAGTGTCAAACACACTCTCACTTTCTTTCTACAGGCCACACAAAGACCAAAACTATTTATAAATGTATATACAAAATTAAATAAATGTGCATTTGCGTATTTGTGCACCTGGAGGCAGCATTCGGTGGATTTTGCAAATTTTGTGAAAGGCCTCTCCAGTGTAATCCTCCAGTGGGGTGCGCTTGTTAAAATGGATGGTGACAGGAAATTGGCGAGCATCCACCTTAATGACAGGTGGAGTTGTACGAAACAACTTTTGGTTTTCTGTGAAGTCCTCGACCCGGAGAGTAGCAGACATGACCAACAGCTTCATGGGCATGCCTTTCTGCAAAGGGTGTGGGACATGCAAAGATGATTATAAAAATAACCTTTCTGAGAACTTGTTGCAGTTGTGTGTCTTACCTTGTTTCTAAGTGGGACAATACGAGACAACAGTCCAATGAGAATGTCTGTGTACACACTTCTCTCATGTGCTTCATCAATGATTATAACACTGTATCTCTGCAGCAGAAAGTCCTGTAGGTTAAGACAGAAATGGTGAAAAATTACAAATCAAATATAATGTACTGTGAATCAAAAATTGTTTGATGCAAGCTGAAAAAATAATTAGTTATGGTTTTATATTTATACAGAAAAAAACTCAGTCAAATCTAATGGGTCATTCAAGGATAAAACCAACACCTAAAATGTCTTTGGTTAATAAGTTGGTTAAGCTCCTCAGCATATTATATTCACCACTGTCCAGCCTCTATCATTTGATGTTACTGGGTTTATTAAAAAAAAAAAAAAAAAAAAAAAAGACCTGATGCAAAGCAAAAGAAGAAACATTTAACATTTATGACCAAAGGATGTCATTTTACACACTGTTCTCATCTCTCTGTAGACAAATGCAGGAAATATGTTGTTAACTGAATGTATCGCCACAATTAGTCACAAATAACAGTTACACCTTAAAAATAATTATAACAAGTGAAACTGTATTTAATATACATAACTCAATGGAGTGTAAAATGATTACCTTCTGAATCTCCTTAAGCAGAACGCCATCTGTCATAAATTTGATTTTGGTCTCGTCACTTACATTCCCTTCGTATCGTATCTGGTAAGACACCACCCTGAGCACAGACATAACATAATAGGTATCATTTACAAAATGTGATTATGAATCATATTAATTTAACATGTCTGTCATTATTAGAAGTATATGTCTTTATGCCTTTATTCAAAGCACTGATCTGTGTAAACTCATAATTATCCATATCCAATAATTATCCATTTGATAATTTCCTTTGCAGCGAGACATAAGTTAAAAAAAAAACAAGCAAAAAGTTCAGAGGTATGAAAACAATGTATGGTTTCCTATTGCACATTCCACACATAACAAGTAGATTGAGCACACATAGTGAGATGGTTATTTTTTTATTTCAATATTTGTTTTTTTAAAATAAAAATAAGATCATAACTACCTCACTATGCATGCTGTTTTGAGTCATACAACCATACAAATATATAGCATCTTCAGTACCGTGTGGACAGGTTCATCTCTTTGGCCACTCTGTGGGACATGCTGACAGCTGCTACTCTTCTTGGCTCTGTGATCCCAATAATCCCACTGCCACTGGAGGGGGAAAGAAAATTACGTGAAATTGTGTGTGTGTGTGTGTATATACACACACACACACACACATATACATTTACACACATATACACACACACACACACACACACACATATATATATATATATATATATATAAAAAAAACATTGCATAAAGTACCTGGCGTAGCCAGCTTCATACAGAAACTGAGGCACTTGAGTTGTTTTTCCACTTCCCGTCTCTCCACAGATGATGACACAGGGGTTTTCCCTTATTGCCTCCATGATGACTTGCTCCTCTGCCAGAACAGGCAGTTTTAGACGAGCCTCCTAAAGCAACACATTCAAACACACTTAAAGCTTTTGCACAGAAAACAATCTGAATGACTCTGACATTTTACACTCTCAGACACACATACACTGAGCACACACCTGAATCTCTGGTGATCTGTCAACAGGAATAAAGACAGCTGGCTGTGATGGTTTCTTGTTTTCTTCCAAATTCTTTTTCTCTCGCTGTCCATCTTTTTCTGCTGTGGTTTGATGCTCAGGTATTTTTGGTTTTTCCTCTGGGTCCTGACAGAGGATTGGGGTGGATTTCTTATCTTCAACTACCTCTGTAGTTTTATTTACTTCATCACCCTGATCCTCATCATCAGAGGACGTGTCAGCATCACTGCTTTCTTCTTCTTTTTGATCCTCATCTTCCTCCTCCTCTTCTTTCCATTTTCTTTTCCTGTTTGCTCCACTAACGCTGCTAATCTTTGGACAAGAGTCCTCCCCTTTTATTTCTTCTGATGACCTAAAAATTGCCAAACAATAAAATCTCCACCTTCCTTACATCTTTAAATGAGAATCATAATGATTTTTGTGTATGGAAGCTAGTGTTGTGCACTTACTGTTTAGACTGGTAAAGTTTGTCTCCCGTGCCCAGTTTTGAGGTGGTGTACAGCAGCTTCAGTTCAGACTCTGGAAGCTGCACCTCAGCCAGTTTGGTCAAGATGTCTGCTCTCTAAACAAGACAAGGAGGGGGACACAGAAGTGTGTTGTAAATCAGTCCTCGGAGTCATATCTGTCCAGACTGTTGTTGTCCAGTATACAGTTGGGTCCATATATCTTTGGATAGTGACACAATATTGATCAGTTTAAGTATGTACACAACTAGAGGCAAAATGGAAATGCAACAACCAAGATGTGAACGTAGCCTCTTAACTATTATTATGTCTAATATATTGGATATATTAATAATAATAACAATAATTACAACCATTTTTATTCATAGGCCCACAATTCTGGAGGCTGAAAGGTATTTAGACAAACTAATGTTTTTTTATTATGTTTATCATTTTATTACTTTATGAATTAACTATATCTCATCAAGTTTTGTGGAGTAACTGCAAAAACAAATTTGATCTCAAGTCTTAGTTCAGTAACATACAAAGAATTTCAACAGTAGCATCAATATTCAATAACACAAAGCACGTTTATTCCTGTTTCTTTGACTTTATTTTTAGTAACCTCTAATAAACTTATGTGTTAAGCCCCCATTCCTAACCCGAAACCCTGGTTACCTGAGCTTTCTTCTGTTTACGCTCCAGGATTTTCTGCAGCTCTTTCCTCTGCTTCTTGGTCAGGGGCTTTTTGGTGGGGGCAGGTGTCACCAAGGATTTCTTCTTCTTGGCTTTGCTGGATGGGAGGACCAATGCATTGCTCTCATCTACACCTTTTAATTTTGCTCCATCTGATGAAAACAAAGACATTGGTGAAGTCAAGAGATTAAACACTTAACAAATTTAAGTGGCAATAATAAAGTGACCCGTTTGTAAATTTCACAGATTAATTGCACTGGTGCAAAGTACAGCTACTTAAGTACTGTACTTTAACTGTAAGGTAATCTGACTTAAAATATTAAGTTTTTATGAAACATTTTACTTTTTCTTAATAACATTTTATAAAATCGTTTTTGCCACAAAGTTTTTAAATTGTGGCATTTCTACTTGGATCTGGACATGAATGATTTCCTACCTTTTAGTTCAACCACAACGCCTGTTTCCTCTTCATTTGCTGGTTGTTGAGGGTCACTCTGCTGTCGTCCCTTCCAGTTGTGTTTCTTTCTTAGTTTTCCCATTTTAAACTAAGTTCTGCAGATTAGTACAGGTAAATAAAAAAACACGTATAAAAGCTGTCACAGTATCAGTTGGAGAAAAGAAGTAACAGGAGCTAAGAAGCTAATTACGATATTAACATAGCTAAAAAGATCTACCAGATCTTATGGGCTGTTATAAATAACAAACCTTTTTTATTTTAACAGCTCAAATATAGGCATTTGAAATTTAAACACATGGTCACGAAAAAATCTCGCGTGTAAACATAAGCGGGTCCATCAGGTAAAACCGTCCGCCCTGAAACGTTGTCTCAGCAGAAAGGTTCCGCCACAAAAATAAACACGATTATCTACATTTACCATAAGTAAACTCGCCGGCCAATTTATTAGGTACATCTGTACAATATAATGCAACCTAATAGTTATCGATTCTTATTCTTTGAGATAAAACTGTCAAACAGGTAATAAATCTAATTTGTGCTTATTATAAATGTCAAAGTGCGTGGTGGAATCACACTGGAGTGCATTATATCACGAGGTGGTTCTAAAGTTCTGGCCCCTCATTCGTTTTAAAACTGAGAAATTATACTCAATTAAAGGTATAATTATTCACAAAGCTGCGGTATAAGATAAGATTGGATTGTTCACTTTTACCCAAAGAAGTGAAATACTCGGTTAAATGCAAATGTAAAATTTTTCAAAACTTTGTATAAAGTACCCAACGTGACAGTAATCATTACTTATAATTGAAGAATTGCACACATGTATTTTCCATCCATTATCTGTAACCACTTATCCTATGTAGGCTCGCGGGGGAGCTTTCTTAGGGCGAGAGGCATGGTACACCCTGCACAGGTCCCCAGTCTATCTGCGGGCAAATGCAGAGAAATAGACACAGACAGACAACCATTTACACTCACTTGCATGTGCAAACATGGTTAAGAACATGCAACCCCACACAGAAAGGCCACGGTCGGTCAGGACATAAACATTCTGCACACATGTTTTTTATGATACATATTATAATACTGGAATATATTTATTGATGAACTAAAGTGTAAATACCACTACTGTTGCAGATGGTAAAGGTGGCACTAATTTTATTTAGTTTGTCTTCTGCCAGCTTGATTAAGAATAATTAAAAAGAAACAAACAAACAATTTTTGTTATAGATTATTTTTGTATTAATTGTCCACATCTTAAACATTAAAAGAGATGAAGAGTATAAAATTTCCCTTTATAACTGAAAAGTACTAATACAGCAATGACATGTATACCCAAGGAAAGTAAAATTGTCTTCATTTGAGATAATGTGTTAGTAATGCAAATGACGAACAATATTATGAATAAATCATGACTAATTATTCACATTTATTTTGGGGATTAAAGATCAGGATGCAGTTCCATAATTAAACATTGAATTTTATGTGAGACTAAAATAAACAATCAGTATAGAAAATGTAAATGTAATACAAATATAATAAAGTAACCATTTCTCACTCACTTATACTTGTTTTAGGTTAACATGTACATCAATGTCATAAACATATGGCTGATAACTACCTAATTGCAGTGCAGGATTGCAAGTTACGTGTTCCAGGATCTGTTCAGGATATTTATCTGTTATGATATCTGTTTTGATCCTTATTTTGATTTAAGGTGGTGCACAGTGGTATATAAAGTTCCATGAAAGTCTACAGCAAATATATGGATGACAAATTCAAGGAACAAAACAATATGGAGAATCTCAGTGATATGTTGACCATCACAAGCTGCCAGAGTAGCTTCAGTGTTCTCCCCAATGTGTGTATTATGTTACTTCCTCATTTATTTAGGTTTGTCCATTAATTTGTCTCCTGCTTATGTAAAAAAAATAACTTTGGAGTTTTGGTCTGGAACAGAACAGCACATAACCAATATTTTCTCGCTAGAGTCCAAACTATATATTCTCCTCTTTCCATCTAACGATCACACTTTGCAGCTCCATTTTAGATGCTGCTATCCTTTAAAGGCGCATAGTCGTTCTCCCCCGGAGCCTCCCCAGCTGTGAAGCTCTCCTGTGTGATTCCCCTTGCCTCCTTGGACAGCCTCTCAAATCTCCTCAGAAACACAATGAGGGCCACCAGAAGAACCGCCTGCACAAATACAAACACAAACAGACACACCTGCGAGACCAAAGCCAGGTTACAGTACCAATAGTGACAGGTGTCTAAGACCTCCTCCTCAGTTAAATACACCACTAGTCGCCCTCTCAGACTAGAAGGGGAGCTGCAGTTGATACCCAGGTCAGACGTGAGGCCAGTGGACTGACGCAGCAGCCAGGCTCGCAGGTAAAGGACACCACAGTCACAAGCCCAGGGGTTACCATGAAGGGAGACAGAGCGAAGGGAGGTCAGGTTATCCAGGAGCCCATTAGGAAGAGAGGTTAGCCAGTTGTCATGGAGAAGGAGCTCGGTGGTCCCAGCAGGAAAAGTGGTGGGCAGCGAGGAGGAGGTAAGAGACCTGTTGCTGCAATCCACCTTAGTACCGTGACAGAAGCAAACATGGGGGCAGGCAGATGACCTTGGACCTCTGAACAAGAGAAGCAGACAGGGGAGCAGGAAACCCTTCATGTTTACTAATCAGTGGAGGGGAAGAGAGGAGAGGAGAGGAAAATTAGTTGTTTTGTGTTGTAATACACTAAAGGGAGAAGAAAGTTATTCCCCATTAAACGCTTAGTCTGACTTTGATATAGTTGTATATTTAAAGGTGCTAGTATTGGTAATCTTTTGAACACACTATACAAAGGAGTGTGTACAAAGGAGTACCAATACAAAAACTATATTCCTTTGTACACACTATACAAAGGAGTGTGTACAAAGGAGTACCAATACAAAAACTATATTCCTTTGTACACACTATTCAAAAGGTGTACCAATACTAATCCTAACTCAAACCACAACCCCCTTTATTCTGAGTGCACACGACAACAAAGTGATGGTTCAGCGATGGTTGTGATGGTTCAGCTGTTTTAGCAGATGTATGTAAATTGGACGGTAACATTAAACATCAACAGAAGCATAATGTTGTATTCTTGTGGCTGGCATGAAGATAAAGGCAGCATAGTAATTTATTTTAATATATCATCATATCATGTCAGAGAGGTGCTGAGTTGGCTCTGTGTTCTATTGTTGCCATACTGTATATTATAAACATTTGTATATATTCTGTGCAAAAAGAAGAGCAAGTAATTGATTTTGTTATGACAGCAATGTCATGTTACTTTACTAACAGTTTCAGTGAAACAGTGAAACAGAATTAATACAGAAAAATGTTATTCCAAAATGTGAAAATGTTAACTGTATGCACATGTAAAGTCCAAATCTTCATGCAGGTGAAAAATAGGGCAAAGCTGCCTTTTTGTTGCAATGTTTTCTATCAAATAAAATACCAGTAGGTTATATCAGTAGCATCACGACTAGTGTATAAGTAAGTGTGTTAGGATGTCGAGTTTTTATAATGGTTATGGTCACATTGGAAAATGTATCTGCTTTTTATCCTCTAAATAAATACTTAAAATGACTTTACTATAGATTTTATTGAAAACACACTCTACACTATACAATATAGAACAATAGGAGAAATGCCCTGTGCTTGCGTTCCTTTCTTACAGCTTTGAGAGGTCAAGACTCTGAGATCAGGAGCCCATGTGACATTTCTTGATAAGCAGAAAAGTGGCACAACACACTGAAACTGTATTTAAATTTTTGTGTGATACATTTTTAATAAAATAAAATGTTTCACATGTATCTCTTGCAAGTTCTTTGTATTCTTCTCTCATAAAAAATAATTAATTTACTCAGCTACTTTATCACTACCTTCATGTTTTAAGGTCAATAATATTATGAAAACTACAGAACAGAAAACTTAATAAAGTCTGAAGAGAATCATTTACCTTTAGTTCTGCACGTCTTCAGGAGAGGACTATCTTTCTTAATGCTGCTCTGACAGGGATGTGTCTATTTGTTACTGCCAGCTGGCTCTGACTGATAAAGAGCACACGTGCAAGCACACACACACACACACACACACACACACACAGACACACACACACACACACACACACACACACACACACGTTTGCACATACATGTAGAGCACAATGACATGGAAAGGATCTCAGTAACTGTTTAACTCTGTTTTAATAGTCATGAAAAATGTACCACCAAATTAAGAATATGACTGGCAATTTAAACACTTCCATTTTATTTGAGTCTTTTAAAGCTGGCCAACAAAATATGCAAATCATAAAAATGTGTATTTAGACTAGCACACAATTCAGCATATACTGAGAATTAAGTTTTCTAAAACAAATGAACAATTCATTGGAATTAAATAGATTTTTTATTCAATATATTTTACATTTTTCACTAATTTGTGTAGATTTTAATTAATAATACTTGTATATTTTAAAATATTAAAATAAAAGATAATACAACACAACAGAAAACAAAGGAACATGTCACAGCATCAACATCATCTGTACAGACATCTGTGAAGGTCAACCATTCATGGAGACTATTAAAGCCTGAACAGATCTGGGATCAGGGAGTAGGGAATTCCATAGGTCTGCCCCCCATAATAGGCAAGCAGAAGGGACAGTGAGGCTGATAGATGAAGAGGATCTGATGGAGGAGGTTGGCAAGGTATGAAGGGGCGGGGTTATGAATGGCAACAGTATTCTTAAGTGAATGAGATATGATATAGGAAGTTAATGGAGTTGCTGAAGAACGGGTGCAATGTGACAGGCAGAAATTTGGCACTGCCGAATTCTGTACAAGCTGAAGTTTGTGAAGGGTTTTTGGGGAAGACCAAACTGAAGGGAGTTCCAGTAGTCAAGCTGAGAAGTGACAAGACTGAACCATTATGGCAGTGTTATGTGATGTGAGGGAGGGACGTAGATGGTTGATGCTACGAAGATGGCGTAGGCTCACCGTGTGATGTCATGTATGAGGGAAGTAATGGAGGATGACACCCATACCTTTAACTTGAGGGGTGGGAAAGAATGAGTAATTGTCAATAGAAATTTTATATCTGTCGGATTTGATTAAAGTAGATTTAGTACCAATAAGTAACAGTTTTGTTTTTGTTATTTAATTTGAGAAAGTTGCATGTGGGCCATTTTATTTCATAAAAAATGTAAATTAGTATGTAAATGGTAAAAAGCAAGGGACCCAGTGTCAAGTTTTCTGCAGTCTGCTTCAACGACTGACCAGACTTGAAAAAGGCAAAAGCCAACCACAGGCGATGCAGGAATAACTCAGTTTCTTCTGCTTTTGCTATGTTTAATGAAGCTTTCCCTAACCCTAACAAAACAGGCTCGAAACAGACTGAAAACAGGATCAGAGCCTGGAGAAGCAGGATCAAAGCACGATAGAAACAGGAACAAAGCACAATATAAAAGTATCAAAGCAGGGTGAAAAGAAACAGGATCAAAGCAATCGAAACAGGCTAATATAAGGCTTACATCCCTTTGGTTACCCACACTGATGAAGCATCCCCATCTTATTCTGGTTATGTTAAAAGAGTAATACAGAGACATTTTTAGATTTTTAGACCTACAACTCTTGTCTCACGGTCTGCATCTGTACTTTGCTGCAGCCGGATCACATATACTGCACGTTTGTTTTCTGTTTACACGGAAACTGCACTTAACTTAAGTACTACTTAACTATAAAAAATTATTGAACGTATTTATTGGTTTGTATTTCTTCCAGGAAACTTCCCATGAAAAGTAGAAACTACATAGAAAGCCACATCTGCAGCAGAAGTGCAGTAAAGGTGGCAACATGGTCTGTATCATGATGCATCCACGTACAGGTATTTATTCAAGTAGTATTTCTAGGTGCTTGTACTTGGTTATTTCTATTTTTAAACTACTTTAAATAATTGATTTCTCTGACAATTCAGTAATACTTATATTCTACTACATTTATTATATATTTTTGTGCAGCATTATTGTTACATTATTGGTATTATTATTACTTTACTATTATATTACTTTTATTACTAGCACTGCTAAATAAGATTGCAAATGCATGACTTTCATTTGTACTTTCACACATCTGTTACGTTAGAAGCAAAAGCACTACTACCACACTGTAGAAATATTTAGTTACCCACTCTGACTTCTCTGAGTGGCAGGAGAAGATGCTGTGGTCAGTGCAGAGGAAGAGTTGCTGCAGGAGATAAACGTGAATCCGCAGATCCCCTTTGTTCAGCAGCTCCAGCTCTCCATATCAGACTCGGACGTCCGGAAGCAACAGAGGATGTCGAGCTCTTCTCACTAGAACTTAACATATCACTCGGTGAAGCCAGACTGACGAGAAACAAGAGTTTATTTGTCACACCTTTATATAAATGGGGCACAGGCTGAGCTCACAGCCTTCAGGCAAAATATGTACCGTTCATCAGTACCAGCAAACACACACACACACACACACACACACACACACACACACACACACACACACACACACACATTCAAACTAAACTCACAAGCAGGATACTTCAACGGCATACTGTAGCTCAGTGAGGAATTAAAATATAAAACAGAAGCATAACACAGCATCAGTTGCTCATTACTGATCTACTTTTGCCACCCCACGCTGTATGTCAGGACGCTTTATCATGAGCACAGGGCTTTTAAGCAGTAAAAATGGCCCCACTGCCTTTAGCAGATATGAGTAATGGCAGCATGCATGCACATGCACCCTGCACTGCACCAACCCCCTCAGTTTGTCAAAGGCTCTCCGTTCACAGTTAGCCACTGGCAATAAGTGCATTTTCAGCTCAGCCAGCATGTATAAAAATGCTGGGAGAGGACATTTAGACTTGCCACATATGTTAAAAATATCACATTAAGATATGTATGAGGATCAGAGAGCAAATGAACAAGAGCAGAAGTTGGATTAAAAAAAAAGTAGATTCACTGTGGTGCCTTTCCAAGAAAAAAAGGGACTTTTATGGACGGATGCCTGGTGATAAAATCAAATGAAATTTCATAAAATACAAACACTCACACACCCAAACAAGATAATAAAAACAATATCCATGTTCAAATCTAGGCATCACAAATAACCTAAAATTGTTAAAAAAACATATTGTAACACGCATCCAAACCCTGATAAAATATCCAAAAAGATCAGCATTTATAAATTAGATACACTGAGTAGTAATTTAAATTACACATTTATATTATATATGGTAAGACTGTTAAAACACATCAGGGGCTAAAAGTGGGCAGACGCATAGATTCAGAGAAAAAAAAACTCTGACAAAACAACCCTCCAGGCAGACAAACTATACAAAGCACCAAGCTGAAGATAAAATTGTACAGCCAGAGTTAACACAGATCCATGTTAGAAGTCTGAAGGTCTCGCTGTAGCTCAGGGGAGAAACAGCAGGTGGCACTGCAGCCCAACTCTGTTCCGCTCTGAGAGCAGTCACTGGTCTTTCTCATGCATCTGCTGCTGCATCTTGTTGAGCATCTCCTGCATCCTCTTCAGCTGCAGAAAATGAGAAAGGTTTGGAGGGTTAAACTCAAGCATATAAATCTGAACTGGTTCGCAAGGGTTTAAGAGTTAACAGTGATTCAAATGCTGCCTCAGAAGCATCAGAACAGGACAAGAGGATGGACGATAAGATCGACAACTGCACTTACACTTAAATGTAATACATACATGCACCTGCAACCTTGCAGCATTTCTTAAACTTACTTACTTAAAGGGTTAGCTAAGTATTAAAGGATAGGTTCAAAAAATTTCAAGTTAATATCAAAAATCAAGTGCTCACATGAATGGACTTGAGCGCAAGCCCAAAGGCCAAAGTTACTATTCTTATTTCTTGTTTGGAAGAGCTTATTTAGAAGACACAAAATACTATATATCAATAATGCAAAGTGACTAAAAAACGATTATTATTTTCTCATGATCCGTTTATGGGCGTCATACAAACACTAAAACAGGTTTTGCTTGCTGTAATATTATACCTCCTGTTCGTCTTGTTCTTTGAAAGATTCCACCTAAAGATGGTTCCTGTGTAAGGAATGAAGCACAAGATCCACAGCCCTGACCTCCATAATAAAAAAAATATATGTGAATTTTTATGTGCATGCTTCTGCTTCTGCAATCTTCTAAATTAGACACATTTCACACCATCTTAACAGGAAAGCCATGTTCAGTGAAAGAAAACCACTTGCTTTGATTAAAACAAATCCCTGTTGCTTTATATTAGAAATTGTGAATCTATCCTTTAAACTGCAGCAGCAAAAAAAACCCTGTTTGCTCAATCTGTGCACAGACATGTAAGGATGTGGCAGTGAGCAAAGGTTGTTGCGCATGCTGCACAACTGGCAACTTCTGCTCCCTGAAACCACTAATGACTGTTTGTATGTAATGTTTTTAGTAGCAAGCTTCAAAGGGGCCAGTAGGTTTAAGATTCCAGCAGAGCCAGTGTGTCAACCTTAATTCAGTATTAATTAAGTAAAAAGCTCCTGAATCCAGATACATGAAGTTAGCATCCATCTACATATGCTTGTCACAAAACAATATTAGGAGGACTTTTAAAGAGTAAAGGGGCAGGGATGGAAGCATGGACCAATCTGAGATCAAGTCATAAAAATCACAGCATACCTCCTCGTCTTTCATTTTGATTAGTTTCTCAGTGTCCATATCTGGAGTGGACAGCGGCAGGATGGGGATGGGGCTTTCCATTCGGTTATCCTGAGCCAGTTTACTGAGAGACGACAATGAAGAAAAGAAAAGGAGGAGGAGTGAAACAAACTCATCTGTACTACAATCTGTAAAAGTCAGCAGTTGTTCTCACACACACCTGGTCATCTCCTGTATGCACTGCGCTCTGTAGTTTTCATAGTGGACATCGCAGGTGACGTCTTTGAGGTCGTGCATGTGCGAACGAATCAGCATGTTCCTCAATTTCACAAAGTCACAGTGCGACTGGTTCTCCACTGAAGCAAAGAAATATCTATATTTTAAGCAGTGTCTGATGAGAGCCGCAAAGACAGGGAACACATCACATGAACATACCTTCAACTATTCCCCAGGGATACAGCCGTCCTCTCACCCTCTGCCCTCGAGCCTCCACCACTGTGTTACTTCCAATCACGGCGAACGGGGTGCACTCCTGCACACGCAGACATGATGGTGAAATGTTTAATCTCTCTGCTCTGCCTTGATAAACGGTGTTACTGAGGCCAATGAGAAGCTCAAATGACGCACAACTGTATTCCCTGAGACAGGTAAAAGTCTGCTTGTTGCTCATTTTTCCTGCACTGGTTTTTCCCAGCTGATCGGTGGAGTCATGTTAATCACCTCTGAGCAGCCACTACATTCCACTTTAAAGGCACCCAAATGTTAAAATATCAGTTTTAATCCATATCACAAAGAGACTCAGGATTTCCCCCGTCTCAATTCTGTGTAACTAAGTGGAATTTTATTTACAATAAAAAGTGTAAAGACTCTTTGCATCCATCCAGACATAGTGTCCTGGTGAATGCTTCTTCAAACACTGTGCGACTAACCAACAGCATCTTAAACGTGCTCTCTAATAGCAGAACTGGGGGCTTGTGTCTGATTACTTTCCGACCATTCTGTAACTTTCTGTAACAGATAATCCAACAATCACTCTTGACTTCCTGCAGTCTTTGATGAGGCCTGAACTTCGTACCTTCGTGTCCCTAGTTATATTCTTCACAAACTACTTCTGTCACATTCCATTACACATTAGAAACCTTTCAAAGTGTCGACTGTTTAATTCACTGTGACGAGACAATGAAGACTCAAAAGACACGGAGATGGAGAAAAAGTGGGCACACGGTCACCAGGAGGCTCTGAGTTCCAAACATTGTGCTCTATGTTTGACTGCGTTCAATTCAAAACACTAATAAATTACGTGACCTTTATAAACTGCACAATACAGTTGATGTTAGACATAATGAAGCCTTTATGATTTTTTCTATGGCCATCGTCTTTCTCTGTATATCAAGTTTACCCTGGGCATTTGTGGTTCAGCTCCACAAACTGCAGAGGCAGCGGTTAAATTCTCAGTCTCTTCTAAACACACAGAAATAGCAATAGGAAAGACACTGAACCCCAAATATTTCCTTTTAAGTCCCTTTGAGTAAAAGAGGGTGAAGCGTGTGCCAATGTAAAGTGATACCGTTTAGAATCAATGGTTTATTCCATTCAATATGCAATGAGCTCCACGTTTTATAATTTATTGAATAGAATCAGTAGATAACCAGGCTCACCTTCAGCTCTTTGTCTAGTTGTTTAAACTCTTCATCCTCATCAGAGTCGCACTCAGGGAACTGGTACACTTTAATCCCAAACTTGTCTATTTCCTCTCGTATCTACACATGCACATTCACACACACACACACACACACACACACACACACACACACACACCAGAACAAACGTTACAGACAATAATTGGCGCACTTGCAAACATCTGGAATTCATGTGGAGCTTGAGGCATGGGACCCACTCTGTCTTTCAGCTTCTTTATCTCGTTGGGCGTGAGGCAGTCGGCTTTTGCAATGAGCGGAATAATGTTCACTTTCTCATGCAGAGCCTTCATGAACTCGACATCCACTGGACGCAGTCTGTAAAGAAAGAAAGACAGAGACAGAGCAAATTAATTCAAGTCCTACAAATCAATAATGTTTTAATTGATGACTCCATGAATAAGTGTGTGTGTGTGTGTGTGTATGTGTGTGTGTGTGTGTGTTATTACCCGTGCCCAAACGGAGGGATGAAATAGAGGCAGCAGTGAACTCTATTGTCCTGGATATTCTTTCTGTTCAGTCCACTCTCATCCCTGAAGTATTGCTCAAACTGCTGATCTATGTAGTCTGTGATCGGCTTCCAGCTAGGACATACACACACACAGAAAAACACACACACACACACACACACACACACACAGAAACTACATTAGCAGATCCTCCAGACACTGTGAATTTAGGTTGTTAGGCTGAATCAAGGACGCATCAGAGCAGCAGGTCTTCCATCTCACCACTCGTTGTTGTTTACAGCGTCTCCAAAGCCCGGAGTGTCTACAATGGTCAGTTTGAGTTTGACGCCTTTTTCCTCGATGTCTACAGTGTGTTTGATGATCTCCACAGTTTGGTTTATACGCTCTGAAAAGCATCATGGTGAAGAAGAATGGAAGAAAAGTGACCAACATGATGACAAAGATAATATAACACAAGAAAAAATATAACTCACCCTCAGCATTCAGTAACTTCCTGTCTTTGTAAAGGTCTGTTAGGAACAGGCTGTTGACCAGGGTGGATTTACCCATCCCAGACTCTCCTGCAGCACAGAGACAGACACACACAGTATAATGTATGTGTAATTAGAATGAACTAAGTGAAAATGAACCCAGCTGTTAAGTTATTATGTAGATCTCTTTAAGGTAAGCGTTATAGTTTTGCACATATTAAACCTTTGTGAGAGTAAATATGATAAAACAACCAAAACTTTAAACCAGCACATCACTAAAAATGTACATAATAACTATCATGAAGACAAGTTGTACTGCAGTTTTCTTGTACTGGACTACATTTACTGGCAACTGTCACACTTGCATCTTCAGCTACGAACTGACCTGCCACCATCAGAGTAAAGTCAAAACCTTTCTTCACAGACTTCCTGTGGACCTGGTTGGGCAGAGTTGCAAACCCCACATACTGCTTCTCCTGGGAAAGAAAAAAAGCCCAAAGAGGAGGAAGAAATAGTATTATTTAAAATGTCATTAATGGGCTGATTAAAGGATTTGATAATCAATTTATCTGACTTATTACTTATATACCATTATTGCATAGTTGAAACAAGTAGTTCATTAATATACTGTTGTCATTTTAAGTAAAAATACCAAATATTCTCTAGTGACAGTTTCTTGTGTGTGCGGTTTTCCCTTCTTATCTGATAGGAAATTCTATATCTTTGGGGTCTGGATACTAGTTACAAGTTACTTCCAGACTGATCATGTGCTATGATATAATAAGACAGAATCATTTATTGATCCCCCCACATGTAATTCACAGTTTATTACAGTGTATTTACAAAAAAGGTCTGACAGCATTTACCACTATAAAACTAATCAAACTAGAAAGAGCTTACTAAGAACTTTTCATTCAAATACTAAACAATTTATTGATTATAAAAAACTTTACCACTTAATATTGTTTAAGTGAATAATTCACTAATTGTTTCCGCTCCACAACAACACATCAAAAACTAACTGGTTAAAAACAAAAACAGACACCAGCAGCAGTCAATGTGAGAACAAAATGAATCTGGCAGCATCTGATGCAATAAAATCCCCACAACAGACAGGCAGGGTCGATAATGCAGAAAATCTACAACTGTGTGGAAAAACATGTGCACAGCCTTCCTCTGTGAGCAGCTGAGAAAAAAACAGTGTCTCAGATTTTCCACTAAATATCTCTGAGAAACACACAAAGAGAACCACAGGCTACCAGTCTCTCGCTGTGTCCAGCTCTGCATCTGGCAGCACGTCATCCTTACTGTGCAGTGCTACAGGCTGACGTGTAGATACAAATACACACACGCGCACACACACACACACACACAGAAGCTGCATTCAACAGACCTGAAAAGCTCTTTTTCACTCTGCAAACACTGGAGCCAAAACACACAGTCAGTGTCCTAACACGCTGTCATAACTTGTTACGGGCATTTCCAAGATCCTCCTCGGGTGAGGATTGCGCCAGCGCACACGCACACAAGCACAACCAAACACACAAACACAAAAAACCACAGGTGGTGCAGACACACTTGCCAAAGAGCCTGGGAGTAAGAATGAGGGAAATAAATCAATAACATAATAAAAACACTTGGAGAATAGACGAATCATCTCAGCAGTAAATCTGTCACCAAAACGATGCGGACACTGCCCTTACAACTATGAGGGAATCTTGTTATTGTTATTTTAAACTAATCCTGGATATTATGTCTTTATTTTCCATGCTACTTTACCATTGTTTTAGATTTCCCCACTCCTTTTGCTTGTTCTGCACACACCTCTCCCCACAAATCTAGCTCTTTACCTTCTGCCTGGCTGTTCTCACTCGTGGGCACAGCAGCCGTTCCACCAGTTTTTCTTGCAGCATGATGGCATCCATCCTAAACCTCTTCGACACTGATGGACCAAAATAGCCACGGGTTTCAGAAAGTTAAAAAACAGACTGGCACAGAACAGGAAAAGGCAAGTCTGAAGCCCTGAGACCTTGTCAAACCCGTCTTTCTCTCTGTCTCTTACCAAATAGCCTCTAACACACCATCTTCTGTTCTCTCAAAGTGTCTCTTGATTCCCTTTGTTTTCTCCTCCCTGTCCTCTTTCTTTCTTTCTGTCTTTCTTCTGCCCTGCAGCGTTCAACTTTCCCTGTTCAGACAGGTACAGAGGAATTCTGACTGCGAGAGTGAGGAAAACAGAGAGAGGGAGTAGGAGAGAGCTGGTAATTTGAGGGAGGCAGGGATGGAAGAAGCTAAAAGCTCTTAAAGAAACTCATTCATTGAGCCTGTGCTCCCTCCCCCAGCTCCGACAGTTGAAAAATAAAACCCTATGCTGAGAGAAATGACCACGAGCCTCGAGAAACGCTGAAGAAAGGAATTAGAGAAAGCGTTTAGACGTCACTGTTAAAAGATGTAAAACCAAAAAAACTTGTTTGAACTTGAAAAAGTGCCAAAAGTTGCAGCTCAGCACAAACAACAGATAAAGAGACATTTGCTGCAGGTACAGGCCTGTAGAATGGGATTATTAAATCATTGAGTAGATTAACCTGTCAATCCATATGTTTAGTCTGCTCTGTGACAGTGTGGTGAACAGAGACTGCTCTGCATTCTGTGAGCCAGTGGTTCACAGTGGATGCTTTAAAAATAAACAAAGGCTGCCCAGAATCCAGTAAAATTCCATCCATCCATCCATCATCTTAACCGCTGATCCTGTTGAGGGTCGCAGGGAGCTGGAGCCTATCCCAGGTGTCGTAGGGTGGTACAACCTGAACAGGTCTCCAGTCCATCTCAGGGCCAACACAGAGAGACATACACAGACAGACAACCATTCACACTCACATTCACACCTACAGGCAATTTAGAGCCACCAATTGACCTATTAACATGAATGTCTTTCATAAAGGCTACAGCCAGTTAGGGATTAGTGAATTTCCTTTTTTTTTTTATTATAATGTGATTCATTTTTCATGAGGTAAACAATTTGTGGTGATCAGATTCTATATGTGATCAAAACTAACAACTAAAATTGTAAAAATCAGTAGTAATGAAAGTTTAAATGGCTGAACTAAATTAAACTGATGCTGAAGATGTTTTGACCGCATGTGTTTAGGTTGTCCTGCAAGGCCTGCATTTGTGCAATGTCTCCAAGAGAAGGAGTTGTGGGAAATAAGTAATCACAGGGAAATATTATCTCTCATAATCATTAAAATTTAAGGGTGAAACATAGCTTTTTCTGCTCATTAGTGCTGGCAGCTGGCTGTAACTTCACGTTTAATAAGCAGAAAGCAATTTTCTATATATTCACATATGTGACACATTTTATCAGTTTTGTTAGTTTGTAAATACATTCAAACTAATTTTAAATTATTAAAGTCGACAATGTTCCTCTGCTTAGGGTTACACACACAGGCAGAATATGAGAAAACGGGTCCCTGCTCACAATTGTAGGGAATGTTTGGTCTGCTCATTTTTGTTGCCATTGTGATGGGAATGTTTTTGTCACTTGTCTCACTATATCATTTTTTTGTTTTGTTTTGTTTTTTCTTTTCATGGTTGCTTTTGTTCTCTCATTTTTTTGTCTCTTTTTTTGGTCACTTTTGACTCTTTTCATTTACTTTTGGATAGTTTTGCATTTCTTTGTGGTCTTTTTGTCTGAGATATGTGACACAACAGATAATTAACACTGTGAGGCTCTGGCCCAGGAGCTCTCTGAACTCTTGGGCCTCTGGGCCTGTGCCCTGTTGGCTTGTTCAGCAATCCATTCACTGTTAGACTGTGTGAGTGCATAGACTGTATAATGGATGAGGTACATTTCATTGCAGAGGTTAGACTCAGTTGCTTCCAGATGTGACAGCGCAGCGGCATGTGTATAAATGGGTGTGTCTGACTCATACATGATGTGGGCAGCAGAGCTTAAAAACTATTTAAAATAAAAGAAGCTGAGCTTTTTTTTTTCTTTTCATTTTTTCTTTTTCTTTTTCCACTCCACACCACTGGGGGGAGACATACTCGACTCAGAACAAACAAACAAACAAACAAACAAGTAAGTAATAAATAAATAAGTTTGAGCTGAAAAAGAAATTCTGTTTTTATCAGCTATGATGCAAACTTTATAATGAGTTTAGAGACATGAAAGAGTATCTCATTGTGTGTGGAGGGGATGGAGGGTAAATCTGAATAGAAGAAAGGAACAGATGTCTTTAAATGGTATCACAATAGCCCCCGGCCTAAACCCCCACCTTGTGTTTCTTAGTAGCCAGCTGTCCCTTTCTCCCAAATACACAAATGACCTGACACACAAACTACACATGATCTTTGCCAGGCACACTTCTTTTATGTTCAACTAACATCTTAAGTGAAGACAAGAAACTGTGTCTTGTATAAAGTTTTTCATTCTAGTGCTTAGGAAGCTTCAAAATGAAATGTTATTACTTACTTTTGCTGCACTAATTAAATCTGCCCCAAGTGCTGACTACCCCCCTTAATTTGGACAATGTTGGAAGTGATGTGAAAAAGTGCCGAATTTGAATGCTGATGAAATATGAACTTTTTTTTTTAATGTCTTGGTCTTTTACCGAGTTTGGGAAATGACCGTGTGAATAATATTTGAGAGACTGAATGTACCATGACTCAGACTGCTTGTCAGTCAAGTTGTTGGCCGATCCTGCAGAGGCAGAGATCCAGAGATCAGCCACTCAGTCAGCAGGCAGCAGTCAGCTTCTTCCTCTCAGACATTCAAAGCTGTGGCCCTGAAGGAAGTGACTCCCAAAAGGCCACAGCAGTTTACTCCACTGCCAGGGTACACACACAAACAGCACAGCACGCATGTAGTAGAGGAAATAATACAAACGAGAATGGTCCAACATCTCTTCATCTCTGCCAGGGCTTAAAGCAGTGAGATGCCACAACACAGCCACAAACACAGTGTGGCTGAAGGAGACTTTAACTGACCATGAAAAGACTCAGCATCACACTGCTGATAACAGGCTTTTTTAAACGACTGCAGTCATACCGCAGGATCAGCTAAGACTGGTCCACTGGCGATTACCAGCAGTGACCTAATTTTGCTGACCCAGTGTAGGACTAGAATATCATCCTCAAGCAAATATTTTCAAGTAACAAAAGAAATATTAAGTGCAGAATTAGCACATTATTGTCATTATTTTAATTGCCTAAGACACAGTGGCTGACCGATCTGAATAAAATATCACATCACATCTTGTTTTAAATCAATTATTAATGTCCTGTAGAGCAGAGGTAGTACAATAAGTACATTTATGCACATACTTAAGGTCAACTGTTGACGGCTCATATTTTAGTAGGACTTTTTTTTTTTACAGATTTAGTAACTAGGCACTTTAAATACACTGATTCTTAATACAAAATAATAAAAACTAATAAAGGCGGGTATAGTGTTATGGATTAAATACCTGATAGTTATAAGTGGTTTGAAATGAACAGCACAAAGGTACATAAAATAATCATTAAAAAGCCTGGATTTCTGGAGCAGATTTCTGCATTTATGTTGCCACAGCAACAAGTTTAACAGTGTCTAAAAATACGTTGTTTTTATTAGTAACTTGATCAAATAAATGTCCAGAAAAATTATGTTCTTCGTGATGTACTTGCACTTTTCTAAATAAAGTCCATTTTACATTTTAGTACTTAGTACTTCAACATGATTAAAGAAATCGAAATAATACTTTTAATTAAGCAAGTACCTGCACCTAACTTAGGTACAAGGTTTTAGATTTGAATACTTCTGCCACCTCCAGCACAACCAGACCAGCCAGCTATAGGTTATATCACTATTGATATGGAGATAAAACAGTTGGATGTTATCGGTGAAGAACATGCGTAGGGTGTCACTCTGATCAACTGGTCAAATTGTGTTAATAACTGGGGTGAAAATCATGTGGTGTTTTCCTGGCTTTAAGTCCACAGACAGGCTGGGATGTAGAGATCAACAGGGGTGACCTTTCCTGGCAACGCTTTCACTCCATTAACCCTGAATGCTTCTTCTAACTTGATGCCTGTTGACCAGTAAGTGAGGCAACACTGAGAAAGAGGGAGAGATAAGGGGAGATAGGAGGGGTGAGAGTGGGGGTATACAAACAGCATAGATGCTGTGCCCCCCAAGCCTCCCTCTCCCCACTTTGATTTCCTGCCTCAGAGATGCAAAGGCTTGTGCGCTCTTGGCTCTTTACCATGCTAATCTGACAGCATGTAATTGCTCAGCCAACAATAAAATTGCTTCACTGAAGATCACTTTGCTATTGAAGGCCAACTTCAGCATCCCCCTATTCAACAGCAATGGGAACTTGTGTGGGCACAGCTATAACCTTAAATGGAATCCATGAACATTAAGCAGAAGAATTCAGTCAGGAAAAAAGGAAAAATATGTTCCGGGATGTTGGAAGTTTCTCAGAAGTCTTGTGATATTTTATATTTTCTCTTTTGTGAAATATTGTTTTTCTATCCACAGCCCCAATACAGTGTCTCTATTATCTTCACTGTTGTCCTTAAACTATTGAAAACACGTCAGTTAACCATGCTACATCATCATCATGATGAATATGAACACTGTTGTGATGCAATAAAACACAAATATACAATTTGATTTGGCAAAAAACGGCAACACTTTTAGCAACAATGTGTGTCTGTAGCTATGGCTCACCAATGTATTTAAATCAACACTGCAGTCTCTTTAAACATTTCTAGATGACAAACTGTGAGTTTGTGACTATCCCTATAAGAATGCAAATCAAGACACCACCAGAAGATTGATTGTAGACAAAGACAGATGTTTCCAATATATAGAATTCATTAAAATCTTATTATAGGTATAAATGCAACATTTAAGTCTTATACAGTCAAAAATAACTGTTGGCAGTTCATTAGGGAAGAAGTGTTATGAAACAAATATAATACTTGTTATCTCAGTGGATTACTGTTGAGTCTCCTGAGCTGTAATTCCAACGTACTCATAATCCCAGGTATGTCAAGGGCGACCCAATACTTAAAAAGGTTTTTTAAGAACCACCATATTTGGGTCAGCCTCCAGTTACTTTCCAACAACGTTTTGAAATGCAGAGTCAAGGCATGACAAATACTGCAGAGGTACTGCATGTAGAAAAGAACCCCAGAGTATAAGAGATAAAAAGGAGTGGAGTTACATCAGGTACAAGAAATATTAAACAAGCCGGCACATATGACTGGATCATTGGTGTTAAATGCAGTAGTGAATACGAATACACTGCATGGCTGAAGCTCTTCAAACACATGAACAAGAACAAAGAGCTGAGGAAAAACTCACACATGCTAAAAATGACAGATACTGACTTATTTTAGGATTTGCTGTATTTACAGTGGCTTACTGTGATTATGTTAAAAGTCAAATACTGTATTTAATGTTTCCTTTTATCCTTCCTTTGTAGAAACTATCTCAGGCAGCCATCTAGTAAACTTGTTTTTTTCCCCTCATTCATTTTGTTTCTTATTGTATATGCTATGGTCTCATTTTGTTGCTATTTTATTTTATTTGTTTTTCCCTTTACATCTATTCTGGTAATTTTCTTTTTCATTTAGATTATATGTTCAGAGATCAGGCAGATTCAAGGTAAGAATCTCTCATGGCAAAGAAAATGTTGTTGCTTTTCTCCTATTCTAAACCAAAGTGGTTCATGTATTAAAGTGCATCAAAATGCAAACAGTGTAATATTAAACCCTTTAACAAGTGGGTGCCTGCTCTTTGGATGCTGCAAACTGATGCTGTTGTATTCTACTGGAGATCCTAAAGTTTCTTTTAAGTAAGGTACCAAACAAAAGCAAAATGTGTAAAAATGATGCAAAACACATCTAGAATATTTAATTTTACTGCAAAGGTGCTGCCATTAAGATACTTGTAAATAATATAAACGTTTTTCAATATATATAGATGTTATATACAATGTTTTAGTCAAATGGTTAAACAATCTGATACAGAAACTGAATTAAAAGTATGGATTAAGAAAGATTTTTGCAACCCTAAAGGGACATTAAAACGGTTTTATGTCACATTTTATGCTTTTAATGCTTTTTCTTGCAAAGAATTAGATCAAGTCTGTCACTTATATATAAAACTACAGTAAGTAGCAGTCAGCTTAGTTTAGCAATAAGACTGGAAACCTGCTTATGTTCATAGTCTTAAACTAAGTTTTATCTACAATAAGAATATGATAATAAGCATTTCCTGAAATAAAACCACTTACTTTAGACAAAAAACATATTTTTTATTTTTGGTATAAATTGGTTGAAGAACCAGGAGCTACAGGGGGTCCAATACCAATTTTCAATACTCCATCCAACCCCCTGAGACTCACCAATTCCAGTCTCACAGATGGTCCTCACTGAGAGCCAGTGAGGGTCCCATATGCAGCAGTGAGACCGTGTTTAAAGACAAAGAGGCAGTAAGTGGGATAGTGAGGAGTAATGAAGGAAGACTGGAGCAAAAGAAGGGGTGTGGGGGGAGTTCAGTGTGTCCAAAGTGAGTTGACATGTGCATGAACGTGAATACATATTAATCAACGTCTGTTTTCTTTTGACAATCGCAACACCCCCGAGATGAGACAACAAGAACATTTTAATGCAGTGCACACTTTTAAAAGAGTTTTGATATTTGTAAACAGCTATTTTGGATTCCCAGGTATTAAATAATGTTTCTGGTTTTTTAGTCTTTACAGTAATAATCGATATTAATTATCAATAGTAATTATTGATAGTGGGATTTTGTTCTAGATGCTGTGCCCTTTATTAGAAGGCCAGAGGTCGGCTGAAGGATCTACATGTTGAGCCAACAGATCTTTGATACATATGTAAATAACTTGTTAACCAATATTAATAGTACAATATAATATTACCTATACAATCTATGAACCCTTTTGATGGTGCTTTATTAGAAAGTGGCAGCCCTGAACCATGATTGTATGAGCAGAGCCTGTTTTTCAGCTGCAATCCAGAGTTTAAAGTACTTTTTTTATACTAGCTAACGGGGCCTGGTGGCTCAAATGTGTAGAGCATCGGGCTCTGTCAAAAGTAGAGAAGGCAGGAAGAACTACAGAAGATGAATTCGTTTTCCAAGACAAAACAACAAGATTAAAATAAAAAAGTACTTTTTATATTTAAAAAAAGTTTTTAGTCAAATCCAATGTATTAGATTTCCCATAGCTCCAAATGGGATTAAAATGAAGTCAAGACGCAGATGTGTTTCATGGATGCTGCAGTGTAACAGTAAGCCTAGTAAGACTTTTGTCTTTGCAAGGTTAAGAATGAGCTTTCAATCAAATCATATTTGAAGCCAAAAGTAGACGAGAGGTGCTCAGTAAAATAAAAATTAATCTACAGTATGATTTGTGTGACTCGATCAAAAGCTGCGAATTGACTAATTTCACGTTTTTAGATGATTGGAGCAGCTCTGAAAATATCTGTTCAGGGAGGATGAGAATATTTTTACACTGGGACCATGTTCATTTTAAAGGCGGTTTGTATGAACTTTCTGTGTCACCATATCGAGGTGACACATGCAGATTTAGTGTTGATGAAACTGTGATTTTCTCTAGGTTCTGATGTGTGATGAAAAATGTTCAGTGAAAATCTGCCCACACACACACACAGTAATCACCACATGGGAATGTGGGCAGGTCAGATGGTGCCGTCCACTCCTTCATATCAGAAAATTGTTGAAAACGGATTAAAAAAAGACTGTTGCCTGGTAACAGAATATCACAGCAAAGGAAATTACGGCAAATGTGAGGTAGGGAGAGATGCTCTCCGCTTTAACTCAGCCGTACTGATCATGTTTTTTTTTTTGTTTAGCTCCTTCCACCTCTTGGATGGCCCACAGTATGAGATATGTGTGTCAAAGTAGCCAACGGGGTCAGATGCAGCAGAGTATGTGGGAGTCAGGAGTGGATGACAGCCAGCTGCAAAACTCACAAGGTGTAAAAGCTATGTATTATTTTAAATACTCACAGTGGAGGAATGTTAGGAGAAGAGCATGTGGAGCTTAGACTTTAAGTTCTATTCTCTGGAAATGTCACATGCAATGACACCAGTCTGCAAGAATCATACTAATCCAGGTGATCCAGAAAGCTTGTGTGTCTCAGTCTGTGTTTTCTGTGGTGTTGGTATTTGACCACAAACATTTCAGACGCTGAATTTGGTGCAATTGTGAATTTGGGGGGAGAAAGCAAATCTCTCTGCAAGCTGACCAGCTTAAATACCAGCAGTGGAGGAGGACAAAATTCAAAACTGAGACTAAATACTGGACAAATATAAAAACAACCGCTATTTTTCAAATATACAAATAAGAGCCAAAATGTGGTTACATTATTCTTCATGTACATATAGATTTTAATGCTCGTATGTCTCACTCTCTAGTTTAGTTGGCAGATGCTGGTTTGGAAAGCATAGCGTGTTTTACCCAAATACTGGTTGACCAAACAAATAATGTATTTTTCTGCAGTGATCAGTTATATGCATTTTTCTCTTTTCTGCTACTTCTACACTACATTCACATGCAAATGTTTTCCTTTTTACTGGCTACTGAGATAGCTCAACTATTATGAGCTAATATATATTCCAATAATACATATTATTCTAAGATAAGCAGACTCAACATAAATTGTACATTTGTTCAAGTATTTCCCCATCTCTGAGTATATATGCAGAAAATATGCATGTGTTCTGTTTGATAGACATCGTTGTTGTCCTAGAGTTGCTGCTAACTAAACTCTGCCCTTCCTACAAATTCTAATGGCTTTTGGTCATTTTGATGATCAACACTATTAAGCAACATTATTGAATCATAAAACACACCCTGCACATACAAAAACTGCTTTACAGTCTTCCGACACTAAAATACACTAACAGGAAGAGGGGGAGGAGGAGGAGGGCCCAGGGTCATCAGACATGCGACCTCCCCTCCAGGCTCGTGTGACAGCTGTGTTTCAGCTGAACAATGCTCAGGGAGGGCTCGCTAAAGGCAGCCAGCATCAGCGACTGTAATCATGAATGGTCCTGGTGTAACGCTAACAATTAGGTCGCCTGAACGAGCAGTACGCGCAGAGAGATCTGCGGGCTGCGGAGAGACGGAGGAGAGAGGATGGAGAGAAGAGGATGCTGGATTTGGGTACCATGTTGGCTGCTCCACATATGCTCTTATAAATGAAATCTAACCCCTCCTGCGCCTGAACTGATGGCCATCAGAAGTCAACCTGTGATGGCATGGCCACACTAAGTATTCAAACGATTGGACAACAGCAAAAACGTGCGACCTGATGCTGCCTCAGCCGAGGCCGAGCTGTGCACGGCTATACTCAGACAATACACCTTGCAATAAATAGCCATTTTAAGATGCACTTAAAAGCAGACAATAAATACATTAAATGTCGCCTCTTACCTCGGTGCTGTCCTCTATTGGCCATCACCGTATGGATAAGGAGGCGGCGCAGGTGCAAGGATGCGGAGCGACGCCCAGGGACACAGAAACATGAAGCAGTCACTGCATTGATTCTTATTAAACGCATAACCGTAAATAACCGCAGAAACCAGGCTCACCTGTTTTAACTGGGATCCGGCTTTTGTATCTGTTATTGGTCATCATGTTGACCGATCTCCTCCCTTGTTTTCACAGCAGCGACGGCTCACAGAAAGCGGCCCGTTGCTTTGCTCCAAACCCCGGACAGAGAGCAGGAGGGAGGGTTGAGCTGACAGCTGAACGCCCCTCCTACTCCCCTCACCCAATCAAAGTGCAGAGATTTCTACAAACGGGAGTCACGCAGGATGCCGTGAGGGGGTCAGGGTCAAAACTCAGCCTCCCTGACACCAGTGAAGATTATTTATTAAGTCTGTTTTAAAGTCAGAAACCGACTTTCTGATTATAAAGATCTCAAAACACCGGTTAAAAGGGTAATCGATTGTTGAAAACGTATCTGAAACATTACAATATTATAAAACATCTAAGTGATTTTTTAAATATAAATTAAACAGAAAAATCTAAAGCAGTAAGATACAAACTACCGCAACTCCATAAGTTTCCCTTTTCTATTAGTCTATAAAACCACAAAGACTTTTACCTTTACATCCAATAAAACAGCCTTTTAAAAACATCTCAACATTCCGTCACTTAAACAGTGCTGCAGGGAAACACCATGGTGTTAGCAGTAACCTAGGTAAGTTTCTTATTTTTAAATAAGTAGTGGTCACATTATCATCATTGGTATTGTTAAATGTAAGTTCACAGTTGTTGTTGTGTTAATGGGTGATCATAAAATCCAAAATGCAAGATGACAAGATATGATGATATACATTGTTTTGTGATTTACCTGTCTCTTTCCCCATTTCTTTCCCCCTTTTTCACTCTACTTCCTGTGTAATGGCATGGAAACCTATGTTTAAATGGTTAGACAGGTTTAAGTACCCCGTTTTACGTTTGTATGTCTGTAACATGTATATTCATAAAAACTTGTGTATTTAGATTCCTTGGTTTTAGCATAGCAACTAGCCACCAACATCACATCAATTAACACATGAAAAGGATCTTGGGATATGATGCTGTGAGGGGTCGACCCATTGGAGCCTTCGATACCAGGTGGCTGCCAGGGGAAAGTAGAGGACATTTTTAAGAGCTTTAAAAATGGTTCTCTCCTTTGAAGGATGCAGCCCCCAAATTGAGACACAGTTAACAGCTACCAAAACCTATATTTGATTTGTTCCCACTGTTAACTCTAGTGAACAAACACAAATAGTAGACGGAATAAAAGTAAGCCAAGAAACAAATGTAAATTTTATCTAACAAATTTTATTTCAAATTTTTAAAAAAACATGTTGATGCTCAAGAATTAATGATGTTTGTCTTAATTCCAACACACAGATTTGCGTAAGTAACAAAACAATGGCACATTGTTGACAGTAGAATTGGATGGACGTGCTGAAGAAAAGGGTTAAGTCTGTTGCTCACAGAGTGGTAGACGGTGTTTGCATATAAAAGTTAAATGTATTATTCTGATAATGAAACGTAAATGGCTAAATAGAGTAAAGTAATGAAAAACTGAACAGGTAGTGTACAAACAGACATTTCACACATTAAATGGCATCAGTGGAACAAGTATGGACACATACAGATACTGGACTGAACGTTTAGATTAGTTTTCAGTCTGAGGTTGTAGTTTTCTTTGAGATTAAAGGTCCTGCAGCTCTAGGTGATTAAATGTGAAAATCACACAACATGGCCGTTTTTTTTTTTCAGCTAAAACACAACTCTAAGGTTTGTTTCTCCCTTTAGGGCTATAAAATAAGATTTCTAAATATTTCACCTAGAACACCGGATATGATAGTTCTCAACAGTCAATACAGTTATTGCATATACTTACCTTTCACTGTGGTTATATAGTATTTATAGTTACGGCATTATCAGACTGAAACAAGCAGGCACTGAAGGTCTAAAACCATCTAGAGGTAAAGATGACGGGCTTCTGAATTACTCATAGGCCAACAGACAACACGAGGAGCACGTTGTAGTTTATAAGTTAAAACATGTTTAAACTGTTTTAGCTGAAAGTGCAAAAAAAATTAAAAATAAAAAGAATAATTTATTTCGTACATATATTTTTGTAAACATGATGTGTGATGGTGAAATCTCTAAGTACCATTGTTACTGGCAGGTCGGTACATGTGGCAATCATAACTGATGTTCTTGTTTTTTGTTTTTTTAATTCTGTGCAGTCCAACTTAGCAAACCAATACACAAATCTGAGTCTTGACAATATGTTAAAGAAAATATGAGTGGTGAGCTTCTGAACAGCTAGATAGATAGATGGATATTTGGAAGGAAGAAGAAAAAGAGGAAGCACCGTGCTTCCCTTCTGTTTTGACCCCTTTACTCGTCTGATTTCATCTTCATCTGCGCCTGCATCTGAGCAATCATCTCCTGCATGCGTCTCAGCTACAAAGACAAGAAACATTTAAACAATGTTACAGATATGATAAAGTGTGGTTTATTGTAAGTTTCAGTTTAGCTGTTAAAATAAGCAGTGATATTTTTTAAATTATTCACCCAGTATAGCCTCAAACACCCTGAATATTTCTACATTTAATCCTTCACAAAGTACTGACTGATTGATTTCAAAACTGTGAAATATATAAGACTAACAACAATAAACACAGATCACATCAATTCACTTTAAAGAAAACAAATCTATAAAGACAAAACTGCAACGTTGCCACAGAGAAGCACATGTTAAACATATGCTGTAGTACTGAAACAATTATTCTGTAAAATATGAGAAAAAAAAAAAAACAAAAGCCCTGTAACAGCACAAGAGAACTTTAGGTAGCAAGCTCAGACTAACAACAGGCACAATGCAAATCACCTGCACTAAACTTCTGACATTATGGGCTCAAGCTAAGGAGAATTTTTCATCTTTAATGCAAGCTGGAAATTCATTCAAATTTATAAGATGAAACATGACAATAACTAAAATTTGTCAACCTTTCTAAAAGTATGTATGGCAAAATTAATTATTCTGTATCAGTTGCAATTTGTTGCTGTATTTGGTTTGTACAAGTGAAATACACAGTCTCATACATTTTATTCAAGCAATTGCTTACTGTGAGACTCGAGCCATCAGTCAAATGCGTTTTAGCTTTAAATCAACTGCAGTGAATGTGAAACCACATGAACTACACTTCTCGGCAGACACTTGTGAAATACATATGAGCTTAGATGTTAGCTTCCCCATAAATGGAGCCTGTGGCAAAATGTGATAAATTTACCATGTAGTGCAAAGTGACTAATGTTCACAGCTAAGCTGTTAAGGGAACTGCTAGAGAGAAGTCCGGATTACATAATATGTTTCGGTTTGTCAGGCTGATTTGTAGTGCAGGTTCAGCCTGAAATCCTGCCGGAACAAGACAAGGTTTTGTCCATGAGGACATATTTTAGCTAACTAGCAACAAGTAATTATTTTAATTATTAAATAATCTGGTTAGTTTCATTTTTTACATTACAACGCAGACTTGCTTAAACCTGCTTTATGAAGGTTTTCTTTTAAAGACCGCACCACATAAGGACAGTATTCGATTTTGACTCTTGCTTACGCAGCAGTTATGACACTTTCCTGTGAAACACCCACCTTGAAATTCTTCACAAGCTACAAATGTCCAGTTTTAAGAATTGAGACAATGAATTTTAGATAATACAATGAGTTCAATTAGATCACGGAGATTTTTAGTAACTCACGAAGGAACTTTTTTTTTCCCACTCAAAATACCCAAAAGTAGATTTAGTTTTTCCCTGAGGAGCTATTACTACAAAGACACATTAACAGTTAAGAGCAGTTAAATAAGTTATTGCCCAACAACAAGCAAGTTGCACACAAAATAATGTAACACTAATGTTTGTCCCTCAACGGTCAGGGTGAATCAGAGTTTACACTTCATCCAAGGTTCTACCAGATGGATTCTTGTGGTATTATTACTTTTGAATTATAACAATAACATAACATATATATGTATTTATGTATAATATAATTTCACTTAATCTCATCTCACATAATCACACACATAGTTGCTAGGATCAATAGGGCAAATCAGCAATTTTTTTCCATTTCAAATTATATTTACAATGCAAGAAATTCAATTTAACATAACATCTGTGGTAGTAAGATCTTTTTATACATTTTTCAAAAATAAATTATAAAATTTTAATCCATCCTTGGCACTGCTGTTGAGTGTCGTCTTAAGGAAATGAGAATGTCCGACCACATTTAAAGGCAAACTGTGATGACTAAACAAACTATGAAAAGAAATGTCAATCTATATAACGTCACAGCAGAAATCAAAGAAGTAAATAAACAAAAACTTACACTGACATTTAACTAAAATAGACTTATTAGCATTAGTCACACAAAAATAATGGATAGCAATTGAATTTTTTATTTTATTTTTTTTGTCCTTTCGGCTTATCCCCTGAGTTCTGTGTCACCACAGCAGAGCATTGTTCGCATTGATTTGGCAGTTTTTACGCCGGATGCCCTTCATGATGCAACAACCCCCCCCAATTTCAGCACTGCACAGCTGGGGATGGGGATGGGCTGTTGGGGGTTCAGTGTCTTGCCCAGAGATACTTCGACGTATACTTAAACACACTTCGAACCACTGACCCTGTGGACCGTGGACGACTGCCTTACCCAGTGGCCCCGTAATAGCAATTGAATAAACTGTTTAAAAATTAATTAAACATTAAATTGTGTCTGAATAAATTGTGTCCGAAAGGTAAATAACTTCAAATGCAAACGTAACAACTGGACTATTAATAATATATATAATCACACAAAAAACCTTTACCGAGATAATAGCATTTTGAAAGTCTCACCAGTCACACAGTTAAATACACATTTTACTGTATGTTGATTTTATGTATATCGCCATCCAGTGGCCAGGAAAAGAAGTTCACATGGTTCACGTTTTAGCTCATTAATGTCAGTTTCCTTTTTTAGTTATTTTTGTGTGGTTTTATGTTGTAAATAAAATCAAGCTGTTTTGGGACAACTGAAAGGCTGAAAACTCTGCTATTCTACAGTTGTTATAACATCTGAAATATACATTAATGGCTGAAGAACTAAAGAGCATAATTCAGAAAAAATCAAGACAAGTGAAAATGCTTGAAGTAACCTCACAATAGATTTCAAATTTCTACATTTAATTCAGATTTAATAGGATAAGCCAATGTCTTTTTATTGACATTAAGGAAGAAATCATCTACAGAGAGATAGCGAGAGAGAGAGAGCGACAGCGAGAGCGAGAGCGAGAACTGAGACTTTGTTCTGAATCATGGTAAACCTAGCACTACCTCAAAAAACCGAATTCACAGAAAAGGCCAGGGCCTTAAGCACTTGATAAGTATTTATTTTTGTAAACTATTAAAAATCTATTGATGTAAATGAAAAAAAAATAAAATTAAACCTAAAGACATACTTATGTTTCATTGGAAACTCAAGTAGTTTATGTTTGGTTCATTTATAATTTTATTGACTTAATTATTTTTGCTATATACTATTTCAGTAATTAGTATGTTTTGCAATAACCCTTTACACATTCAGATGACCTGCTGTGCACTAACAGCGAAAATACATGTCACAATGGAAAATGGTCTTGATTTTTCAATCATTATTAAAATCAAAAAACCACAGACAACTCATCACCACCAAATAATGCTTTACTACCAACTGTCCGTCTGGATGAAGACTACATGTTTTGGGCCCATCAGGATAAAACTGGATAAAACTGGCCCAGGACATCCAGACAGGATATGATGGCATATCCTTCCTGGGCACAGTGTTTACAAACAGCTCTGACTGCACCCTGCCCACTCACTACAGTATAGCAGAATTGTAGAAGTAACATAAACAGGCAAATCAGCTACAATCAGGAAACAGGTTATTGCCTCATAATATGCAGGCTCAATGGCCAAGACGCTAAACAATGCATTTCAAACAAATGGGGTTAAAAAAATAATTTTTCGTTCCATATAACATGAAAGAATTGAAAAGTTAACAGGTTTGAGGTCTTGCCATTAGTAAACCAGAGCTACATCTTATCAATACCATATTTACAACAAATGAAACAAGTAGTGTTTCTACACATTTAGTGTGAATTCACACTTCGCTAAATAGTGGGCATCTGACTGGGAACCTTTAAGTGATCACATGCAGGAGTTTTTTTTTTTTTGCCTGCCTTGAGAAATGTTACTACAACTGTGAGACTTGAACTAAAAATACTTAAACTGCTTAATATTTACTATAACTTAATTGTATGGCATAAATTACTTGAATTATGCTATTTTTTGCACCCAACAATGTAAAGACTTGGCATTTTGTCACCCATTTCTTGCAACAGAGTTGCATTAGCAAGGGAACTCAGCCAGAAAGAACAGAAATGATTACAGCAACTAGCAACTCCTATCACATACTGTATGGCATAGTGAGAATTGAATGATCCTGAAGAGCCTGAACTCATTGCCATTTAAAATTAAGACAAATTATAGAACAAATTAGGATAAAGAGTTAACTTGCAGCTATGTGTGGTCTTACCTCAGCTTCCTTCTGTAGCAGGATCTGGTCCTTATCCATCACCTCCTCATCCACAGCTCTGCAGGGACAAAAACAATAAATTAGTCTTGCCTGAAAGAGAAGCATCCCATCGGCTGTCGAAAATATAGCAATCAGTGTCTCACCTGCCCACCCTCTTCAGCCTCTCTGAGCGGAAGTTCTCATAATGCAGATCTTGAGTTACCTCCTGAAGGTCTTGCATGTGGGTCCTATAAGACAGACATGCAATCCTGTCTTCACACACTAGGAGGCAGTAGAGCTGTTTTCTCTAGTAGACTACAACCAGCTTTATGGAGGCAGACATTCTGTTAAGTTTTTAAAAGAACTTTCTTCTCTATATTGGGTTACTGACTCAGTTTTATTACCAAGCTGACTCACACAAGCATGGTGCGAAGTTTGAGGAAGTCATTGTGCTCAGGGTTTTCCACTTCAACGACTCCCCAGGGATAAAGACGACCACGGATCTTCTTTCCCTTCACCTCAATCAGCTGGTTGGAGCCAATCACAGCAAAAGGGATGCTTGCCTAGTAAAGACAGATTAAGGTCAGTGCATCCCCAAGAAGAAAAAGTGTGAGAAAGGGACTGGAAAATAAAGATATCTAAGTGGAGGAAAGTGCAGTAAAGGGAAACAAGCATGAGAAGGCAGAGAATGGTATCAATCACTAAAACAGGAGATGAAAATGTCTAACGTAGCATAATTACAGCTGATGTCAGCAGTTTTACCCACCTTAAGGACTCTGGTTTGTTCCTTGAACTCCTCGTCTTCGTCAGAGTCTGCATCTGGTAACTGATAAATTTTGATCCCATGCTCCGCGATCTCATCCAGGATCTGAGAGGTGGAAACAACAGAAAACCCACAGGGTGAGGCAGGAGTGTCACAACCTCATTGTGACCCTCTGACATATCCCCCTGCCCAAGTCATGAACCCTGCAGAGGTGTCACAGCAGGAACAATCAAAAGGTACGCCTGACCTTAAATCATTAAACTTTGTGTGCAGTAGATGCATTATGTAGTTCTTGCAGATGTTGATTCCAAAAAGGCAATGACCTCTGTAATATATCTACATATTTCCAGTGTATGTATAAAATTTATGCATTTGTGAGAAACAAATAACAGTTGTTTGCTATGACTAATAAACAGAAAGTGAGAGAGCCCTATAAACTAATAGACACAGGGTGTGAGTGAAGACCTGTTGTTGCAGCAACAACTTTAATTAAAGCCCCCCAATGGAGGAAAAGAGTGGTGAGACAGAAAGGGTAGACAGGTGAAAAGTAATAACCGCCTGTGTGTAGGTGTGTGTTCAGGTTCGGAAAGAACAGCTACACGCTTCTCACCCTTTAGTCACAGGCCCACCGGTGAAGAAACAAGTTAAAACAAAGGAACTTTCTTCACCACTACCTTAGGGACAGATGTCAGTATTTATTATTCTAAACATCAAAGCTGCATTTTTCTTTTGTTTTCCCAGGAGCAGGCTTTTTTAATCCACAATGTAATCTTATATAATGGAGCCCAAAAAATGTCAAGTGTTGTTTCCCTGACTTTTGGGAGACTTTCATGTACTGTACTGTATAATAGGACAGTGGTGAGTCAGCCAGGAGCCTGGGAAGTGAGCGCAGGTTTTCCTACAGAGCACAGCTTCTGTTTGAGCCCTTGTTATGGCTGTTGCTTGTTTTCTCAGTGAGCTCTGTGCGCAAGATAGTGCGCATGGGGATAGCTGGGTATTGTTGTGGGGCAGATCTATAAACAAACAGGCCTTACTGGACTCAGGAGAGCGTGACACTGGACCAGAGGCTCTTTCTCATTTATTCGAACATACGTGATTTACTGAGCCTTCCAACATGGATGCTGGATAAACATCACCCGGTTGGGGCAGAGCACTGAGAATACTGGAAATCTGTGCACTCAGTGGGAAAATAAACATAACTCACACAATGGCAGGAAAACTGAAACAAACAATGTATACAGTAACAGTACAGTACAGTAGCTACGATAGAAAATTTCAGATAAAATGCAATAAAATATGAAAAAAAATCAAACTTTAAGATCAACAAGAAATCTGTTAAATGAATAAACAAGAAAGACAATCCAACATTTATAATGAATGCAAACTACCATTAAATATCCAGAATCATCATCTGGTCATTGCACAAACATGAGTCCGTTGTCTGCCATCATCTGTTTCCAGACCTTGCTAAGCCAAAAGCTGCAAAATGGCTGTTTACCTGAATTATTCTGTTCCGTAACATGTGCTTAGTATGGCCTGACACCTATAATCAAGACCTCTCAGGGATCATCAGATGTCAAAATCACTGCCTGCTCCAAATCCCTGTTGTCTCCTACTGATTTACTGTACACAATGTAAGCCCTAATTCCTAATGTTACACCAGCCTCTCCTTCACACAATTGGGTATTTTTGTTGGCACAGAGGTGTTGGCAGTGAGAGCCATTTTAATTTTATGACCATCCTGTCCAGCTATAATACAACCCCCCCACCACTATTCCTCCCTGTGCTCCTTTGGTTGGCCATGCACGTCCTCTAAGTGCACTTAGGGCAAAAGGCAAACAATGTCACACAACACTTTGCCCCAGTAATAATCAGAAAAGGAAGCCAAATATTTATATTTTTGACTGAGATGATTTTGACACTGTGTTTATGGAAATATTCCAACATGACTCAGTTAAAAATGGGTTGGAAATAAGACAAACAGCAGGTGAATCATGCTCTAGTATAAGGTCAGACTCATTCAAAGTCTAGGAATAGCAGTATTAAATATAATGTAGTGGTTATGTGTAACCCAAATATAGCTGCAGGTCTATACATAGATGTAATTAAACAGGGTGAATTCACGGGATACATGGATAAGCGGTTTTTCTACAGTGGTGCAGCACATCTAACCAAAAGCCCCAAATGTAATGATACAGGATGCAAACCCATCATTATATGGATCAACAGTTTTATCGCGTCAGCCTGCTGAGGGAAAAATATTTTTATGATTTGTTCATTCTAACAAGAAAACCCACAGAAATACTAATGAGTCAAACACCTGCTAAGCGATGAGAAATGATTGCTGGACAAACAACCTTGGACAAAAACAAATAGCTGCTGAAGAAAAGAGGAAAGAGACACAACAGGGGATTGTGGTGAACCCTGCAGTCCTGACATTCAACAGGTAACACCATGTACAAAAACACACTCACAATTACACAGTTTTCTCAAGTGGTTCCTGAGAACCTAGAGTCCTCTGGCCTGGCATGGTGTTTGTATCCATGAAACAAAAACTCTAACAGGGAACAATACTTGGAAGTACAAACATGTACCAGAGCATTCTTAGGAAATCAACAACGTACAGAGAGAAAAAAAAAAAAATCACAATACAAAACAATCAATCTGCATCTCAACACTAATCAACCCCAGTCGAGAAGAGGGACAAGACTAGCAGCACTTTTAAACAATTTTAAGTAAGCTCACAGCTGACTGCCAGCTTCTGTCGAGTGGGAATGAATATGTGCGTTAGTGCTATTAGAAGTCATTATTAAACTTGGTTTCATACTGAGAAAACACCTTGAGGGACAGAGGCCCTCTTTTTCCAAGATTGCAGAGTTTATTAAATTAAAGTTCTGACCATGGTGGGCATTCATTTCATTTTGCTGAGTTCATTTTTTCATTTATGACATTGAGCAGGTCCAAATGTGTGTTTGCAACTAAGTGAACATAACCATTTCATCTAGCTGTTTTAATACAGAAATACCTGTTCTACATTGGAAAGGGCTAAAATGAGGTTAGATGTATTCACACCCTTCAGCAAGCAGCATTCATTTTAACAAAATTAACAGTAAGGAGAGAGCTCTGCATGTAGTGCATTAAAACCCCCAAACTACAGAAGCTGTTTAAGGAAAACCTTTCAGTTTATCACGGTCATAAACTCATTCCAATGACAAGGCCAAATAAACACAGACACACACACCTTCAGTGTACGTATCATCGGGATTTGCAGTCCTACTGTCTGTTATCTTACTGTCTAAACAAAACTCCCTAAGAGAACTGTCATGCTGCGGTTAACGCATAAAAATGTCAGACATGAGATAAATGAAACACCAGTGGGTCTGATATTCCAACTGTCTAGCAAAAATAAACTTTGTAAAATATGAGTTCTTAACAAGCAAAATATGTTCTCTTCCTACATAAAATAAATGGCAAACCCATTTTTTAATAAAGAAAATATATGGTGATAAGTAGCGATATCTCCAGTTGTAATACTGAATCTAGGATGGTGAAAACTCAGATAAAAGTACAGTCTGTAGTATGTCAATAAATTACATAAATACAATCTAAAACAAGGAGAAAGGCTGCTCCATTGGCTTCTTCCAACCAAACACACCAAAACTCTATTCACTCTTACGCATATAAAGTATTCAAACTTATATTGCTAAACTTAAAACATGAGAACAAATGCCAGGAAACAACTTTCAGCTAACTGGCTCTCGCTTGCCTGCAGGCAGTCTGAGGGGGTGAGGGAGCCCCATACAATACCTGATCTAGGGGGGGTCAAAGGGATTTAGACCTTATACCAACCTCACTCACACTCTCTATCTCACTCTACAAAAATGTCTTCACTCTGTTGATCCTTACTAAGTAGTAAGTGTGTGCACGCGCGCGCGTGCGCGCACACACACACACACACTTTTTGACTGGGTTTAATCTGGCATCGGGAGTACAAAAAGAATTTATGTGTGTGAAGTTTAGTAGCGCAAGAACACCAGTGGATTAGAAGAGGTGAAAGATGACCTGGCATGAGAAAATATACATTTTCTGCCATATTTTACAGCTGCTTAAACATCTACATTAAATATACCTATACTGTAGAGTACAGACTGACAAATGCGGCACTTGAACAACAACAATAACCCTTTTTCAAAAGGATTTAGGAAACTTGCATACATGCAAAGACACACATTCCAAATATTTCCAGTCAGAGGCTGAGATGGAGTGGACGGTCCAGGCTGGAACAGACCAGACCAGACCAGAGCTGAGATGGAGTGGACGGTTCAGGCTGGAACAGACCAGACCAGACCAGAAAAGCTGGAGTTGTTCTAATGGGAAGTACTGATGGAAAGCATAGAGGAAGTCCCACAAACATGGTAATGTTATGGCATCATATGAGTAGCGTGATCAACACTATGCAAGCACACAGACACACAAACTCACACTCCTATTGTCTGGGCTAAGTATTAGTACAGTTAAGACCACCCACCTCTCCCGCTGATCAAAGAGCATGGAGGGGAACAATTGAGCTATTCATGTAATGTTGTATTTAAGTGAGATTTAGAAGGGGGCAGTTTAAGTTTAGCATTTCAACAACATATAAGTTTTATGACTTGTTCTGGTAATCAAAAGGGTCTTCAAAGGTAAAGTCAAAAGCAAAATGTGACTCATTAGCAACACAGCAAACCTGCTGTTTTCAAGCTATAATTGGCATGTACTTTTACTTGCGAACAAATTGAAACACACATTTATTGTTTTCAAATCTATAGAGACATGTGGCAAACCCTGGCACAATGACTGCTGGAGGCCAGAAAAATAAATGTATCCTCGTGCTTAAAATAGTGAGAGGAAAAGGACCAGGCACAAGCTCCACAGGGTCACGCACATGGGCACACAAGTTAGGAATGAAGTAACCACCAGTCAACATGTACTGATGAGGTACCAGCATAGAATAGCAAAGACACAAAAATCATCAAACTTACATATTAACACATCATTTATCAGTCACCTATACCTGCCTCATAATTTCTTCTAGCGCAAACAGATTGGATCACTCTGGGCTAAAACTGGTTCACCTTCTGGTATTTCCATTTAAGAAATTCTGGTGAGAATACTGGCTGCTGTACGCAGTCCGGCACTGAAAATGCGTCCCCGTGGGGCTGTGGAGCTGGTTCACACAGTGGGAATGTGGCGAGAGACAACAGCAAATCAGAAAACAAGGGGAAAACTGTGACAGTGCCTTAGCCAGTGTGAAATGTGGTAACTACTGGAAGGGGGTGGGGGGTGGGTGGGGTGTCTCTTCTAACTTGAAGACCTTGAGCAGTGATGGACAGGGAAAGACAAGATGCTGACTGTGAGGAGAAAGGAGAGTAGGGAAAGAACAAAAACCAAGACAGTGGAGGGAGGTAAAAGGGCTGCTTTCCCTGCTGCCCGCAGCCTTGTGTGAGAACAGAAGAGCAACTGGGTTCTCTAGTCCTTTATGACCTCTAGCTTAGGAGAGCAGCCTTTCATCTTCACACAAAGGAAAAAAAAAAAAAGACAGATTGAAGCTTATACCAAAAATGCAGCAGTTTGTCTTCAACTAGCTTTTAATTCTTTAGTATATCTGTGTTTTTGTTCAGTTTGACAGTGGTGAGCATTAATTGTGCTTTCCTTTCCTTCAAGGCAGTGTTTTTTAAAATTTCACCAAAATACATGATTTATGCAAACTGTTCTCGTGAAAATCTTACTTACAAAAAAAGGAGCTTTTGCCCTTTAATTGTTTGGCTGTTGGGTAGATTACTCCTCTGATGTCTAAGGTGCCATCCAGCACGTGAATGCACAAAACAAACAACAAAAAATGAAACAACAACAAAAGAAACTTTTAAGACTGTAGCTTCACTTTTCTGTCAGTTAAATTACTTAAATAGTTTGAACTAAAGGAGTATGTGAAAAACAGCCCCAAAACAATCTTTTGTTCAGATAGAGATAGACAAAACATCTGCGTAACATCCTCTATGTTCAAAAAGAAAATAACCAGCAAAGCAATTTAGGACTAAAGTCCCATACAGGATATGACTATGAGGGTCCAGTCTGAGAGGATCAGCCCTTCAATATAGCCCCCTCCTCAGGGCTACTTCTGAGGTAGAGACAACAGCAGCCCTGCTGAAGGAAATTGGCATTAGAGCAAACAAAAAAAAAAACAAAAAGACAACACAAGGCTACAGAATAAGAAAGCATATGGCAGCTGAGTAAGTCACTGCCTGGAGAAGAAAGCCTGAGCAAGAGGCAAGCAATGCTAAGGAGATGAAAACTGAACAATGTAAGGTCTGTTGACCTGAGCTGCACAGGGCAACAGGTTGTGTTTTGACAGTGGAACAGTCTTAAGACACTGGAGGAAATATATTGTTTTTTTTACAAGCTGTTTCCCCTAAATAATAAGAGAAGGTTTTAGACAAGCCCTGAGAGGTGGGGGTCCCATTTACTAAAAGACAAATGACTCTATCCAGTAAAAAAGTACCCTGTGAAAAAACAAACTAATACTGTGGGAGAATGGGGGTTATCAATCATCCTCCAGCACTTGTTTTCTGGCAGATTTTTGGCTGCTAGTGCTCTAACCTCAAAGCAAGGCCCGGTGCCTTATTACACTGTACGGGACTGCATGGCAGGAATCTGGAATGGACACCTAGAAGCCACTTCAACTAATATAATCAACATGACAAGTACTTGAGTAGATATGTTTATACTTCTAGGAGATGAGTGAGCACATTTATGACTCTGTTTGAACACACCCACACACACAAGAAACAAGATATTTACACTAGCTGGTATAGTCTAGTCAGTAGTCTTATGTCACAGAGTGTTTTTTTTGTAAAAGCCCTGGCATCATTTAAATATAGTGAGTCAATATGTCATATGAATTCTGTGTAGCAGTCTGCAAAAGACAGAATCCACATGAAATGGCTGTAACATGATAAAACTAACAATATTGAAGTGTATGTATGTAAATTCATGTCAAAGACATAAATCTTATTAACTATACCATGTGTATTTGAAGTACACATAAACACAAACTCGCAGCCCACTTATTTTGATTGAGATGATTGGCTATCCAAAATGTAGCCTAACAGGAACAATATGTACTCCGTAGGGATACAAAGTTATAGCGCAATTACCCTTGTGTATTTCCTGACAATAATGACTTGTCCAGGAATGTATTAGATACAGTAGATTTAAATGTAAACCTGTCTTTTAATGTGCATCCTGTACAAAAATGAGCCGTCTATAAATGTAGTTTATGTAGTTTAGTTTATAATAATAATAATAATAATAGTAATAATAATAATTTTATTGCTAAAATTAGCAAATGGATGCATGGATTTATGTACTTATGTTTTTGTGTGGGCCTGTGTGCATGAGGTTGTTCATTTTGTTAAACTCATCAGCTAACTGCTCCTTTGTGTACAGTGGGAAATTTCTGTTAAGGGAACACTTAACTGAGCATGCCAGCACTATCTGTGTTGGCATGCTACGCTGAGAATGATACTCTTGGAGCATTTCCGCTGCCCACTTTTATCATTTCCCTCTATGCCAGTATTGGTTACACTATGAGTATATAAACTCTAACAGTGAACTGAATGAAAAGTAAAGCATGAAAAAAATAAACAAACATTATGCCAAAACTCTAATCAAAGCAGCCGACCTGTTGCATGCTGCCAGCTGAATCAGAAAGTAACCTTGCTTGGGGGTTTTCTGTGGTTTGGGGCGGGGGTGCTCCCAGCAGGAAACATGGTTTTGTTCATTTTAAGTGCCAAAGAAACACTTAGAAGGTTTGAGGAAGGTCAAAACCTTTTTGTTATTGTCCTTTAAAGACAATACCATGGAGGAATTTGACTTCTGAGACCTAATCAATGTGTACTGGTAAAAGCACATTATTTTAATCACTGCAGTTTTGTGTTATATACTCACTCTAGGGGAAAAAAGTGTGTGTCCTGAAAACCCAAACTGTGAACCCATTCTTTCCTAAGATGCTGCATCAGCTATTTCCAGCAATCTGACTGTGGGAGCTTTGGACCAAGCAGACTTGCTGCTGATTAGAACAGAGAAGAGCTGAACACCAGTCAGCCGACCAGCCTGACGCCTGCCAGGCAAGTGGCTCCAGGACCTCAATCAGAGGCAGGTGGGAGGTCTGGGCAGGTGGGCAGACTGCCTGACTTCCAATAAAAAAAAAATTTTTTTAAAGAGTTGAAGTGGACTGAGAAGAAAAAGTAATTTGCAACAAATGGCGCACACACACTGCTTACATTTTAATCTAGGAATGCAATTCATTAATATTTTAATGGGTTAGTCTGATAGTAACTTTCTCAATGAATCATTTTGGCAGTAAAATTACAAAGTATAGTATCCTATGCATAACACAACTTCTTGTAGTCTAAATTACTTGTTATGTCTGACTAACAGCCTAAAACCCTAATGCAAAAGTTACAAATCAACAAATCCTCACACTTCAGAAGCTACAGCCAAAGAATATTTGGCATATTTGTCAGTCAGTTACCAAAATAGTTTCCCATTCATTTTCTATTATATGACTAACTGAACAATTGTTTCAGCTTTATACTAAATCCAGATGTAAAGCACAGTGAGTATGGCAATCATAGTACTGTGTTGACCACAGAGTTGTTTAAATTTATCTTTAAAACTATTTAGTGTCTTTACTTGCAGCTATGAAAAGTACTGTTTATATGAATACTGCATTACAAAGGAGAGAAAAGAACACAACCACAGAAAATAAAGGACAGGAGGGGAAAGAGTAACACAGAAGCAGGAAAATCCTATTAACTCATCTTATATGTTAGGCTATCAGCAGAACATGTTCCTGTGCCGTGTGTGTGTGTGTGTGTGCTGTATCAAATGAATGTGTCCTTCCCTGTTGGGACTGCAGGAAGCTGAGGAGCATGCAGACCAGCGGATACTTGGGTCAGCTTCAACAGGAAGTATGTGGGATGGGGTGATACTGAATCTGATGTGCTTCATCTATATTATATACAATGTACTTCTCGTACTTCTCTGTACCTCATACCATTTCCTCCCTTATATTGTCCCTCCCTCCACTTTTGAACAATCTGACTAAATCCACAAAAAACATAGGCCCTACACCTCTGCAATTAGTTGGGAATGTACACATCACATGTGGATTGTCACACCAGGCTTGCTGATAAAGGTGGACAAGTACAAGTGTTTTGCTATCAACAAGCCTGTTTTCCTAAGAAACTGTGGACAATGTTAAGAGAAAAACATTGTCTGGGGTTGCGTTTCACACATACAACAAACAGCAGGAGATCATCTGAGGAAGAAATGTCCTCACATGTGAAACACAGGAGGCACAACATTTTAGAAAACTTAGGATGTGGGAAACAGTGTTTTGTTTACAGCACATCAGAGCTGTGCATCAAATGAAAAAGGTGTCTCCAATAAGCCCATTCACTCGCTTTTAATCCACCGGACAATTCAGGACAGAGTGCTGTGCTGCATGCATGAGTGGACATTGTGCTGGGGGCTCGAAGGACAAAGTCCAGATAATGTCGGCAGCTTTCACACATCAGAATTTCAGTGCATGTGTGATGGGGTTTTAATGTATAGGTCAATGATGTACTTTCTAATTGTGAATCCATACACTCGCAGATAAATCTGAAACAAATGCATATCACATTGAACAGCCACCCACATTTTGACAAGTATCTCGACACATTTTGGGAAAAGATGATATAGTAGAAAACTGTGGACACCTGTGTGTGAGTGTCTGTGTACGTGCGTCTGTGTTCAAACCCACCCTCCTCTTCAAACGATCTCTCTCCTTCAGGGTCAGTGTGTCAGCCTTGGCAATGACCGGGACTATGTTGACCTTGCTGTGGATGGCCTTCATAAATTCTACATCTAGAGGCTTTAGGCTGAAAGAAGATAAAAGAAAAGTGGAGCATTTTACAGAAAAAGAAACATTAGAGAACACTGGATGACAAAGCATAATAAGATAAAATTCAAAAGCATAGATAGGCAACTACAGTTCAAAATGAATGACCCATAAAAAAAAGTTTTTTTTGGTGAAACACTAGCTAGCAACTGTCCTAATGAGAGGTGCATTGTTTTATAGTGAGAACTATAAATTATATTTTTCTTATATCAAGTAATCTCTGGTGTACTAAAGACAGATGGGGAAACCAAAATGAGAAAGCATAATTTCAAAATCAGATCATGATTTGAGTCATGTTTGTTTACCCATGTCCAAATGGAGATATGAAGTAGAAGCAGCAGTGTACTCTATTGTCCACTATATGCCTTCGGTTCAGTCCACTCTCATCATGCAGGTAACGCTCAAACTGATTGTCAATGTACTGGATGATGGTCTTGAAGCTGGCAGAGAACAAACAAATCGAAGCAAAATTTTATTTGACAAACAAAACCTCATTAAAACAAACTAGTCCCAAGTAAAGCAAAAGGTTGCATTATACACAAATTAGGCATAACATTATGACCACCTGTGCAATCTATTACAGCAGCTCTGCCATGAATTCTACATTTATATGGTTATAATTTCTTATTTTTTATGTTGAAAATGTTATAAAGGTGATAATTCAACTATGTGTTTATTATTGAGGTCATAGCTGGTGGAGGAGTCATACTGAAGTGCATTATATTAGGAGTTGGTTTGAACGTTTTTGCCACCCTATTTAAAATGAATGCCATAGAGAGCCATAGTTCTGTTGAGCCTAGTATTCCCTTAAATCTAAGCCGCAATGACTTCATGACTTTCTTTATGAATAAAATTGTAGCTATTAGTGAAAGAATTCACCAGATCTTCCCCCAAAACATTACAGATCAAACTTCATGTACAACATTGCTAGAATCATCCATAAGGCCCCAATCCCTCTTAGACTGCTTGTTACCCATAGATCTCACTGAGCTAACTGCAATTATTACCTCATCTAAACCAACAACCCATCTGCTAGACCCTATTCCAACTAAACTGCTCAAGGAAGCTTTACCCTTAATAGATACATTCTTATTAGATATCATTAATGTATCTTTTGAAACAGTCTATGTACCACAGGCCTATAAGGTAGCTATAATTAAACCACTACTTAAAAAACCCTGTCTTGACCCAGGTGTTTTAGCCAATAACAGAGAAATACCTAATCTCCCCTTTATTTCTAAAATCCTTGAAAAAGTAGTCGCAAAACAATTATGTGACCACCTTTACAGGAATAATTGTTATAAAGAATTTCACTCAGGATTTAGAGTTCATCATAGTACAGAAACAGCACTGGTAAAAGTCACCAACGATCTTCTCATGGCATTAGATAATGGACCCGTCTCTATACTTGTTCTGTTAGCTCTTAGTGCTGCATTCAATACCATGAATACCATGAAATTGGGATTAAAGGAACTTCACTAGGTTGGTTTAAATATAAAAGTTAATGCTTTTAAACTTCCTTCTGAAATCCCTATATTAAAATATTTATGCTTCTCAATAAAAAACTTCTCCAGATGACATCACCCAGAGGACTTTTTAGTCATTAGGAATTCAGATGATGTCATTTGGGGAGCTCTCTAAAAGCAGGTTGCCCATGACTACAAAACCCATAGTATAAGCAACAAGATAACATAATTTGAACTGAAAGTCCCTCCAAGTGATGTTATCTCGAGGAATATTTCAGCTAGAAGTAGAGAGATATTTTAATGTAGGGAATTAGAGGGAAGTTTTATTGCATTCAGTTACATGTACTACCCGAACTAGAAACAAAAGAAGCAAGTTCAAAATCGGTGAAGGCATCCTTTAACACTTATGTGTAAAGCTGGTCTAATGTTATTTGAAAGTCCTATACTACAGCACACCTTTCATGTGACCCAAAAGCGCAGAGGTAAAAAGTTGTAAGTCGTTTCTGCAGAAGGCTATACATAGATTTTTTTCCACTTTGTATTTTTCATTTTCAAACCCACTCATTAAAAACGACTTCCTGACATGTTGACGCAGTCATGTCCGACTCAGTGTCTGAGGGGTGTGGCAGGGTCATACATGAAAAAAGACTGGCGGATCACAGTCACACGCAGACCCCCAGGTGCAACAGTTTTAATTTTAGACTAGTTTATTTATGAAGTTAAATAACGCATATGAACCCTGGTTTATTTACTTTTAAACATAATTACCAAACATAATTTTCTTTGCTATCATTTACAAGAGTGTACATGGTTACAGGACTAAAAAAAATGCCAAAACAATCAACAGAGGGCTCCATTGCTACTGGCAAGAGGTTGCCACACAAGCAAATACACACACACACACACACACACACACACAGTTCTAGAAATCTACACATATGGAATGCAGAGGGAGGAGAGGCAGGAGTATGGGAGTCTGGGCTTAAACTGGAGGTAGCTGATGAGGACAGGAGGGAATGATGAGAGAGCCTGCCGGACAGGAAACATGTCCCAAATTGTTATCACTTCTCACTCCTCCACACACACACACACATACACACGCACCAGTCCTGGCTATTGATGGCGTCACCATATCCAGGGGTGTCGACAACAGTAAGGCGAAGCTTTACTCCTCTCTCCTCAATCTCCACAGTTGATGCCTCAATCTGCACTGTCCTCTCAATTTTCTCTGTGGAGTAGAAGTTCAAGAAAAACTGATATAACTGACATTAACACCCATAACATATGAATTCACTCAGTGCTCAACCGGTTTCAGAACATTCATATCTAAAATTCCTGGTTGAGCTCTGTGCTTATAAAAAGCCAGTGAACAACCTGCCAATGCCATAACTGCAGGCATCAGTAAGGTGGACGCAGCTTTAAGAAAATCAAATAATGTGTTTTCCCATCAATACAAACTGACCAGGATTTGTTTTAATCCATAACAAGTCCTAATCTATCTGTTAGTCAAGTCATAAAAATGACACGGTCTTATTTTGTAACTAAGACATTGCCAACATTCCTCTTAAAATAATGCTCAGCTGGAGACACTGCATCAGACATTTCTCTATTATTACAGTGTGCATATTTGTGTATTTTAGTGTGTGTTTGTGTGTGTGTGTGTGTGTGTGTACACGAGGGAGTATACCTGCAGCACCAGGAATGTAGCGTTCAGGGTAAAGATCAGTGAGAAACAAGCTGTTTATAAGAGTTGATTTGCCCAAACCAGACTCTCCTGAAAAACAGAGAAAATGTAAAATAAAAATGTATTTTCTTAACCTACAATATGAAGGACTTTGGATAAAACAAGCACTATACAAGCAGGCAAGAGCGATCTCACCTACAACCATTAGGGTAAATTCAAACCCTTTTTTCACTGATTTTCGGTGCACTTGGTTCGGGAGGTTGGCAAACCCTACATAACCTGTTGCATCTGGGAACTGTAGAGCACAAAAAGGATAGGACCAGAAACTTCAATTAACCAGCAAATATTGAACAAAAATACATCATGACTGAAATGAAAGGGGAAAGTAATTATGTCATTTTACTGATGTGTGAATTCCTCCATTTAAGTTCTTGTTCCTTTAATTCAGTAAATTTGCTTATTAACTCCTAGTTTGACATTTTCCATTTTGTATGAAGTGTACTATAGATGTGAGTTGAGACTGATGATGCATACGGTCAAGAACTTCCAACAGGCAATAAAACCAAGGCACAAAATGTGCACATATACAGGATATCCTCCCTAGATGCCTGTGCAAGCATCTTAATCGCTACTGCCTTATTAAAATCCCTTCCTATTTAAAAAAAATAAAAATTTGTCGATGATGACATTTATTTACCTTCCCTTTCTCCCCAGTTTGAGACATCACTACCGTTTACTTGATACCTGATGGGCCTGCTGGAAGAAAAAGAAAAGTAGACATTTTAAATACAGTTAAAACTCTACTCCACAAGCAGAAAACCACTTCTTTCAAGCAATACCAGGCAAGCCCTTTTCAGAACTCACTGAACGCTTTCTTTTATAAAGTTTCTTAAAGCATCATTTTGGTTATGTTCTACATTATCATCTTTATCTACAATAACTATGGAAATGCTATGGGGAACAATCTCCTTTTCTCACATTTAATGTTTGTCAGTCTGCTAAAATATGTTTTTCAAATGCTTTGTAATAATAAAAAATAAAAACATGTCACCCAGTGAAGCAGTGTGTCTGGGTCATTTTTGGACTACAAAGGAAGACTCTGGAAAAAGTAGCTACTTCCAGTTGGAGGCTAAGAGATTGAATGTCAGAAAAGGAGAATTATTGTCGGTTTTAGCATCTGTATGGTGATTGTGCACAAAACTAGTACGCTGTAAATCGTAAAGTAACGCTCCTTCTATCACATTGTTAATAGTGTTGCAATCCTAGCAACCTATACTGTGAGACTATAGCCATCCTTGTGTCATTATTTTTTTTAATATTTATTTATTCATTCATTCACTTTCTCATTATTAGATATTGTCCTAGGATCAATAGATCAATAAATCCTGCCGGAACAAGACAAGGTTTTGTCCATAAGGACATATTTTAGCTAGCAACTAGTAATTATTTTAATTATAAAATAATCTGGTTAGTTTCATTTTTTACAACACAACGCAGACTTGCTTAAACCTGCTTTATGAATGTTTTCTTTTAAAGACAGCACCACATTGGGACAGTATTCGATTTTGACTCTTGCTTACGCAGCAGTTATGACACTTTCCTGTGAAAACCCCACCTCGAAATTTTTCACAAGCTACAAATGTCCAGTTTTAAGAATTGAGACAATGCATTTTAGATAATATAATGAGTTCAATTAGATCACAGAGACTCACTCACGAAGGAACTTTTTTTCATTAAAAATACCCAAAATTAGATTTAGTTTTTCCCTGAGAAACTATTACTACAAAGACACATTAACAGTTAAGAGCAGTTAAATAACAAGTTATTGCCCAACAACAAGCAATTTGCACACAAAATAATATAACACTAGTGTTTGTCCCTCAACAGTCAGGGTGAATCAGAGTTTACACTTCACCCAAGGTTTGACCAGTCGGATCCTTTTGGTATTATTACTTTTGATTTATAACAATGACATAACATATATATGTATGTATGTATAATATAATTTCACTTACTCATTATTAGTTATTGTGCTAGGATCAATAGAGCAAATCTGCAATTTTTTTCCATTTCAAATTATATTTACAATGCAAAAAATTCAATTCAACATAAACTTTCTCTGGTGGTAGTAAGATTTTTCAAAAATAAATTATAAAATTTTAATCCATCCTTGGCACTGCTGTTGAGTGTCGAGTTGAGTGACTTGGGGGGCTACCACTAAATGTCTTGCTCGAGGACACACCTGGTGTGTGGGCTGGGATGGGAACTGGGAGACTTCTGCATTCCAGCCTGATACCCTGCCTGTTGAGCCTCAGGCCGTCAGATACTGATTACTATTCTTTAATACTATTGTACAGAAGAAACTGAGATTAGGAACACTGTGCAACAAGTGTGTTCCCAGACTCCCATTAAACTATTACAGTATTGTGCTTTTACCCCACCCTATGACCCTGAGCAGACGACAGAGGAACAAGCCTGGTTGATAAATTAGCTACATAATGACTGAGCAGGAAGAACAGTCTCCATTTTATCCCCAGCACACTAGCCCTTGACAGGTGGAGTGTGATAAGCATTAGAAAGAGGCCGGTTGCAGTGCACTGCCAAATGGAGATGCACTCTGATTAAATATTGTAAAAAAAGGTGGCATGGGAACCTAAACTGACCTTTCTCCACTGACATGTAATAAACATACATTTGTGAACACTTGGGGAACCCTTTTTCACTGTTGAATGTTTTAGTCAGGGTACCCACTGTATCTAAATGAGAGTGGGCAGCGATCTCTCCTACTGACAGGGTGGTTTCACCAAGCCTTCAGGGTGAACAATGGCTGTTTATCCCTCTGGTTCCTGAAGCCTTTCCTATGCAGGGCAACTCAGCTGGAGGCAATGGGAGAACACGTGCCTCACCGCTGTTCACATTCAGGACCAACCACAGCAAGAACACACCGGTAATTTAGAGTGGAGGAGTGCCAGTTTAGGAGCTAAAGGGCCATTCACGTAAAAATACACCAATTTAACTTAACCTGACACTATATCAATTAGTTAATCACCCACACTATAATTGTACAAAAACTGTAATCATGTGTATCACGTGCATGTACTCACACCCCAAGTATTATTCCTCAACAGCTCTGTGGGAACAAGCATTAGTCCACCAGCAGCAGCAGCAGCAGATTAATTAAACCATTCCAATATAGCAGTTGTAATATCACAAAGACAACACTACAGGATAGACAGGCAGGAGGCACACTGGAGTAATGCTCTCTTAATAATGGCAGTTTAATCGGCTGGATTGCTAAGCTGCTTTCACACACATACAGCTATTAACAGGCTAGATGTGTGGGGGCTTAAACACTTTAGGCCAAAAGGGAAAAATGGCACCTTAGCTGTTGGCATGTAATGCATTTACAGTTGTTTTATTGACTAGAGTGAAGCGATGAAAGGACAACAGTACTAGCAGACCTATTCACCTTCCTGACAAGCAATGTCAAGGGTTCGCACACTCACTCTCTGGATAAAGGAGTTTCTGCTCTTACTGGAAACAGTTTTTCACCATGGAGATTCAGTGAACTCAGAGCGACAACAAAAATGATAATTTCCTGGCTACTGATTATAGAAACTGAGACCCCAGGCCAAGGCTATGGACCACAAAAAAGTGGTGTTTGGCAAAATTAAAGGCACACACAGACACACAACAACAGACATGGTCAGGGGTATTTGTCTGTAATTAAGGTGCCCCTGGGGGTCAGAGTTAGTCATGGTGGGCAACAACACTATATGAAATGAGCCTAGATAAAAGAAAAACAGCCTCAATCAGTATAAAAAGGCTTTCAAATACAAGGAAGTCTGCAGGCGTGTTCATAACACTCAGACTCTGAAGCACAGGATGGACCATTTGGGATTATGTGGACAGGATAGGAAAGTAACAACATAGACACAAAATGTTTTGCTAGAACACTGCGCTCCACAGACGACTACCCTTTAGCAAGGCAAGATTTGATTAACAAAAAAAAGTTCTGCACCAACACTAAATATGAAACTAAAACAAGTTACACTTCAAGGGGGGGGTTATTGACCTGGCACCATCCTCCTATTTGACCTTTCCAGATATGGAATATGTACAGCTATGTTTTAGTTAATAGGAATTTATATGTAATAATTTGGCAAATCAATAAACACATCGCTGAAATACCGAGAGTACGGAAGTAATTGGACACTTATTTTAATGTTCCATAACAACTGTGTCATTTCAAGACAAAAAGAGCTAACCAGTGGCTCAGAGTTGGTTGAGACCCCTAAGCATTTAGGACTTCAAATATAACTGGACAGATACACACCCAGTCTACATGCTCACATCTTTACTCCTCATATTGACAAACAGCTCCACCCTAAATGTCAAAATTCAAAGAAATCTGAACCATGCGTGAGCCTCTTTTCTACATGATTAAAGGACAGCTGTTCAAAGAACAATTTGTAGCCTGATTACTTCAGAAGCTCAGAGCAAGAAGAACAAAAACTGTAACTGTCCAAATACTCAAGGTCTGAACTGTTTATTTTGATTATTTGTTGTTTACTGAATTGCAGTATTCTCAAATTTAAGCTTTAAATGTAACCCTCTAAATGTCATCCCTCTTTTTGTTCACAAGCCCGAAAAAAGCATACCCAAAATAAAATGGTTGTAATTCCTAAATAGTAAGGACTACACCAATGAGCTTTGTGTCGTTGGAAAGGGGGAATTTTGTAGTTTTATAATAAAAAGACAAAATCTTGTTAATTGATACTGCAACAAAATTACAGAGGCACAAACTTGGTAAAAATGTTGGGTTTATCCTCAGCTAAATTTTTAGTTTTTTGGCTGAAAATAGTCAAATGGAGGTGTGCAAGGTGAACCTAACAACAAAATGGACTTACAGGCACACTTTCGGACACTTAAGGGGCCAGAAATCTAACAAACTGTGTGAAAAATAACAGAAAATAAGCTTTCAGGATTGTTTTTTATAAGGGTATGGCCAGGCGGACACCAGTTGCAGTTGTGTTTGAGATCAAGAGCTTGGCACTATTTTATTCTTTGAAGTACCACTCAGACAATGGTGTGCGCTTGTGGATTCAATAACTTTGTGCCCCTGCAAACATCATAAAAGATAATTCTTAATATATATAGAGAAAATGTTGTTGCTGTGGTTTTTCAATCTTAGATTGCTTTATACGATTGGAATAGTTAAGGTTTCCTGCTTTCTAACAAGGTATAGTTTGTCGAGGTTTGTTTGGGATAAATCAGTGCATTTGTGAAATATCTTAGGTGATTGTGCATTTGTCCTGCGGGCGACCGAGGTTATGCTCAAAGAAAAAAAAACTAACTGTCCAAATACTCATGGTCTGAACTGTGTATTTTGATTATTGTTCACTGAATTGCAGTAGTCTTTGTAAAGTACAAAGTATGGCGGTCCCAGTTTGCTCTAAATCTAATCAGTTCACCTTTCAGTCCAAATTAATATTTTGGTCAAACTTGAAGAAACTGCTTGCTTACAATGTGTTCCTGAGATATTGCGTTGAGCAGAATGGAGCTGATAGAAAAAAGGACAACCAAGTAATTGAATGCCTCCAGTCATGGCTATTGGCAGCATGGAGGCATAAAATCCCTTACACAATAATCCAAATAGTTGCAGCTACAAATCGAAGGGATCATACCTATTACCAGCCCAATACATTAACAATATATGTTTGACTGGCTGCACCACAGAGTGGGTGAAATTAAATCAAACATCACATACTGTATGATTGTTTTTCCTGTTATCACAATAAAACAGCTTCTTAATGTGTTTATTCATTTTTCCCCACAGTTTAGTGAGTAAAGCTATCTTGCTATGTAAAATCATCAAAGTCACAATAGTTCAGGTCCATTCAGGTTTGTCAACAATAATCAAGTTTTCTTTTTCCATTAACACCACAGTGCAAACATCCCCTTGTAGTTTAAATTGTCAGACAGATGTCTTTGCTAGTGCGCTTGTTCCAACAGGTGGTTGTTAAAAAAACTGTAAGGTGGCAGAAAAAGTGGGAAATTGCTCGATCAGAGGCCTCCGCTGTCTTTCAGCACTAAGTGTTTTCTTTCTCAAACCAATTGATCTGTGTTCAACTGGGTGAAAAGTTCTTTCTGAAGTAAAGGGGCAACTGCCAGGCTGAGATTAGAGCTCACACAGTCTGACGTGGTGCCTATAATGTTTGCCACTCAACAAGACAGGAAGTGAAATATGAATGTTTTCACTGAGCCAAAAAACAAGAAAAGATGGATGATAATACTTCAATAGCGGCCCTCCGCCACATCTCAGACAGACACGTAATGTTTCCCATTGTTATTGTAAAGTTGTCTAAAACAGAATTTATTTTGTGAAAATGTGCTTTCCGATCAAAAGGTCAGGGATAAATCAGAAGTGATTTCAGAGTTCAGGAATGTTTCAAGGGGTTACAGGAAGTTTATTAAAATAGGTGCTATGAGCATGTTTGATTCACATTTTATTTGGCACTGATTTATGAATATGCAGGCCCGCACAGATAAGTGTCATTACTTTCTCCAACTGAAACAAAAAACAAGGGTTTTTTAGCAGGGTGTTGGGCAATCAGTGTTCAATGCTAACTGGGTCAGCTGTGTCAGAAAGTTAGAAAGAACATAAAAATGCTTCAGTAACTGGGGAAGGAGTTTGAAACTTATGTAAAGGCCTCTGAGTGTCTAACAGTTGGATGTCCACCACACCCAGTCTGTTAGACCCTGAACTGTCCAAACATCATCTGGTACAATGACATCATTTTGACACTAACGTTACGAAACACAGCGTACACAGCTTAGTTAAACATAATTAAATCGTGTTTGATCAACAGCATAAGATCCTAAAATAGGACTGAAACTATGTTAACGTTCTACCAAACTTTAGCATGCAACAGTTGTTAGCGCCGTTGGTGTCATGTTGCCAGCTCGGCTTCAACCAAATCTACCGTATTTCTCCTTCCCACTGTTCCCACTCGCCCTAACAGTTCGTAAAACAACCATGAAACAACAAGCCACCGAACACTGCCTTACCTGACGGTAACTTTGAAGAACTGTTATCAACAGGAGCTTTTTTACTTTTTGTCGCAGTTCCAGCCCAGGGAAAGGAAACCCGGAAACTGTTCTCGTGAGTCCGCCCTCGTCCATTAAGTTTTTCTTTCGTCCTGTGACACTGACGCCATTACGGCTCAACGTTCGGAACATTTAGCAGGTAAAGTTCAAGGAGTGAAAGAGCCAATATGGCCGCTAAAGTAGTGTAGTTTCTCTAATCCCTTCTTTGCCCACTGATTTACCGACTAATTACTGGAAAATATTACATGTAAGCGCTGTATTTGGGGAAAAAATGAAATACTTGTTTGTTACTTTAGTATTTTATTTTAAATCTATATAAACCTACTTCCACTAATCATCCGAAATATAGCCCACGTTTTTAAATGTGCCATGTAACAGATTTAGTTTTATATAGCATTTTATAAAATACAACATTGTGTTATATTAGACAGCTTATTTAAAATGTGTGGATCCATGCAACAAAATCTGGTGTCTTTTTTAAAGGGATTTCTGACTATTTTTCAAATGTTTTCAATTTAAACAATTGATTAAATAATCCATAGTTTTTTACACTTTATCTGTAGTTTGTAATTAATTATACAATGATGAGTTATACTTTTAATTAAGTAAAAGAAGCGGATCCTAGCACATTTATTTAATGCCAGTTGAATGTTTGAAATCTTGTTAAAAAAATATAGTTGCCAAGATTACATTTGCTTAAAATTTGTGTTTTTGTTGGCTATGTGTAAAATTCTGTTTCTCATGCCCCAAATTACACTTATAGGTCCAGACTATAATTAGAAATGCAGAGGTGGAAAGTTTTTCTTTCCATATATGTACATTTTATATTATTATGATGCACATGTGTTTTCATGTGTCTTTTTAAGTCGCTTCTTCTGCAATATTAAATCTAAATATGCTTTTGCCACATGTATGCCACAGTCCTTTGACAGCCGCTCATTCCTTTACATATTACAATTTCTTGTTTACAAATAACAAAAATTGCCAGCCAATAAACTTTTAATGAAATATTGTAATTGCAATAGACTAAAGAATATAGATCCTGGTTATGTGGCTTTTCATTGGTAATATAGGCCTGTATTAAAACAAAAGCCATGGTCTTTTGTTTCTTTTGTTGGACGACATTTAACATTTACAGAAATAATTTTCTTTCTCTTTTTTTTCCTATCTTATTCATGTATATACCCTTGCAATAATTTCAAGTATAAAAATAAGTTTGGAAATTCAATGTGTAATGGTAAATTATTCAAATAACCATTAAACATAAGGACAACGGCACCAATTTTAAAAGAACATGATATTTATCTTATCTTATGCATTTATCAATTAATGTATTTATTTATCAGTGATTTTTAGGCAGCCGTTTAATGGGGGTTACCACAGACAAGTGGTTTCGTCTCCATGTCTGAAAATTCAAAAACAAACCCATGATTCACCAAACCAATGTATTTCAGCTGGTCCACCTCCACCCCCTCTGTTGCCCCACTATTCATTGTAAATAACAGTTCAACCTCACAATGCGTCCTGGACCGCTTTTTTTGTCAGCCGCGCAACTTCCCTGCATTTTCATTGGTCCTTTGATGATGCAGCTACAGCTGATTGGAGCAAAGTTTCCACACGCCCCCACCCTTCAGATATTCGCGATCCGTGCTACTGTGTTTCCAGTTGTTTTCACATCCCTGCACTGCAGTAAGTGAAACTAGTGATGCGCAACTAACGATTGACGCTTTTAGACTTCGAGAAAAGAACGAAAAAAAAGAGCATAAGAAAAAGCAGAAAAAAACCTTGCACTTAAGACGAGAAATTAGTGAAGAGATTGAAAAGTTTCAGATAGACCTGACTGAACCTAAAGAGCGAAAATGGTGTCGGCTGCACTAGAGATCCTGGGACTGTCGATGTGCGTATTTGGCTCACTCTTGGTGATGGTTGCGTGCGGACTTCCTATGTGGAAGGTAACGGCTTTCATCGAAGCCAACATCGTGGTGGCTCAGACAATCTGGGACGGCTTGTGGATGTCGTGCGTGGTGCAAAGCACGGGTCAGATGCAGTGCAAGGTGCACGACTCCATCCTCGCCCTCAGCCACGACCTGCAGGCGGCTAGGGCGCTCACCATTATCTCCGCTGTGATGGGCGTGCTGGGGCTCATGGTTGTTATTGCTGGGGCGCAGTGCACCAACTGCATTCGCACTGAGACGATTAAAGCCCGGGTGGTGAACGCTGGCGGGGTCATCTACATTATCAGTGGCCTGTTTGTGCTGGTGCCTCTCTGCTGGATGGCCAACAACATCATATCGGACTTCTACAACCCGCAGGTACCTCCATCCAAGAAGAGGGAGATCGGCGCTGCGCTTTACATTGGCTGGGCGGCCACAGCGCTGCTGCTGATCGGGGGAGCTGTGTTGTGCTGCTCCTGTCCGCCCAGGGACAACTCGGGATATTCAGTAAAATACGCACAGACAAAGAGAGCCACGCAGAACGGGGACTATGACAAGAGGAATTATGTGTAGCCGTGCGGCTCATAGCAGCTGGTGCGTAAAAGTGACCTGCAGCTTTTCAAAAACTGTTTTGTGATGGATGTTTTTCATTCTTATTTTTAATTCTAAATATCTGAACTTTTAAAATCAACGGGAGCACCTCTGGCTGTTTTACGCTGGCCCATCAACACCGTCGGACCACAAATTTAAAAGCCTTTTTTGTATCTACAGGTTTTGTTTCTTTGTTTTTTTAAGACTATCAGCCACAAGGGGAAGCTCACGACAAAAAGGAGTATCTTTCTTAGGTACCTGTTTTTTGTAAGACTTTTAAATTGTTAGTAATTTGAATTGTTTACCGTTGTAACTGCAAGTTCTTTTTTCTTTGTGGAACTTTTGCTATTAAATACATACATTGTTGTTTTACATTGATGTGCACTGTCAGCACAAATTTGTACAGTAGCTGAGAGAGACTGCACTCCCACACATTCAATTTCCTTTTGTGGAACTACGGCGACATGTTGATAGCTCCAACCATGTGTAATAACAGTAAAGAAAGAAGAAGATAAGTACAGGCACGGTAAAGCCCTAATAAATCTCGGACAGATTTTAGTTTTATTCATAAGTTTATTTTAAATTTGCAGTCGAATTCTGGACCTGTAGATTCCGGATAGCCTTGGATATCCAGGTTACAAGATAAAACGTAGCAGTCCGTTTTTCCGCTGCACTGAACACCTGCAATGTTTTTTGCATCATTGTCACTGCTGGAAGTCTCATTTTCTCAACATGTAAAGAATAAACTCTTTTTCTCTTTGTTTGTTGACGTTTAATGTAATCATACATTATACGTGTATATGAAGATGCAATATTGTTTCATTTTATTACGATTAAACTGAGTCTGAAATCGTTAGTTAAAGTGTGTTCTTGAACAAATCACTTGAGTTGTGATGTGATGCTCCACAGAGGCAGGAGTGCCCTTCATGAACCCCCATGGCGAGAGAAAGTATTTTGGTTAGCCATTGAAATCCAGATGACAATGCCCATTCAGCTGGAGTGGGGCTCTGCTGTTCAGATCACAATACTCCACAACCCCCACCACCTTTCCCCCCTTTCAGGCCACCCCCACCCGTCATCATCCATAGTTAATGAAAGGCGTTCAAATTAGAGCCATGGAGAACTTGCTGGAATCCTCTTCCTGCAAGTCACTCCATTCACCAGTCGTCACAAACCCACCTCCCACCATCAGCACCGTGCTAAGATAGATGGAGCATATGACAAAAGAGTACACACCAACACTTTGAAGCAATTAGTTTATCCACAGCAGCTTCCATTCTGCAAGCTCACAGCATGATACACTGTTGATGATATAAGCCACAGAATATTACTGGGAATACTGGAAATATACAGTGTACATTGTGACAACAATTAGAGTACAAACAAAAACACAAAATATTCAGTCAGTAACAACTCTCTTGTTTAAAACTGTGACTGGATTACAAAAGCTTATCCACAGCTGCTTGTTTTGCTTGACTTAAGGATCTTAGCAGGTCATATGGCCTCTTAAAAGATAAAAATATAAAAAAATGCAGAAAGTCTCTATAGATTCAGGAGAGTGTGTGATCACTATCCTTAGTAAAAGGTCAACTAAGACTGAGCAAATTACACCAGAGAATATTCTCTACATCTAGTACAAATACACCAAGCTGTACATAGAACACAATACCGCAAACAACATTTATTTATTCCTGTCAGTTTTGGCCCAGAAAAATGAGAGATCATTATTGATCTTGGAGTTAATTGTAAACTAAGGCCCGACGTCAAGAATGTGTAGGTATTGCTAAATAACTGAAAGAGTTACTGATAAAGGAAATAAATGTTAGTTGTATCCACACTTTTATGCTTAACTGTGATAAAGAAAAAAATTCTGAAGTTTCAATTGTTTCCTAAAACAAATGACTCTGTATAGGAGGTGATAATCTATTTGGAATGCACTAAAAAAATAAAACTAAAAATCTTTAGTCTCTGAATTACATTTGTTTACAGTAAGAAAATGCTTGTTGATATCTGTAAAATAAATTTTTTTTAAGTAAAATTTGTATATAGATATTTTCATTTGGGTATGTTCATTTTCTGCTACATACTTTGCTACAATTTAAAATAAATACTCTACGTAATAGTTTTCAGATACAGATTGTTAATACAAAATCCAAGATATTCACAAGAATTTATTGATCCTTTGTGAAAAATTCACAAGCTTCAAGGCATATGATTGTCAACAAAGTACTTTTGCATTGTGGTATTTGTACACTGTGGTATGGCTAGTGCTATCTACTTCTAAAGTAAAGCACAGTGCTTCTTGCCAGTTTACTAAAGGAGTTCCCACTCCGGGCTTTCTACCTAAAGACTCATCCTCGAAAGTTCATGTTTTTGTCAAATTGTTAGTTCCTCTAATAACTGCACAGAGGGTGACGAAGCGCAGTGGGTGTGTGCAAGGGGTTAAGTGAGTGTATGTGTGTGTGAGTGTTAAAAGAGTTGGTAGGGGGTTGTGTGTGTATGTTGGGGGGGTCTCATTCCAAAGAGGAGCGAAGCAAATAGGGCCAGCGACGTCACTCAATGGGTACTCGCCATGGTAACCAGCCAGAACCTGCAGTTGCCTGGCTACAGGAGCCTATAATGTGGTGGTATGGATGAGCCTAATAAAAGGCCTGGACGGCAGACATTCCTGCAAGTGGGGACACACACAGCCTATGCACAGCAGTCTAGAAGATGAAGGAGGGATTTACTTAAAGCCTGTAATGGTCACTGCAAAAAGAGCTGTGACAGCAGCAACACTTTTGTTTCATTGTGTTTCATGTGAAGAGCAGAGTGTTCCTGTAAATGTTACAACAAAACACAAACTCTGGCCAAAGGGAGTATAGCTGATATCAAAAAAATGCCTCATAGAAATAGACAACATAACTCACAAAGAAACATTTACAGCAAATCTCTAAACCAGACAGATTGAGACCACACAGTTACGTCCATGTCACATTTTGGTCAGGGTGCTGACTTCCACCACTTCGGATAAGTCATAAAGTAAAGGAGATTAAATTAATGTTTTATTAAGTGACTCAGACTTGCATCAGTGCCAGCAGGTGCATACAGTCTACAGACTTCCCAGCTGGAGAGACCTTACTCAGAGATAGCAAAGCCAAGAGTCAGCAGGTGGTTAAACGTGGAGGACAAATGTGGCTTTGTATCCAGAGTTAAAGCCCCCGCAAGCCATTTGTCTAAGAAACAATGTGAGAACCAGAGGGGTTAGAGATGGAGATAAAAAGAAAACAACAAAAAAAACTCTTTTCTTCTGCATGTTCACAAAGTTAACGGCTTGGTGAGTCACAAGTTTCTGTTGCAACCCAGTAACACTTCCTGAGCAGAGGACAGCGGAACAGGAAACAGGAAGGAACATGGAGGGTGGGGGAGAAAAGGTGGAGAGTGGAGTGCATGTGTGTGTCAGAAGAAATAGAGCTTGATGTTCGGGTTATTATATTCTAAACATAGATACTCATACACAGAAGAAACCTCAAACATATTTATTAGTCACATTTATCATTCTGATTTTGGTTCAATAGAGCTGATGGTTCTACTACGAGAAAATTCTGTCTGAAGCAAATAACATTGTGTGGATTCCCAGAAAAATGTATTGTCACACAGGTCTCTTCACACCGTTTAGACTTTGATGCACATAATGTTATTTAAGTTGTAGTCAGTCACTCAGGTGTAGGGATTCTTAACACTAAGTCTCTTTAGCTAAATTTGTATGAAATATGGGAACATTTAGACGAAATGTTACAGCTTTAAAACTACTTCAAAATGGTGTTTGTTCAAATCCAGAATCTGCAATACAAACTAATCTTGCACACATTCAACCATTTTTATTCACTTTGATAACGCCATTTTAGCCATCAGACCTTCCATCGGTGAAAAAACTTCCAGAGTATGAGCTCAGTTGCTTTAAGAACAACAACGGCAAATGCAATAAAACTTTGAAAGAGAAGCTGGTACAAACTAGTATGTGATACTGTGAGTGTGGAAGAAGCAGCAGCTATAATCAATATTTATTCATAACTATGTGGAAACATTGAACTGAAAATTAGCATCTAAATCTCCTAATCCCCTCGGCTTTAGGAAGCTTTATTATGGGCTCATCGCATAGCTGTCCACTAACTTTATTGTTGTGATTCACGCTCAACACCCTTATATTGTTTTCGACCGCACTAGGGACCTTCTCTCAGCACAAAAGCCATCAAATCCCCACCGTACACTACCCACTGAACACCGAACGCAAAACAATTAGCAACTAGCTCATGAACATAGTGGAGCATTTATTGAACAGAGAGTGAATATTTCACATTTATTAACAAGAAAGGAAATGTTGCTCCCCGAGTCCTGGATGTGTAAATAATCAACTGTCTGCTAACAAGTTCATCATATCAAGTTAATAATGCGAAATGGGTCATGTTCAACACTTTTGTCTGTTGCCCCCATGCACCTTTTTGCAGATTTACAGCAGCCTTAAGACTGTGAACTGAGCCGTAGGGAGTAAATGGGAATATAACTTTTTAATAAGGTCACAGATGTGGATACAAGTGGAGTCTCAAACTCAAAGCCAGAACAAGCATGTTTAAACTTCACTGTAACCTAACATAAACTCAGTATTTATAAAAGTATTGCCAAATATTCAATCACACTTTACAACATAATAAACAAAGTCCACAGGGAAGACTTTATCTCAGAAATATGAGAGGAAAAGTTGAAAAAGGGAGTCCCCTTTCATGCCTATCTGAGTGAGATAATGTTTCCATACAGTATATCATCTTAAGGAGGAGGTGTATTCTCTCTCTCTCTCTCTCTCTCTCTCACACACACACACACACACACACACACACACACACACACACACACACACACACACACACACACACACACACATACACAGGTAGGTCAGACCAGACAAGGCAGTGAATCACTGCTCTCTGCTGAGATGAAGGAGGCCTGGCAGTATGAGGAATGTCTTGGGTGGGATCAGGAGACATTTCTGATTTGGCATGGTTAGCAAAACTGCATGTGACGTCTGTCTCTGTCTTCAGCTGGGACAAAGAACAGCTCCTCTAACTGCTGCAGCAGCAATGCACAGGGGCATCTATTTATCATGTTTGCAATCAGGACTTGGGTACAGGTGGTGCTACTTTTAGCTTTGGTCTCTAGTGGTTAAGTCGTTTGGACTCCCGTTTTAACATAGGACACAGCAATCAGTGGCCAAGTAAACAATCAGCCTGTCGAAAACATACACACAAACAGGATTTTTGAGGCGTACTAAGTGTATTGTTTCCACACTAATTGCCTTTCACAGGCTGTTTTTCTCGGGGCAGTTTCAGGACAACAGTTCATACTGTAAGTGAAAAAGATTAATCCCAAACAAAAGTAACCCTGGTTAAACAGGTGTTTTTCCTTTTTTCCTCATAAGCTCTGTTTTTGTGCTCTCGACTGAAGTGCATCTTCAAGAATGAAAGTAGTGCATGATGTCCATTAAAGGAAGTCCTGCATGACTGAGCTACCCACCAGACAGGATGATAGAGAAGACTCATCCCACCCAACTGCAGAGTAAGGCTGTTGTGCTTAAGCAGCTATGCACAGTTGTTAAGCACAACTCCTTACATTTTCCTGCCTGGCATTTCTCAGTGTGGAAACCCAAACATGATAAATGTTGGCTGGGATTTTCATAATCCGGGAAACATAAAAACATACTGAGGGAAATATTAGCACATAGAAATACATAAACACCCAGTCATAATTAAATTTCTTCACATCCAAGTCGAAGTCAATCCAGTTATGGCTTATAAGATGAGATTTCTTTGTCATTTTTAGTTGTTTTTTTGCAAGTGGACAATAGGGGCCCAGCAGCATTTTGGTGCATTAATCTGGCCATGAAATAAATCAAAGTTGGACAGAAATGATGTATTGTCAATGGCCACCAGAGGTGGTAGAAGTACACAAACTCACCACTGAGGTAAAAGTGCAACTATTTCCTTAAAAAGTACTTCACGACAAGTATAAGTACCAATTGAAATATTTGATGTACTACGTGCATGCTCTAAAATGTACCTTAGCACTCCACTAAGAAAACAATGCTTTTAACACAGTATTAAATTTCATGTTTTTGAAAACAAGAATGAACAAATCTAGTGCAGATTTGTCCAGATCTATTCTGGCAAAGAATATTAACTTTTAATTCATAAATAAACAAGGTGAAAGATCTCAGTTACTATCCAGCAATTTGGAATGGATAAAAAAACAACAGCTGCTGGAACTTGAGTGAGTTTTTAACTTAAATTACTGACAGCTAAACTCTTAATGCTGGTTAAAACTGTTAAATTAATGTAGTGACACGTAGTGAAGTCATAGCAAATGTTCTCTAAGAAAGCAAACAATCATATTTTTCATTCTGTCCATGGCACACATTATAGCTGATCTGTAAACCACGAGTTGGTCATCAACTTTTTACAAAAAGATTAAATAAATGTACGACTGCTTAATTACTTAATTTACTTACTTAATTAAATGTTCGGCACCACACATCCAGTAAAAGTGAGCAAGATTCCAGACTTGGCTCAGTTCTGTACTAGTTCAAGATACTATGACCATGGTTTTTAATCAGCTTTAGTGTAAATGAATAAATTCACTCTAAAACCATGCATATTAAAAAAATAAAGAGTAGTGATTTACAACAAACAGGAGACCTGCAGAGGATGTTAAATAAAAAAAGAAGATGTTATAGAAATAGTTATACAGTATGTCAAAATGTAAACCTGAATTAATCCATGCATGTAATAATGCATAATTTTCCAGGCAATAATCTCTTCAGTTTGTAACCCGCTGGGAGAGGGCTGGCCTGGTCTCTGAGGTTAAGGGGCATTTCTGGGTTGAAAGGTTCACAACAAAAAGGAAATGAGAAAATATTGTCTGCACATGTTTGAGGATATAAAAAAGGAAGGATGCGAGAATGTGGTTTCATCAGAGATGACAGAATTAGAGCTGTGTGTAGATTTTCTGATATATGGATGTTTAATAGAAACCACTGATTACATTGTTTTTGAAAGCTTCCTTGTTTTACTCAGACAATAAAACTTGCAGTTTGGCTATCTTTAAATGTTCAGGTGTATTACACCTCCTTATATATCAAACATGAAAGCGCTTATCTAATTATTTTGAATATTTATTGTGTAATAGCAAAGAAATACTGTCAGTCCACATCAGTACTCCATCGCAATCCAAAGCTCCACTACACAACTGGTCTCTGTTGTAAAGGAAAAACAAGATCTAGAGTGTGAGGTGTTCGGCGATGCTGCTCCGCACATCTACACATCATCTGTTTCTCTCAGTCTGTGCATGTTGAGTCAGTTGCACATCACATTCCCACAGATGGAAAGCTTTGGAAAGAACAGTGGCCAAAGAAGGGGGACACAGAGCAAAGTGATTGATGCTTGAAGGAAGGTCGAGTGATGCTGAACAAGTGGAACTAACATGGAAACATCCACAGAGGCTGACAGCACCACAGGCATATGAGTGAAAATAATGTGTTCTTTGGACTCGGCCCTACACCTCAAAGACCAGTTGTTATCTCTGAATAAACAAGACAGTAAGGGTAAAACAAAGTTCAAAGTTCAACCTTCTCCTTGGAAAGTGAAATAGAGAAAACAAATTCACCTTAAATTCCCTTTAGTAGCTGTAGCATTTTTCTTTTTTTTAACCATATCATATTATAAGCTTGAGTTGTCATGGAAACATTTCAAGCTCTTACAAATGAAAATTCTAATTAAAATCCACCCATGAAGCACATTTCATAGTAGTTCCTAAAACTGTTCATTTCTGACATTTACATAATATAGCAATCGAAACCACTACAAATTTCATGTTGCTTACTGTCATTTTTTGTTCCTCTCATTCCTTTTTGTGTCTATTTTTGGTTGTTTTTTGCCTTGGGTTTGTCATTTTGTGTCTCTTGTGTGTCATTTGTTTCAGGACCTGTTTTAACCCTTTGCTCAATCTTCAACTGTTTGTGTTTATTGTGTCTATTTTTGGTTATTTTAGTCATTGTATGTCTTGGGATCAGTATGCATTCAGAGTATTTGCAGTGACTTTGTTTCCTCTAACTCAGCTCTGGGACTTTCATACAAAAGCAGCTCTTGTATACATCTGTGACTAATAAAAAAAAACATATTGAGAAGCTAAAATTAAATGACATGACATTTATGTGACAACAACAAAACAAAAAACTCAAGAACAGCTTTTTTTATAATATGGGCTTTTTAGCCAATGCACATTAAACGTTACATTAAGCTAAAACTTTCACATGCACATTAGAAATAAACAAGCAAAAAAAAAAAAAAAAAAAGAAAAAGACAGCGATAAGAGGGACATACAGAGTCTGCTGAAGACTCATTCATGAGAAATTTGTGGTAATTAAGCATCTCCACCCTGTTAATGAGATAAATGCATCCCCTTTGCTTTGTCAGGGATGGTTTGGAGGACCATTTCTCCTGGATAACATCATTATGCTGTGACTGTAAACAGTACCATTATGGTTGGTAGTTGTGCTTAAATACTGTAGATGACCAAGGGGATGCAGGAAGACATACACATAGATCCATATCCACACATAATCAAACACAAATTGTTGATGAGGGCACACACTTTCACTGGTGACAATAAGATCATTTGGATTAGCATCGACACAATGCAGATCATGGCACGTTCCAGTCCCCATTCCGCCACTCCGACTTACTACCCAAACACCCTCCGCTCCGAAGGCCATGATCCCATCCTGATCCAAGTGTGATATGGATCTCAATTACTCCTCAGAGACCAGCTCCACCTTTCCAGTGACTCTCTCACAGCCAGCAACAAACAATCACCAGGAGGGTTGGCCTACAAACCTAATGTGGGCCAAAGCAGCAGTCTTCACCTTTGCCCCACAAGAACCAGCTGGGGTCAGGAGATATTGTTAAGTTTATCAAATAAAACGGAACCTGTGTAATCAGTTTGTATAACCATCAGTCTCTGTCAGCTGCAACTATTAACTCAACAGGTCTTTGTTTTAACATGATAAATTTTTAACTCCCTTTTAACAAAAGTGGCTTGACTCTAGTTGCTTGTAGCCTTTGTGCACACAGCAAGTAATAATTGCTCAATGGTGGTTCTTCATTAATAGAAAGTATTATATTGTATTGGTCTTTTATGATAATTTCGGTGAAGATTTTACTACTGATGGTTTATCCAAACTTTCAATCAAACCCCTAATTTTAAGTAAACGGTCTTGACTTCTTGAAGGCCACTTCACTTTTACACAACTGCGCTGGTGTACAGAGCCAAAATTATGACAACTGTGCAACTGTCCAAATACACATGAACCTTAATAACTGAAGGCAACCTTTTCACCACTGCCTTGTAACTCAATGAGGGAATAAAGAGGACTTTGTTTTCTTTCTTGTTGATAACTATTAAAATAAGGGGAAAGAAAAGCAGTAAGTAGAGTTTAGAATTTAGCATTTAATATGATTTATTAAAAGTTTAAAATGCAGTTTAATATTAACTACATACACATAGAAGTTAAAAGCAAGAATTCCACACATTTACAAAGACTGTACAAAATACATACACAACTCATCAAACCTTTTGAAAACAAAGATAAAGCTGGGTCCTATCTGATGCAACTGATTCATTTCAGTCACATGCAACACAAAGATATGCACAGCTGTTCAAGACTACAAACACAATTTGCTCATGTTCTTTCCAAGTGGAGTTTCTTATGACAGGAGGGTGATGAGTGCATCCAGAAACTTGCTTCTGTCTTCTGTCTTAAGTACAATAACTACAGAAGAGGAAAAACACAAATTCTCACATGAAAAAAGTTTAATGAACATGTGAATGTCATCTCTCTGCAACATGTTTTCACTGGTTTCTGAAAACTATGAGAAATGTCAAACACAAGACACAACTGAAGGAATACATGTTTGTGGTAGAAAACTGGTGTCCCATTGATCTCATGAAGCCCGATGCTCAGTCAAACAAATACCAGGCTGCCCCCTAGTGTTCAACACCAAACCAGGGTTTCTGCAGTGTTGCCCTATAACACTCGTTTAATATCACATACAATTTGTTAACATTTCTGACAATATTTCCTAATATGAATAATCAATTATTGTCACCTGGACAAATAATTTGCTAAAAAGTTCTGCACAGTTCAATCAAATGAAAGTTTTGTTTCAGCAAAATTTGACACTTGGGCATGATGAGTTGATAAGCTACAGTGACAAATGACAAAACACCTGTAGATATGATGCTATACTGTGTACAATAAAAAAAATTATACAGTCACTTACTTGAAGTGTCAAAGCTGTCATGAAGAGTTCTGGAGCTGGTGCTCTCTGCAGCTTTCTCAAATGCTCGACCAAAGAAACTTATCAAGAACAACAAGAAAAAAAAAAAAAGAAGAGTGTAGGAAATAAGTCAACGACTCGCATGAACAACACAAAACACAGAAAAGAGGAGGTACATTTTTACAGAAAACTTTATCACACAACGTATTAAGCTACACCCTTAATACGTTGTTTGATACAGTTTTTCTAAGCACAAATGGCAAATATTTAAGTATTTCACATTCTAAAATGTGAAGTTGTGCAGCTTTTCTTTGATTTCTAAGAAGATTGTGTAGTAACGGTTTAAAGCCTTCGGATTCTGAGCAAAAACATTGTTTTCTCATTCAGTGTAACACAAAATTGAAAGTACATGTATGTGTACATAGCATAAACTACAGCCACAGAATTGATCGTTTTAGTAAAGAATTGCTCCAAAACATCTCAAGATGTAAAAAGCTGCTATCAAGGTCATGCAGACAATGCAGACATATTCTATACAAAATAATTTCTGTTTTACCATTAAGTTCTGCAGCATTCTTATTTATTGTAATTTCTTTTCACTATTATCTGAAGGCAGTTTCTCAGGAGGTGGAAGAGGGATGGTTACATCGATTTAATGCCTTATATTAGTTAGCTTAATCCCCAAAGGTTGTTCCTAAAAGACTAAATAGTACGTCAACTATTTTTTCACTAAAACCCGCTTTTGAAAACAGCATCTTAAGAGGTACAAGACATGTACATTATGTGAAAGCTGTCTTATCAGTTGAGCCCCTGTCATGCCAGGAGCAATGGTACAAAATAAGGTCCTACTTCTTCTTGTCAGATGTCACAGATTCAGGGGGGATTCCCACAACAATGACTGTTCCCTTCTCCACGTCCTTGGGAGCAGCCATAATGAGGGGGAGCAGTTTGCAGCGTTTATTCCTTGTCTAAACAAGAAAGACAAGAAGACATGAAACTTAAGTCTTTATTTCATCATTTAAGAATTAATTTACATTAACTATACCATACTCACTGAATGGACAAAAGCCTTCAGGAGGTATTTGCAGAGCAGACTCAAGGCCATAGGCTCAGAAAAGAGCTTCACATCTGGAGTTCCCTAAAAAAAACAAACAGCAGCAGGATAAATTTATCTGAGCAGGATATTGCTGCTAACAGCCACACACATCACACATAATGTACAAATAGTTGTACCTCCATGAGGTAGCAATAGAGGAAAGGACCCTGCGAAAGGATGAGGTTGGTACAGATGCAGCTGGCAACAGTCTGCTGGATGGCAATCAGCTTCTTCTTTGCCAGCTCAATGCCTGAATGTAGACGATCAAGGTTACTCCTGCACAAAGAAAGAGAAACAACTGTTATGTTGAGGACAAAACAACAACAGTATATGTGGTTTTCTTCTTTGCCAGAGTCATACAAACTTTTTCATTTGACTTCATTGCTTTGGTTTGTGTGCGCGCATGTGTGTATCTCTACTACATAATAGTAAAGATAGTACTATTATCTTTAATAGTAAAGATAATATAGTGCCATACTATATTTAGATACAATGGCATAAATTCCTATTATATGTTTGGAAAATATTAAAACTAGTAATGTACATGTATTGAATCTGCTAATCGGATGCATATTCAAACTAACAAACATGAGATGATATTAATGATGCTGTCCAATTTAGAAACTGCACAGTGTAAATGGGCCTTTAGTTTCTGCTACACACCTAGAAAGGGAGTCAAGAGCCTTGACAAAGTTGGAGCTGTCAGTCTCATCTTTCTCAGTGCCCTCCAGCAGGGCAGCAGCAGCATGCACCATGTCACTGGCTATGAATCGGTTCTTAAAGCCAAAATGAACACCAAATGTCTGGATACGGATGTCCTTCATACTAATAAAAAATGAGAAAAGAAAGTTGTTGTTTCTGTCCCAAAATGGATTTGCATGTAACTTATAAATGTAAAGAATGACAGCATGTGTCTTTAAGTCTTTCCCAAATGTATACCCATATTTATTAGAAGATTCTTCGATGACATCTCTTAGGTTCTCCTTGATTGACATGTCCATAGAGTTGAATTTCTGCCGTACTTGTTTCAAAGGCAGCCTATTACAAAAAGCATCAAAAAATATTAACTTGTACAAATAGTATTCGTCCTTTACCATTAACACAGACCAAAATTGATTTCAAGACTTACCCCATGTCAGCTAGGAACTCTTGGAGCTTCTTCTGTCCTTTTAATGTCCAAAGCTTAAAATGGCATGATGTGTAACATGAATTACAAATGCTTTCGTATAGAGACCAATGCTGGTAGAGGGTTAAACGCAGGCTGAAGAAGGGGGTTAAAGAAAACAGAAAACATAGCTACACATTTGGTATTAGGGTGGTCTGCACTTGTGAAAAAAAGTTTAATATAAAGCTCTGAAATGAATTAAGGATACTCATATTCAAAGGAAATCCTCATACAGTCAATAGATAGAGAGTTCTCCTCGTCCTCGTTTCTGTGGTTATGTCGGGAAACATGTCGCTGCATTGAGGCCACATCTGTTACATACTTCATACTAAAAAACAGGGCAAACAAAATGTATTTTGTGTTAGTAAACCACTTCATGTCAACACATAGTAAATACATTCTGTAATACTCCAAAAAGATTGCTCTATAACACCAAGAACTCCTGTTTAATTCTAAGGAAGTCAGCTTTTACTGAAGACACTTACTGTGTGATTTTATCATGAACCCACTGGTCCGTCAGCCCAATGATGGCCCACCTTAAAAAAAAAGTAAAAATAAAATAAGTAACTACATGTAGATGTTTGTAGTCCACTATGCATATACACAATGTTAACGTCATAAAGCTTAGTTTACCAGAGCATGTCCTTGGTATCTTTAGTCAGCACCCATGCAAGCTCAAAAAATATCATTGCAGCCTGAAAAAAAGAGGAAAATGTAAACATTTGTTTTTAGGAATCCATGAAGGATTAATAAAACAATAATAAATTAAAACCAACAGACAGTCATGCGTAGTAAACTCTTAACACAGGTCTGACTCTTCTCTTCCCCATGGCATAGGAGACAAATATTCTCCCATGCACCCTCCAAAAATGCTTGGTAAGCCACTGTACGTTCATTTTACCAGTTGGGCAAAAACAAAATGTTTCACCTTTAGCCAACTTCTGAATTTTCAGTGGGGATCCCCAACCACTGGTGACAGTAGAGAGCCAAATAACACACCAAAATAAGGAGAAGAAGCTACATTTGAAAATAAACCAAAGAAAAAAAAAAAAAACACAAACCGCCATACAGAAGCTAGATCGAGTTAATTGTTATTTTTAGCATCACAATGCATCTGCACTGTGAAAATGCAGTTAATCTGAATTTTTTTAAAAATTACTAATTTTTAATTATAAACTTATTACAGAAATTATTCTTCAAAGTGTAGCTTGGTTGATAGCTAGTGTTACTGGGAGGTCCATCCTCACTGCACTGGAAGCATTTGCGAACTGAGCTATGTGAACATTCAAATGTATGTTGATATAATTTAAAAACCATCTACTCACAGAAGTCCCATGATATTCATACTGCTCATAGTCAAACAAGATTTCCCTCCTGTGAAATGAGTGAAATGTTAGTGTCAGAAACTGTAATGTATAAACGACCAGCAACATTCCTACATCTGCTTTAAAATAGATACATGAATAAATAAAAATTCACCTTCGTGCCTCCCACTCCCTCCTCGCTCGCTGTCTCTCAATTCTCCGCTCAACTGCCCCCTGCAACAACAGTGTTGCAAATATTAATCTCACAAGCCTTAAATTTGGCTCTATACTGTTCTGACTCATTTCAGTGAATCTGCTCAACACTTACTTCATCAAATCTCCTACGTTTGCCAGATGGCTCAGAGCCTTCATCGCTCTCATTTCCAGAGTCACTTCCTTCTTCGTTATCATCTTCATCTCTGAAAATATCATCATACGAGGGCACCCCCAGGTCATCATCCTGTTTGATTAACAGCTTTATCTGTGGATGAAATTTAAAGAAATTACAAAAGTGTAAACACACCCAAAGTATTTCCACTTTGTTTTGGTCACAAACTTAAGTAAAGAGATCTTAGTCATTTAGGTGTGGTTGTCTGACAGTTAAGTCATGTCAGCTTGTATTCTTTCTTCTGTCTTTCCAATTAAGAAGAAAGAAGTCCAGTTGACATGACTTAACTACGAGATAAAGAGGACAAAGCAACTAACCAATGTAGCAGCTAATAAACACGAATAAATACGGTGCATTTTATTCCTTGTTTATCAATCACCTGAGCTCATTTAATTCCTTATCTCGTACCTGGGTGTCATTGTAGACATTGACCACATCTACCGGCCGGTGGGTGTCACAGATGAAGAAGATAGAGTCATCATCTGGCTGCAGCATCTCAAGTAAATCTACGTTTGCCCCACAGTTGATGAGAACAAAGAATCGGAACTACAACACAACATAAACCATATGAATGAATGTAACTCAGCATCATCAGTTCTTTTTGTCATTTGGTCTTTTGTGCACTCTGGCCTGATTTGATACCTGCTCTTTGTGTTCAAGGAAGGCCGTGCTAAGATCCTGCCACCCACTAACTGGCACAAGTGTATACTGGACCTGCTCACAATGGAAGAGTGCCTGATAAAGAGAGACAACATTTAACATAATTCAAATTAATCATTTATCATTAGCTTTAGGGACAGAACTGTGAATTTGCCACTTTTTAAACCTGCAATAAACCTATGCACTTTAAAATATTTGTACTTGCATCTCATGAAACAAAAACTTCTTCTCATAGCACATTGCTTTATTGTCTTCTCTGTGACTTAAAACATTTGCTTGCCTTGTAACTCACTTGCAAGTAATTTCAGATGAAAGCTTTTGCTAAATTACTAAATGTAAGTGTGAATGTAAATCCTAAAAAGCTTTGAGATATTACAGCAGTATTTTATGTATCTGGCTATTAACCTGGTATCAGACATGCAAATCAATAAACAGACATTAAACCCAATAGAGCTAGTGAAAAGTATTTTGATGCAATTAAAATTACACATATTTGAATAACTACTAAACAATTTCAAACCATTAAATTACTTCCCAAATTATTTTTCAAACCATTGGTTGACCTCGGCTTGCAATTAGACTTATTATTCAGTTTACCAATGAATCTCTGGATATTTAGCTGTCTAAAATAAATGCCCATCATAAAGTCTCAAATGCATTTTCAATGCATTAAACAATCAAACCGAATCTTGTTTACATTTACGTATGGCATACAACTGGGAGTTATTAGGTAAGATCACGTTTAGGAGGCTGGAACGGGTAAATATTTTTCGCATAAAATGACAAAACGATTATCGGGTAATCAAAATTGTTGCAGTTTCCTTTTACTAATTGATGAAATAATGTTGATTGCTCTCTTAACTGACAGTGGTGCGGCTCTAGACGGATCGTCTAGCTCGTTACGACTTGATACATTTCATTCAGAGAGATATAAGCATAACAAAGTGAACCTTGCCGTCAGAACAGAGGTAAAAGCAGCTAATGTTTGCCAACAGTTAGCTGAGTGTCTCACCTGTAGTATCTTACAGGCGCAAAGAGCGTCGATGTCTGATGCCACCAGGAGAGCGACTCTCTGTTAAAAGAACACCACGTACGACAGATAGCATTTAGTCAAGTATACCAAATACAGTAAATACTTTGCTTTACAAAATGATACCGCTAATTTACTTTGACATTAGCTATTTACTTAGTAGCAAAGAGTCGTCTATGGTTCAAGTCAGCTAACATAATGTTAAAGTCAAACTGCTTACCTGATTGGCAACAACATCATAAAATTCCTTTCTTATGTCTGTGATAAACATTTTTAGAATCCTTAAAAATCTGTTAAAAGCTTTCAGTGTAAGACAAGCTCAATAAAATAGTCTTAAAATTGCATAAACAGCGAGTTATTTTGGTTTGCTGTGAGGAAACGATGCGCTCTTGCCCCCTTAGAAATGTGGCGCCAAATCTGCACATCACGTCCAATCAAACAACTTAACGTACGTCATACGTTCAAGGAAACGTCACCACGTTGAGAAAACAACGCCTGCACAAAAGAAAAGCCTGGGAAGAAGTTCGATTGCCTTAAAACTGTTTTTGTCTTCGCAAAAAACGTGCTTAAAATATACACATTTTGTTGGCTAGATTACAAATTTCAAAGAGACCAAACCCAGTGGCTACAAAATCTATTCAGAATTCTCTTTTTTTAAATATTTGTATAAAATGCTAAAAAAAATGTTTTCCCCCCCAAGATCATATCTAATTCATTTGTAATATGCACTGTTAAGCAATAAAAAGATATTAATTATAACTAGTGTTATTTGCCCACTTTTCAATTTAACATTTGAATTAAACTTTATCTGAGCTAAAAAGCTGCCTGTAAGAAAATGCAGCTGTGCAGACATGATCAACAATCTATTCTGAAAATCACATATTATTGGAAACCAAAGATTGTGGACATTTGAAGGGAAGTAATGAGTTGTGAAACATATGTCGTATTTCTTAAAAAGTCAGCAGAGTATTTACATTTTTCTGTCTAAAAAAATCCCCCGGAAATCCAAGTACCCACAAATATTTATTTTAATGAAATAACATGACATCATGACATTTAGGGTGAACAAATTCAAGTAAAGAAAGTAATCTCCTACGTGCCCCCAAATAAAATACACTTGTGCACAGACCTGTGCATCTTCTCATTAAAAGCTGCAAGATTGACCAAGTAATCTACTATTTGTCTCAAAGGTCTGTGAAAAGTGACCCCCCCCACCCAACCAATGCCATCAGTTATATGTTTGACACTTACACATAGAAACATCCCCATTTAACTCCACTAACCATTGCATTTCTAGAAAGTAGGTAAGGAAAAGCAGCATGCCACATTTAAACAATGTATATTCACAAGTTAATCCTTTACACTGTAGAACAATAGAAAACTAAAGGTTCTAAACAAAGTCTACATGATCAAGAGCATACACTGTTACATGCAGCATATACTTCATTAAAAGAGAGCCATTAATTAATGTAATAAACAAAGGCACAAATTTGTTTGTTTTTACTCTTAGGTTTGGTGTGAAACCATGGTGATCCAGCTGTTCTAAGCCTGATTCACAACGATGGGCAAAAAGTGCTTTGACCCTGCAAAACTTTGGCTGGTTTTACATGCAAATGAAAACAACTGGGAGTTTAGCTCATTCTAATGTTTCAACTTGCCAAACCATTGCATACAAGTAAAACCTTTTGTTCTTTTGCTATTCAAAGCCACTGATAGAACATAATAGAATGATTAAAAAAAAAAAGTTGTAGAAAACTGAAAATATAATGACTGTAGCATTTGCAGTCTTAAATAAAATGTGATTGAGAAAAAAACAAACACCAAACTTCACTTGCCAATAAAACTACAGTATTAACAGGATAGAAAACCTGACCAGCAGAATCACTGGGAGGCTAGCACCATCTCCTGAAGAGGTTACAGTCCAACCCCATTTAGGTTCATCAGAAAGACCTGATTCCACTGTAACTCCAAAAATAAAATCTACAGTATACATGATGTTCCTCCAATTTGTGTGAACATTCTTCTTTTGGACGGCTTGACAAAAGACCCAGATAACTATGCAGTAAAGATAGTCAGACCTACAGGAAGTCTGGGACCACTGATCTAGTGCAATATGTATCTCAGAGTTCTTTTACAGTCACATGATCTTGTGCTAATATTACTGTAGAAGATGTACTGTTCAGTTAGAGCATCACCATTTATAGCCATCAAAATAAATGCAGCAGGCACAACAAAAACAGCGGGAAAGGTTGAGTGGAGTGCTACATCAAGATAGTAAACTGAAGATCTGGGCATATGAACCTAGATATCGATCAAAAAAAAAAAAAAAAAAAATCTATATATACACACAATAAACAACATGAAGACAGAGAAAGCGCCCATGATAGAGGCAGTAAAACTGCAGAGACTGAAGGTGTAATACTGACCAAGTTGTTTTCAATTAATGATGAAAGATGACAAAATATACTATGATAAATTGTCAACAGACATATTTAATCACAGTTTGTGTTTTCTACCCGTTTAAATTATTATTTTACTTAATAAATTACATGACCATTGACTTTGTTAGGAGGTGTAGTTGTATTCATTGCTGTCCAAAAAAAAAAAAGGGGGTGGGCAGGACTAAATGTAAATCCATTAGCAAATGAAAACTATCCCCAACAAATACACTACTCACGCATTCTTGAGTAACATCTATGAAAGGCTGTGCCTAGCTACTAAAGGAAATTCTTTAGCCTGCTTTCAAAATGAAATAACAGATATGACATCCTGATTTTAATCAATGAACAGGTTCTGTAGGCATAAAGGATTTTGGGACTAGAGAATAAAATGGTCAAAGTACTCAGATACTCATATTGTTGGCTTTTGTCTAATCATTGGGCACTGTTTTCGCAAAGAAGACTATATCAGAGTGATAAAGAACTTTGCTTCATGTACGTAATTTGCTGGATTAGAAAACATATTCACGTCTGGTTGTTCTATCAATTAAAAATTTCTCAAATGAGACTTCAGAACGAACAAAGTATAACATCACATTGGTCGGTGGCTTACCACGAAATGCTTCAGCTTTTCTGGTCCTTACAGACAGATGACGCTGTCTTTAACCATTTCACAGTTAGACCACACAGTGACAGCTATACCAACTCCAAGACCGTAAGAAGCGGTTGAAAATTAATAAGCAACAGGATCTTTGAACCTGACTTTCCTAACCATATACCCCAATCAGGCATAACATTATGACCACCTGTGCAATTTAATGCAATCCAGTAGCTCTGATATGAACTCTACGTGTACAAGGTTATAATTCCTCAGTATTTAGATTGAAACAGTCAGAAAGGTGATAACTCTACCATGTGTTTATTATTTAGGTCAAAGTGGGTAGTGGAGCCGTACTAGAGTGTGTTACAAGACGAGGTAGTTCTAATGTTTTGGCCAGCCTCTTCTTATAATTCACTTTAGTAAGACTCCACTACCCACTTTGACGTGAATAATAAACACACTGTAGAATTATCATCTTTTGGACAGTTTCAACCTAAAAACTGAAAAATTCTAACCTTGTACAAGTAGAGTTCATGGCAGAGCCACTGTATTGGATTGCATTAAATTGCACAGGTGGTCATAATGTTATGCCCGATCAGTGTATTGTTCCTTAAGGTCAAGATGTAACATCTGTTCACAGAAATCAAGTACTGATTACAAGCATTTTCCCTTTAAACCTCGACCTAGCTTAGAAAAAAAATTAAACAATCACCAGGTAGTGGCCTTACATGAAAAACTGTGTCACAGCAGCTGAGCCAGCTGAGCCAGCTGGATGTCATTGACCTGTTCAGCTGTTGTGAGTCTGGTCAAGCAATATCATGTCAATGAGAAGACCTCCAGTACTGATACAGTCAGTGTGTGATGGCAGCTTTTTGGGGGTTTAGAAATACACACTACTGTAGGTTCTCTGTGTAGTTTATCTTCACTACTTTCACAATTTAAACTGGAGTTGTGATTTTCAGCAGCTCTCAGATACTAAAAAAATGACAACAGTGCAGTTATACTGACCTAAGATAAATAACACATATTGTGTGAAAATTTAGAATTAGAATGAATACCATGTAAACCAGTATAAATAACACCAGTAAATAGCATTTTCCAGTTACAGCTTTTCTACAGTGGCAGGATGTAGTTGGAGTTGGCCAACTTCCTTTCCTGTGCAGTGGGAATAGTCTCTCTGTGACGCAGAGGTCTGTGGCAGTTGAGGTCCTGTAGTGGGGGGTAGTGCTGTCTGTAACACAGCCAGGCGAATAAGAGACCCAGCAGAGAACCCACTAATACATCTAGAAAGAGAAAGAAAAAGAGTGATTCGAAGGAGCACCAATGTTTATGTGAATGCATACTGTGAGAGGCAGTACATGCCATTGACATACATGACTGGGAGGAATTTTAAAACTACACAACAAAATTACTTCTTTTCTTGGCCACATCCTTCGATAGGTACTAAAAATAATGAAGACTTTAAGATGGTGAAAAAAATAGGGGTGTAACGGTTCTGAAACTTTGAAGGAAACTGCGACACAAGTGTTTATGCCATGGTCTCATGTCAGCCCTCCCCCCAACACAAAGAATTTACAGTATAAGTTCTCAAGCAGCTGCTATGAAAAGATGAGCAAACAGTAAACAATCTCTCTTCTTCAGAAAAAATGTCAGGTAACACTGAATGAGTGATCTTTAAATTCTCTGAAATACACTTTTATGAAGAATTAATAAGATTCCATGAGTTTCTACCTAAAGATTTGGTCTAAAACTCGATAATCACAAAAGTAAACTCAATCAAAAAAACAAACTATAAATCATCCACGTTTGTTGAGCTGATGGACATGCAGTGTTACAAAATGACATAACAATGGCTGGCAGTATTCCCCAATCTAAACTTAATACTGAGTGCCAAAAAAAGACAAAGCTATAACAAAAGAAATGCATCATTTGGCTTTAATAATTAATCAGATTATTGTCAGTAAACCTTTGTTTTTTTTTCAGGGGGGGATAAATGTGATACTGTAAGGGTGCTTAAATTGTATTTCTTCAAGAAAAACAAAAAGCAAAAAAACCCTCTGCCCCAGCTTCCATATCAACTGAAAAACGGTAACTCATCCGGATTTTGAGACTAGACTATTTTATTATTAAAATTTTAAGACTTTTTACTTAACCAGTCTCTGCTAATGATCACAACTGTCACGCAAATAGCTATATTTATTACACAAAGCTTTATGCCACTCTAAGCTCTGACCTTGCCAGTGGTGTTTGTAGTCACAGGTTCTAGAAAGGGCGATCACAGTCGCAACGAGTAAAGGGATGAGGAAGGTACAGAGCCGCCACGCTCTTCCTCGACCTGCTTCGCTAAAGCAACGCAGCTTTCCTGCAATGTACAGCGCTGTGAAACCCAAACCTGCAAAGGCAACTGAGAGAAGAGAAAAAGTTTTTATAAAGGAACAGATAAAACACAAAGAGAAAAGATTAAAAAAAGGGGGCATATAACAAAATAAGTGCTTGGAGAAGGGACAAGGATTAGAGGTGGAAAAGATACTTTAACTTTAAATGGCCTCTTTCATGTAGGATGAAAGAAGAGACCGGAAGAAACGATACGTTTGTAAACATATGCAATTTCAGATTTATCTCATACCCCACTTTATAATTTAATTTCCTTTCATTGTTGCCTGCTGATTAAAATGTAGCAGCTATAAAGGCATTATAATGTATCAGAGCCTCCTACAGGAAGAGTGTCCACTTGGGAAGCTCTTCCTGCCCTCCATAATGACATCTGGGTCACCGCTGCAGCGCAGTTCCAGGTTCATCTGACCATCTGGAAAACAGCGGTAGAAAAAGTCTGGTCGTGGCCTGATAGAAAAATCAGAGGCGATATTTAGGCATATTTATGCACTGTAACACTGGCTACATTATGATCTGCTGTGTTGTATACAGTGTTTACCTGCCAACAACAAGTTTGATGACATTGGTGAAAACTCCATTCAGCACCAGAGTCAGGGTTACAGCTGAATGACAGAATCATAAATAAGACAAAATTTAACCTCCCTTTTAAATGGGATTAATCAAGGGCTTGGATGGAGCTGCCTGTTTCTTACCAAGAGAAGCTTCTTTTACATCCCCTTGCTCAGACTTCTTCAGGAAAGTGAAAACCAGGATTACAATCAGTGGACTGAAAACTGCAACACTCTGAAACACACACACACACACACACACACATTATAAGAACTCTAATACAGAACTCTTTAAACTGACAAAGACAGTTAGAAAAATGATAACATTCTAATGACTTCAACTTTAATGTCTGTCTGCATGTACATGAATAAGAACAATTTTACTTGAATTCCTTCTTTGTGCTAATACTAAAAGAAACTACAGAAACATAAAATATTCACGTTGCTCCTCTGTAGATCCTCTAGCATTTTAAGGTTTGCGAATTTACAGAAAATGGAGTGCAGGAGAGCTGAAGTGGAGGCAAGCAGGGAGTGATGTGAAGATATTGTGTGGCATGAAACTCATGAGGACAGTGTGACTCAAACAGAGTGCAGATATCATCATTTCAGACATCCTTCACAATTAAGTTCCATAAGTCTGCTTAGAAGCTATATTATTGCCTGGGAAGTATCTCATTTTAAAAAACTTCTTTAAGTATCAGATTTTTATCCAAATTAAAATCACAGAACCGCACACCGAGACTCCTACCGTCTATTTGTGTAACTGTTTTTTACTATTAACTACAAATTGCTTGCACTTTGCAATTTTACAAAAACGACATTTTCTAGTTTCTGTTTAGTTCACTACAGGAAAGAAGTTACAAAAATGTACCTCATGAAGAATATATTTTAATCTCGGCCCATGTTAAGTTTTTGCTGAGCAAAACATGCAGTACTGCATGTAGAACCAAGAAACGACAAGAAAACTGCACTATCACTGAAGTTTTTGACAAAAATTAAAGATATTAAGTCAATATATTAGTCACTCCAGGAATTTGTGATTTTGCGATCACAAAAACTAATTCCACCAATCCCCATGAATCCTGTACAACCTTGCAATTTAAAACGTCATAAAAACATTGCAAGTTGAATCACAATTGATTAGAAAAGCTGTCACAGAATCAAGAATTTCAAGCTGCAGCTATCAAAACAAGGTCAGTGAAATCCTGGAGGGACTTATATATGGTGGATGTGCAGAAAAACATAATATGCTTGGAGAACGGTTGTCACAGTACAGTACCCTGTGTTATGAATAAGGTGCTAAAAGTAAACATAAGTATGATCCTTTAAGAACAGTGGGAGGATTGAACTGAGTTCACATTCTCTATACAAATAGTTGTTAGGGGTAAAAAAAACTGGATAAGATAACAAAAAACTGGACTGACATATTGATTTTATTCCAGTTGACGTCTAAAAGTAGATAGTTTACTTACAAACATAAGAGATGTGGGTACATGGTCGCGGTCCACACGGTGGAATTTATACAACCACATCTCCTCTGCCTGGATCTCACGGTAGAAAGGAGGAAGCTGCTCCGTCACACTAAGTGTAGCACAGACAGAGTTATACTGGTGTTCATTTAAATAGGAACACTATACCTGCATGAGGCAGTGGACCCATTTTCAAATGTTGCATTCAGAGATATAATTAAAATAGAGGACATACTTACAGGAAAACTACCAACAATGTTATCCGGATGGAAATTTCCGACAGGAAACCACGAAGCAGCCTCCTCTTCATTTTGTTTCTCGGCGTGGACTTCAGTCAACAGCAAACATCATCACTCCACCTTCTCTTAACTAAACTAAGAGTAAAGAAAAATTTGATTAATCTTTGTTAACAGGGTTTATAATTGTGTATAAGCATTATTTTCCAACTATGTTTCCCATTGAGTACCTATCAAATATATTTTAGGGATTCTTATCAAGGCTGTTTGGTTATGTTATATTTGTTATGTTAAAACAATATCAGCTAACCCCCTCGCTCCAAACACACACACACACACACACACAGATTTGTTAAACTATTGAATATACATAAATACACACGACGTCACAGCACTAGGAAATGAAGGGCCCCATACTAGAAGGGTTTTCCTGGTCACAGGGCATCTCTGGTAGGGCATGTGACTACTTTGCCTGGTTGATTGTCGAGCCTGATTGCTACTAGTCTATGTGCCTGTAGGAAGAAGGGTAAACACACCATACCTAACAAAAGGGGGAAATTGTACTTTAAGGAGTGCATCCCCCCTACTTTCAGTTTTGAGTATGAATCAGGCTAAGCGTAAATAATGGTAACCCGATTTAAAGGCCAACATGCTGCACCTGTGCCCTCCACTTCCTATCTACGCGGCTTAGGTGAATATAACATTAAGCCTTAATGTTTCAAAATGTTAAAGTATTGAACCGCGTGCTAGTCTTTGTCAGTACACAGAATAAGACAAAAACGCGAACATTAAACCCCCTTCGCGTGGAAACAAAATGACACCTGATCAAGCTAAGCTAGTTAGCAACATCTGTCAGACAAGACATCTGGCACATTTCCGCATTGTTAAACAAAAAATCCTTCGTCCTTTACTAACCTTAAACAGGTCGCTTTTGTCTCTTTATCCTCACACCAACATGAGTGGTTAACGAAAACCAAGTCCCAATACTCTCTATTTCTCACGAGAATGGAAATTGCACATTTCAGGACTGGAAGACCAAGGGATGCCACGGAGATGAGCGGTGTACGAAGCTAACGGTTAGCATTACATCTACATCCGGTTTGGGTTTGTCAAATTAATATGTGGGTTTCAGTTTTTAGGTTGAAACTGGGTTTGTCAAATTAATACATTTGACAAGCAGTAAGTGCAATTTCACAAACAATCTTATTTTAAGTTGCGCCACTTGGGTGTTTTCTCTGGACTATATCGCTATGATTTACATTTTAGAAAAATCTAAAAATTTAAAATAATATATATACGTTTTTTTAAACATTGGTATATTTTTTTAGGACTGAATAATCAGTTTAGTCCAGTTTTTTGCATTATGGACAGTTACTTGATTTTCATACTTGTTTCTTGGTTCTATTGCAGGTTTGTTAAGACTTTTACTAGTTAAAGTTTATACTGTCGACTAAATGAGCTTTTCCCTTTAACCATAAGGGGTTTGAAAAATAATTGCTATTTTTAAATGATTGAACATTTACCTGCATGTTTAAATAAACAATGTTTGATACGGACCTTAAATAAACAAATATATTTGACCAATTTATCTTTTGTATTTTCACTTCATAATATCTGGACTTTAAGTAAATGAGTTTCGAGTTTAATAGATTGGTAGCTTTGTAGCACGCAGTGCTTTATAAACAGGAAATAGTTCTACTGTTTCACTTGAAATGTTTCCGCCTTGACATGTGGATGCAAGAAGCCACGTCAGCTGACTGACTGCCATCCATACTTAAACCAGTTGTTTTACTTGATGTGTTTGCTTTTCCAGTTTCTCTAGTTAAACAATAATAGTTTTAACTTACGTTGCTTTAACCTTTACACCAATAAGTACATTTAGGTAAATTCCTAACTGTAACCACACTTTGTAAATCAGCTCCAGCTAGCATTTATTTTAAATTATCCTCTCCATTAATTCATTTTTGTTTGTTTTTTTATGCTTTGTCAGAACCTAAAAGGTGTTTCCTATCTTTTCCAAGAGCCCACAAAAGCTCACAGTTATTTCTAGAACTGAACTATAATTAGCAGAAAGTGGAGAGTAATCAGTGAAATTTTAAGTAATGTTTAATGTTTATTCACACATTTAGAATTGTTTAGAAAACGTGTTAAATTATTGATTAGCTGGATATTATAATAATAATAGAACTGGCTAATTTTCTTATTTATTTTAAACAGTTTTGCTCAGCTGTCATCAGCTTGGTGAACACACGGTAAAATCTGCCTACGGACACTTAAGAAGGTGGGTTATGTGTGTTTTTACTACATATACCAAAGTGTTTTCACAAAAATTAAAAAAACACATACAGTGAGTGTTTCACTGAGACAGAGTACAGCTTTATTAAAGTGAAACTTCAGGCATGTCTGAACTCTTCAAACTCAACTTTAGAATGAAAAAAGGACAGAATCAATACTGTCAAATAAAAAGACAGTCATGTACAAAAAGAGTGTCATCTCAACAGTCACACACATTTAGAAGCAGAATTGTACAGGCAAAAAGAGCACGCCACAGTAACATGATCCTATGCAAGTTCAATGCAAACTATTTACAGGTTCTTCAACAATATGCAGTATGCAATAACACAGGTTGAACAGTAATCAACATGGTATTTTGTGTTCATCCACTTTTAATTAAAGCAACACCAAGAGAGATACATATGACCCCAGTTAGTTATTGTAAGCCATTTTACTACAAGTAAAAAGAGATGAGCGCTTATGAAGGTGTATTTGTTAATTATTTCCAATGCTATTTCTCCCCTGGCAGCATTTCAACAAAAAACTCAGTGATAATCATCAACATTGTACAAAAACCAAATGACGTCACAGTGAACTGAAACATACCGTTTAACATACAAAGGTGGGGGTGGTCCATTCTACATTTAAGTGTTATAAAAAAATAATAACAGTTATAAAATTCCTGGACACTTCGAAAAAATTCCCCTCAAGCCATGGTCACTTAAATGACAACAAACATGCTGTCTTCTCAAACATATAAGCACTACACTGAGAATAAACCAAAAAAACACATACATCAGACAGTATTTTAAGTGAATTCAATTAAGAGACATTTAAATTTGGCGAATGTAATACTGCTGCTGTACCAGCTGAGAGGGGCAGACAAGGACAAACTGGCACAAAGTAATGAATGATCAGGCAAACTGCAAATGCAGAAAAATAAAAAAGGCTGTTTGGTTTTGCAGAATCTCTGTGCAAAACAAAAAAAAAATTATATAAAAAAAAACACAAATAAAAACATTGGCATTAAAATTAGGCATGTTGAGATTAAACCAGTGTCTGTTGATGGAAGCATGCATTCCAGCTGAACAGTACCCTTGAAAAGAAAGAGGTTAAGTCTTCATAAGAGAGACATTTCTCTTAAGACACAAGAGTCATGGATGCCTTCGCTCTGATAATCACATATATGAATCCTATGTTCAAAAAATATATATATTATAAATAAAAACATCATGAAAATTCAAGTTTAAACAGACCATTTTGAGTTTACAAATAAAAAAAGTGCATTAATGATGCACCTACCTGATGAAGAATCAGTAATAATAAAAAGTTTGGCAACATTTGGGAGCAGTGCCGAGTTGCACAAGAGAATAAGCAAGTTGTCTTTCTTCCCCTACATCCATTAAAACAGTAGGAAATGGGTCAATTAGGATAAAAATTATAAAATGGATAAAGGATAAAAAGAGAGGACCCTCTGAATGCAATGTAATTTAATATGGTAAATGTGTGTACAGCACTTATTGTCATAGAGACGGACAGAGTTTTTCTGTCTCTTTATGAATCCACTGAGTGGAGTTCATTTAAGATATTTAATGCAGGTTTAAGACCTTACTGTCCAGCAAATATTCATGTGACATGGACATCTTATGCTTAACAAACTTTTAGATTTTGTGTATTTTAACAAGGTACTTAAACATTTTTGTATAAAAAAAAAAATGTAAATGCAAAAATAGTAATTTTATATATTACATTAATATATAATTTCAGTCTTGTCTGGAATATTTTTGCTATTCTGCATTTAGTGACTCCCCTTCTTTTTACCCTCCGTAGTTGCACTCAGTTGTCAGTTTATTAGCTAGATATAGCTAAAATTAGCCTAGTGTCATTCAGTAGTGTTTCAGTTATTTCTACTCCACGAAGGTGGTAATGTTCCATTTTGTTTTAGAGAGGTGTTGGTTCGACTGTATGATCATTTTAGAGACGCTACTTTGTGCTGCTGTTGAACTGGATAATCTTACACAGAGGTGTGTTTGTTATTTAGCTTCTCATCCCTGATATAAATGGGAATAACAGAAATGACAGTCAATGTAACACAATACAATTCAACAGCAGTATAAACTGCATCTCCCTGAGATAGACTGTGACCTGTCCAGGGTTTACTCTGGCTCTCGCTTAATTAGGGCTGGTATAGGTTCCAGCCCCACACAACCATGAACAGGATAAGCAGGTAAGATAATGGATAGATAGATGGATACACTGCATCTTTCACAATTTTCATACAGTTGAATTAACACTTTAGGAAAGAGAAAGTTTTTAACAAGAATTGAGCATTATACCTTTCACGAAGGATGATTTATTACACCACTGTATTATTTGGAGCTTGGTGGCCCTAAGAAAATGTTAGTGGAGAGAGTCTACTCTTACATTTAAAACAGACCAAATATGAAATGAAATTATTTGAAAACACTGGCACCGTTTCTCCCTGCGGCTCGACTTTTAACATCATCCACTGCAGGAGGCCTAAACATTTTAAGGACAGGACACACAAACAAACTGTCATGTAATAAGGAAAGAATCACAAACAAAAGGATGAAGGCCACGGAAAAGCTTCCCCCTGTGATAATCTCTGGAATCCAGGTTAAAACAGCACTAAACGGCTCTAAAACAGAAATGTATATATTCCAATATTAAACTGCTTCACACTGCTTTTAAACAACAATTACAGTAATATACAGGTTCATGGGCAGCAGCTGTTACTAATTGTGGAATCATTACACCAAATATTAAAAAAAAAATATGCAATGACTAGATACAGATATATTATGTAAAATTCCCTATGTTTTTTAAATAGTCTATTTCACTTACACCATGGTGGTGGTGGAGACAAATTACTGCACTGGTGTTTGTAAAAGAAATTGGTATAAAATGTGGTGCCATAAATACAAAAAGTTTGGATCTGACAGATGAGCGATTAAAAACACTGTACAGAAGTTTGTATTTGTACATTATACTGGACTGGACTGTTGTTATACTATTGTGTCTTTATATAAAGTCCAGCCTTGAGGTGAAAAATGAAGACGTGCCCCATCCCCCCTCCCCCCTCCCAGAACACACAGGACTTTTTTTGTACAAACAAAGCCAGGCTGGCAGTCATTCCTACTTGTGCCAAAAAAATCAAAATAAAAACAAATACTAACCAAAAACAGAGAAAAACAAAACAAAACAATCGTGCCCAGCACTCACCACATTTTTGACAGAGAAGAAAGAAGTTACAACACAGTTTAAAGTCTGATATTACTACAAGGAGAAGAGGTATCAATTTCAAAACACTTGTCATATCTTCTTTTAATATACATTTCTGTATATGTATGACGTAGCTAAATGGTGTAGCAACAAGCTGTGTGAAAGTGCTTTTCAGAAAAGTTTGGCAACATAAAACAACCAGAAGTAAAAGAAATGATAAAAAAGAGAAAATAAAACCCATCAAAGCGGTCACAGTACACAATGTTATTAAAATGGACTGCATCTGGGCAGATCCTACAGCCAAATTCTAACTTAAAGGGCGACCCCACCAATTTTGCAACCTCCTATCGCCCTAGTTTGAGGGGTTCATGTATATGAATGATTTTAAATTTCCCTCTGCCTTCTATGTATTAAAAGATTTGTCCTCTTTTGCTGAAAAGCTCTTTTGGATGATGTTAAATGAAGGAGTTTGTCTGTATTTCAGTTCTGATGTTTGTCATCTAGTTGCTACAGAGTTGTTAATCTTGGTCAACACCTCTAGCTTCAGATGATGGCATCTGAAATTAAAAACTCCTCTGAAAGAGGTCATCCCGAGAAGTAAAGAAATATTTAGATAAAGCGAAGGCAGAATAAGTTTATTATCACTAATATACATGTATTCCTCAAACAAGACCATATAGGAAGCAAATGAAAATTGGTGAAGTCACCCTTCAAAGCTGGTTAACAATACTTTAAGACAGCACCAGTGATCACAAGCTGGGTCCCTCATCTACAACACAATATTTTGAAGGAAATGTCTGAACAGACCTTATAATGAAAATAAAATTTAAGAAATGATCTATTTCGATTTATGATCTTATGTTAAAAAAACAAAAACAAAAAACGTTTCCTTCTTCCAGGAACAACCAGAGAGGTGAGGCTCTATCCCTCCTGATCTTTAAGTACTTTACAATATTATGAGCCAATTATGTACACAAAGGTGAGACTGGCAATATGAAAATCACAAGTACTTCTGTAATGTCATAACATTACACTATATACCAATATATTTCACCTTAATAGGACTATTTTCACAAGGAGGTCTGCGTAATGCTTAACACCTAAACAAACAAACAAACAAACATAATACACAACTCACTGAGATGAAGTGAGAGAATCTGTCTGTAAACATTAACAAACATAGATACTGTATATAATTATATTCATCTATACCCATAAGTATATTAAAACCATGTTTAAGGTTGGAATGTAGTGTTGTCCTGAAAAAAATTGCACAAAATCTGTAATTACTCCTCCTCCTTTTTTTCTAGAAGAAGAAGAGATAAATACAATGACAGATCACGTCAGGAGTGATGGAGAAAAGCTGGCTCATCTCCGCAAAACCTTCCTATGTTTGAGATGCTGACCACAGCTTACAGCAGGTAAACAGGGAGAGGAGCAGAGCCCTGGCAGAGAGGATGAGCTTTACATGTCCTCCTCCTTCTCTCTGCCTCTCACCACCACCTCACTCATTGGGTTCTTCAAAGTGCCGGTAGCTGACAACGTAACAACACTTAAAATTTTCATCAACAGATGTAAAAATAATAAAAGAAACCTAATGAGGTGGTGGTTTGTGCCCTCCGATGGGTGCAGGCGAGCTGTGGAGAGCATTAATGGTGGTGTTTTATGGCAAGACAGGAGGAATGATGCCTTGACACTTCCCCTGCCAACACTCCAGTTATTCTGCGAAGGTCGACGTGTCCCGGCCCTGAATTGAGGCCGTCGCACTGGTCAAAAAACACTGTATTCCCTCTCGTAAGTGCACTGCCTCAGATCAGAAGGTGATCGGAGCCAACAGGAGCACACTTTACAGGGAATGAGGTATTTAGGGAGCTGCCGTGTCACTCTGCTGCCTGCTTGGTTAGCTCCATTTCCGGCTCCTCTTTGACCCTCACGGGGCTCGGAGCAGAGCAGTGCAGCTGGGCAGAGCTGGAGTTGGAGACCAGGGGACTTAGGGGGTTGTGACTGGTGCAACAAAGACGACCTTCCAGGGTGGAGGCTGTGAGCGCCCCCCCCTCGTGATCTCGGCAGAATGAGCGAGGGCAGAAGTCACAGAGAGATGAGGCTGGAGTGCCACAAATGCTGCAGTCGTGCCATGGACATTCCCAGCGCCCTGAAGACAAGAGGAAAAGTGGTTGGTATGGAGACAGTAAACACAGTTTATAGTGTATACAATAGTATGCAAAACATTTTACTTTAAAGTTTTACTCGTCTCAATCAAGATAAAGATGGTGACACGTTAGGCTATAGTAACAAGTGAGAATACATTTTTAATGTCTGCATTATCTGAGCTGTCATCATTAGAAATGGTGCAACAGGGAAAGTCCACAGAACATGGACAAAATTATAAACACTACTTAAATTACCTGAAAGTGGAAAATGTTATACTTTATAGCTAAAATTGTTACAGAATTACACACGTATAAGGTCATTTTGTCATTACCGTATGGTGGCTTAGTGAGGTTGAGACACAGCAGGTGGTACGCTTTTGGACAGTCCTTCCTGTCACACATCACTAGCTCTCCTCCTTCGCCGCAACAAAAACAGAAGTACTCGTGCGTGTGCTTGCCATCCGGTCGCAGCTTCCGCTTCTTCGGCTTCAGCTTGGCGTTTCTGGCCTTCTCCTCTTTCTCCATCACCACAGCACTCTGGAGCAAACATTATAAAAAGGTAACTCTCAGTACCGTACAACTAGATTCAAGATGAATAGGGGTAAATATCCTTACCGGTGGCTGCACCCCGAGGAATCCAGAGCAGTTGTCTGATCCACAGTGACAAGATGTTCTCCTGTTGCCCACACAGTGCAGGTTGTAATTGAACGTCAGCTCAGTACCTACAGGAACATTAAGGAAACATCCAACAGATCATCTAGCATGCTCTGCGAGCTTGTGTGGCAAACACGTGTGTTGTCTTTCCGTGTAGACTCACCAGCCTCTATATCACAAAGGGCGAAGAGTCCAATGCGAACGTCTCCATTTACTGTCCATTTTTGGGTTTCACAGTTCGGACTGCAGCTGTGGTTCATAAACCTAGACGAGTTTCCTTTAGGGCCAGCGTCTATCACACGATCCTACGAGAAAAAGCAGACATTAAGGTAACAGGGTCTTTCAAAACCCTTGGCAGTCTGTTCTTGGGGGCAATCATTCATATTTTTTGTGTCAAACAGTGTTACCTTGGTGAGTGTGAGCATGTAGAAGTTGGTCACGTGATTTTCGTGGGCACGTTTGATTCGCTGTTGGCACTCCTCTGAGTCTATTACTTCTCCCACGTACTCTTTCACAAAATCACCCTGGACAAAATAACATCATCACATTTTACACTGTTTTAGACATCACACACACACTACTCAATTACTGGCATTCTATATTCAATCAAAGTCAGACATATTTGGCTGAAATTGTTTTCATCTCTGCCACTGTTTCTTTTACTACCACTTGGCTAAAAAAAAACAAAAAAACAAATCACAGAAGAGTGTCATTCAATCCCCTGATGGAAACTTCATGCTTTGAATTTTAACCAATATTTTGGTATTCTTCTCCTCTTGACTTCATTGAAGTCAATAAAGAACATTTCATTTTTACTAACCTACAGTTCCTGATTGACTGTGAAGACCTTTCAGAGAGCAGTGCTGGTTCATAATGTTTGATTTTTCGTATACTGTAGGTTGGATTTTCCATTTACACTTGACTTTTAATGTCTGTTTTGTTTCAGTTTGGGATATATTGATTTAATTATAAGGAGCTCATTAAGAAATGCATAACAGTCCAAGCCATTAATGATTTAGGATTGGTTTAAGATAAAAGTACTTACTGATTAATAACTGTGTCATGCTGATGCTGTTTTGGGTGAGAGTACTACGCATTAACACCCACCTTCTTGAGAGCCTGGTTGGTCCTGAGGCCCCAGCCACGGCCCTCTGTCTTTATCACTTCTGTCTCTGCATACAGTCGCTTGGTAAAACACTGGTTCTCACACCTATCTCCTGCAGGACACACCTGAAGACAACAACATAAAGATAATAACATACAAGATACTCTTGTCATGATTGTCTGACTGGTTTAATTGGCAATCAAAACAAGGAAGAATACAAATGCACACAAACCTGTGGATGACACTCGTACTGCAGCATACGGTTGAGACACTGGGAGTCGACGCTGCAGGGATGCTCATCTGTTGGTTTGCAGTTGCATCGTGGAATTTCTGACAGGTCAGCTACATGCATTTGCACTTTCCCCACAGGTTTGTTGGACTGCCACAATAAATCAATTTCAATGAATAAGTAAAAATACTGGGTACTTAATACAACACACAGTTGTTGGGTCAATTATCTTGAGATTTTAAAATGTCATTACCTTGATAAATTTGTAAGGCGGGGGCTTGCGAGAGTTACGTTCCTGCTCTAGAGCCTCCCTGCTCTCCCTCTGTGCCTTAAGCTCCTGAAACCGTCTGGCTGCTTCTTCCAGAGCTAAAAAAACCCAACATCATTTCAAAAATTCATCACTCCTGCCAAGTTTTACAGGAAGAAAAAAAACAAAACAAATTTTTGTCTTAAACAAACTACCTTTCTTGAAGGTTTTGTTGATGTTGATCTGACCCGTTACAAAGTTCTTGTCATTCTCCACATAGGGGAAGACACGGCCCTGATTGATCCAGTAGTAGTCATGGGAGCCAAAGAAGAAGACAGGGAAGTCACCGATATCGTGGCGAAGGCTCTGAATGTTTGATGGCACCAAGCGAGGGTTGCAGATCTCAGCTGGCCACCACCTGCAAAGTAAACAAGGGAGAAAAGGAGGCCCAGAGAAGTTTGTGATAAAAACAAATGATGTTAATGTTATTAAAGAAAGAAATCGCTTTAACAAAAAAATATTTATATAATAATATAATTGAAAAGCTGGGCATTGTTGGTCTTAACAATCTTTTTCTTTGGTGGACTTTTTAGCAGCAGAGTAATTTGCACTTGGTGCTTTAGTGAGTACTATGTAGTAATAAGTTAGATCAGAATTTGTCATAATAGTTTTGGTCTTTTCATGGATTTTGATTTAAAAAAAACTAGAAAATATCAGTTACTAATACTACGACAAATGTAACTACCGCAAACAGACAGTTGCACAACCGTCAGCAGTCTGTAATCAGTCCTCTCTACATACCTGTAGTTGCCCAGTTTCACCCAAACAATTTGTTTGTAGTGAGGTTTCTTCCCTGCCCTGCAATCACTGCAGGACCACGCACCCTCTGGCATCTCCATCTCCAGACACTCCGGATGGAAGGAAGCTGGGCATGAGTCGCAGCACAGTAACTTGCCTCCTACATTTGTATGGATGTACAATGTGTGTATAGATGTGTGTGTTTTTTATATATATATATATATATATATATATATATATATATATATATATATATATATATATATATATATATATATATATGTATGTGTGTGTGTGTGTGTGTGTGTGTGTGTGTGTGTGTGTGTGTGTGTGTGTGTATGTGTTGTGGAACATGGGTATGCAAAGAGAGGAGGAGTGTATGATTAGGCGATGCATCTTAAAACCTGGACAAACTCTGAATCTCATTTGCAGACAAGCCTAACAAAAGTGTAAATAATAAACTGAAGCTGGCAAGCAAAGTTGAAAAGAAAAGACTAAATGCACAATTAAGAATTATATAAAAATAGTCTCCTTCTAGGAGAAAAACATTGAAAAAACATTGTAGCTGCATTGAAAGCTACAAGAATAACATTTGGCCATTATACTGACATAAAAATTAAGAAGCTTTATTTTTGAGTGAAAGCTCCTGTGACAGCTATACTGCATGAAAAAGACTGAACATGGTGAGAAACCCTTTAATCGGGTTTTCAGGTGAGTTACAGCTTATACTGCAGCAGTAAGAGCATGTCTGGCAATCAGATTCAGAGCACTGTACCAAGACCAGTCCATGGGAAATACATGCTGCAGCACAGGAATAAAAATGAGCTAGCAAGTTAACAATGAATCAGGGTTATACTCAAACAACAAATTATTGGCAAAAAAAAAAGCAGGCATGCAGTCCTGCCAGTAAAGCAAACTTTTCCCACCACACATATTGAATCCTGCACAGACCAGCTTGCATGGAATCATAGATTTATACTACTGCAATTTCCAAAATGTTTATCTTCAAAATATATGTTTAATTAATGATTAATTTCAAAAATGTTGTCCAAATTGATATTCCATCCAAGGCAGGTCAAAGCTCATGAAAATGAGATGAGCCAAATTTGTATTTCATTTCAAATTTTAAGTGAAAAATAAAACTTAGTTGCAGTCAGCATTAAAAGGTGAGGCTGAACAAGTCCTTTAAAATAAAAAAGCCCAAAGTGCTCAAGCAGAGTAGCAATGCATCACCAGCAGCAGTGTGTTCCACACTTTACAGACAGAATCTGAACTCACCCAACATCAGAGCAACATAATGCCCCGCATTAGGGCAACACACAGCTGCTTAACTACTGGACATTTAATGACCAATTATATTTTCCCAGCAGAGGAATTTTACTCACCGAAACAAGAATTTCATTTATGGTGTTTATAACTTTGCTACAGAGATGTGCACCCAGATATATTCTCACAATGGGCCTCATGCAATAACCACTCATTAGAACAAATGTGTTCATATATTTGTATTTGCACAAAAAAGTAATTTAACAGATTCATCAATTTCTTGGCAATTATGGGTATTTAAATGGATATAAAAACAATTCACAAGCCATGTAGATCTGTTGTATCATGTACAGGAAGAAATTATGGTTGTTTTTAGTATCATAATGCAGTAACATAAAACAATGTATTTTACAGTTTAAATATAATGCTAAAATCAAATATATAATTAAATAAAAATTATTTTCAACAAGACAAGGCAAACCTGCTACTTAACCTTATTCTTTAAAAGCTTTTTAAAAGTTTAATTTATGCTATATTTCAACTGCTGCCTCCAACAATAAAACTTTATCTTCTAGATACCATCTTTCTAAGTCACGTACCAAAGACATAGCCAGGGGGACAGATTTACCGGGTTTAGTGTTAATCTGCAGTGAAATTAAGTTCACATTTACAGTAGTTGTCATTGAGGCTGTTATTAAAGCCAAAATGTTTATTTCCAGGAAAAGGAAAATATTGCTTACTCTGTAGAACCAAAGTAGTTGTTTCTGGTGTTGTAAAGGGGTTATCAATTTTGCCACATAAATGTGCAGTAACTAGGTCAGAGCCAGTCCTCTATAATAGTGTTTTAATTTGACATACCAACTGTTAGCACTATGAACTCTGTGGTACACTTTCCATCCCATTTCACATTTAACATGGGGTTTTATGTGGTCATAAAACCCCATGTTAAATGTGAAACGGGATGGATGTCCTCAGTTGTCCTCTGTCACCTGAGGACAAGTGTTATCTGCTGAAGAAGATCTGCTTAAATTTTTAAGAATAACTAAGTAAATGAGCATTGAATTTATAACTTTTATCCAGACAATTCTTTATTTCTATGAAAACTGACCTGCCTGCTTTGGTTTTATTTTCTTCAATCTGATTCAATGCTGACCTGCAAAACTGTAACGTTCTCCAGTGTCCAACCAGTTTGACGTTTTATTTGTTAAACAACGTTTGTTTAAATTCTTGCTCTATGACTGGAGATAATATAATACAAGCAGCAGATAAGGAGATCTGCTGTAGTAAGAAAGAAGGTGGTGACAGAGCTTAATGAAAATGTTTGATAATGTCCTGTTTAACTTACAACTCTGAAGACTGCCATTTTAGCCCACTAGCTCCTGTAGGTTATTTTTATAAACCGGTCTGCACAATTTTCCCCCTCCGGCTTTTGCCACGGAGTGGAATTAAAGTAGGTATGATTTGGTCTGACTGTGAGCCAGTAGGTACAATATTAGGAGCCAGAAAGCTAAAAAAAAAAAGATTTTGTCATGTGCTTTTTATATTGTGACATGTCAAAATATCAAAACTTGACTGTTAAGGTTTGACAAAATTGATTTGTCATACAGCAGCTAAAGAAAGTGGGTGGGATGAATATACAAAGATGGTCTTGCATGAGGCCCACTGTTATTTGTTAATGTGTTATGGAACTTAGCTGGGGTTACTTTGTGCCGCTCTGCATTAAAATTAACTGCAAGTTTAATCAGTTAATTTACTTTGCACCTCGAGGCTTTGAAATCAAAGACGCATACAAAGGGAAAATCAGAATGGGAGCAGGCACAACACAAACACAGAGCAGTGGGACAAGGAGAAAGAGAAAAACTGTTCAGTTACCTTTCCCAACATTCTTTTTGGTAGCTGACGAAGGAGAGGGAATCATAGGTAATTTCAACTCAGCACGATTTGACTCAGTCAGAAGGTAGTGGGACTTATAGGCATATGAACTTAATATGGTGTCAGTAAGGTCTTGCACTAACAGCCCTACACAAGACACACAGGAAGAGACGGGGGTGAGCCTCAGTCAAACTCGAAATTACCCGAAGTTCACAAAAAGAGGAAGCACAAATACACACGCACATTCACACACGGTTATGTCACGAGAAAGAAACAAGTGAAAAAAAAATTGTCTCAAAACAAAAAGGCCAAACAGTGCACTCAACTTACTGTCTGACAGACAAAAAAGTCATATATAAACTGGGTAAAAGTTTGTTTTTTAATAAAAAAAAATCAGGGGGGGGTAGGTAAAATCTGTGTTTCTCACTCATCAACCTGGAAAATAGATTCTTAACAGTGGAGTGCAATGTGGTCTGTATCATTCAAAGTATTAGCATCGTGATGGATAACAAACATTTCACAGCACTGCTACTCATGAACAACAAATGGCAAACATTAAACATATAATATTAAAATATATAAATATAAAATGTATATAAAATTTATTAGGGTTTAGTTTTGATTCACTAGGTCTAACTACTGTATCAAAAATGCTTTAAAAAAATACTAACAAACACAAATGAGAATGGTGATCAGGTCTTGTTGATGCACCAATGTGCAGTGCAAGTAAGAAGAAATACATTTTTTCTTTGTCATTAAATCTGAACTCAGAGATGGTTGGAGGCAAAAATAATCAAACGTGGTGAAATTAACAACATTTGCTCCATCTTTATATGGTCACAGCTGTAGGAGACTAAGGCTATTAGCGTGTGTGTCGCTGTGAGAACTTACCTCTAGCACACAGGAAGCACCAGCCCACATTGACTGGGGAGGTGAGGAGGCCGTTCCTCTTGGCGCTGCTGTGATTGCTGCAGACCATGATGTGATGGGTGAGGATGACGCTGCCCGCTGCCACACAGTTGTCTCCTGTGTGATAGGCCAAGGGACAGCGGATACAACGAATCAGGCGACCTGGACAGCAAAGGAGGAAAAGAGTCAGTGATCAGTGTAGTCACACAAATCAAATAGCTGTGCAGCACATTGCAGTTTTTACAATGAATTAGGTCAGATTTCTTTACGGGTTCCATCTGTAATTAAATGAAATTAGACGAAAAAACATGACCCCTTTTGGGGCAAGACAACTGGGACTCAGAGTCTTCACTTTTAGAAGTTCAACAATAATGTAAAATGTGGTTTGTCACTGAACCTTCAAGCCTCATGTCGCTGATTTTAGTGGTGCACCTCAGCATCTAAGGTTAATTTTTAAATTACACCAATCAGCCATAACATTATGTCCACTGACACGTAAAGTGAATAACCCTAAATGGAAGAGGTTGCGATATATTAGCCAACAAGTGAACATTAGAAGCGGAATATATGAGCAAGCTTAAATATTTGAGCAACAATAACAAGGGTCAAACTCTGATGGCTTGAAGCTTGGATCAAAGCAACTTTAAAAACTACAGCTGTTGTTGGATGTTCTTACTTTGCAGTAGTCAGGACCTATCAAAACTGGTTTTAGGAAAGTAAGCCTGGTGAACTGGCAACAGGATGATGGACGCCCAAGGCTCACTGATGCACCTGTGGAGCGAAGGCTAACTCACGTAGTCCGTCCAGATAAACGAAAGGAGCTCAAATTTATGAAAAAGTTAATACTGATTCCAATCAAAAGGTGTCAGAACACATGCCCCAGAGGTCTAGTGGAGTCAATGCCTTGATGGGTCAGGGCTGTTTTGGTAGCAAAAGAAGGACCAACTCAATATTAGGTTGTTGTTGTTGTGCACAAAGTGTTTCGGTTCCTCCTTTTCAAGTGGGACATTACGATCAGAATGCAGCACCATCATCATCATCATCATCACCACATTTCAGAAACATGGCAATTACTTTAAATTTCTCCGGGGTCTGCAGCCTCCACGTGCCTCCCATCTCAAACCAAATTAACACTTTTAGTTTGAGGCAGAACCAGATGTTGATAGCAGGACCATATATTGTGCAGGATTGCAGCACAAGATTTAATTCAGGGTGAACTTATTAAAGTTTGTGTGTCTTTTTCAATCTACTTTCATCTCTACTAATATGCCTCTGTAACAAACACTATCAATTGCTCAAACTTTGCATTGCTGTGAACAACGGTCTGTTTTACCTTTACTGGCTCGTTGAAGGTCTCTCTCTAGGCAGCAGGTTGAGCAGATGTGCTGAGGGCAGGAGAAACCTCCGCTGGTACTGCTGGTGGTGCCTGAGAGTTTCCGAACACATTCGTCATGGTAGTAACAACCACATCCCGACATAGAGCATTGCGTCACCTCTCCGCCCACTGTTTTACAGCTGAAACAAGGATGATTGCCTAGAAAAAGAATGACAGAGTTTGTTATAGTAGAGCAGAACACAACAGTTGTGGTAATAAAGATGTAGTTGATTCATTCTGATTTGCTCACCATTTTTACATTCCAAGCAGGTAAATCTGCCTTCAGGTAGAGATGTCAGACCAAGACACTCCAGGTGAAACCGTCTGTTGCATTCCCCTTCACACACCACCAAACCCTCTCCATACACCTCACAGATCTACACACGAAAGCAGAGAAAAAGGATGAGAACATCATATTTCAGAGGAAGAGACACATTAATAAATGAACCATGAGCAGCAGCACTGACCTGACATACGGTGTCTCTTTTGCCGTTGCTGCTGTCCTGACGGGACAAACCAGAGTCCACAGACTGAGTGTCTGAAGCATCTGCGTCTGCTGCTGCCGGACTATCGAGATTCTTCCCAAATAAACCCTTTGAAAAAAAGGAGCGTGTACATTAAGGTGTTTTATGCTAAGGAATCCTTTTTCTCGTAAAGCAAAGAAGTAGCAAATGTTAAGTCACCATTCAGCAACTCTTTCAAGTTGAGTAGATTATCCAGGCAGATACGTAATGTGATCAGGGTAGAGACAAATTATTGAACTGTTACTTATTATTTTAGCGTCAGTTGTTATGTTTTGGTGATTGTGTAAATGTCCTCAACGTTGATGAAATTGGTAATTAAAGAAAGCAAATATGCAAAGTTAAATGCACACAATGATGTTTAGAAGACTGAAATTCTGACATCTCTGCAGTTAAGTGTAGAGTCTGTGTAAACTCCTTTCCTTTTGCCACTAGATTTATGTTTAAACATGCTATGTGTAGGACAAATGTAGTGCCTTCCTCTCTTTATTTGTAGCTATTCCTGTACATGTTTTCAACGGCTACCTGTGGGTCATTGAGGCCTCTAGAATCAGAATCAGAGGTGTCTCTGTACTGAGAAGAAGCCATCTCAACATCTGTTGACGCTCTGCTTCGCTTCTTCAAGGGCTTGCAGGCATCCGAGATTTCACTGGCACCTAAACAATCATAACAAGGTGAATTTCCCCTTTAGGAAATAGAAGACGAACCGACCACAGGTAGATAATCCTACTTTCTCGCCTCCTACCTTTTTGTGAGCCTGTCCTCAGTGTGGTCTCAGGAGCCATCTCAGCCTGTGAAGAGATTAAACAAAGAAAATTATGTTAATGGAGTAGCCATTTTGTTATTTCGCAACACTGCCAGACTCGGATCAACTTTAGCACACCATAGATTCACAAAGCCTTCTTAATAATTACATTAAGTCACTGCATTGATGCAGTAGGTTTGCTCATACACAGGGCTCTAGCAAAAAAAAAAAAAAAAACTGTTCAATTTTACATAGAGTAAAGAATTTATATTATGGTATATGCCTTTATAGAGTGAAAAGTGTAATTCCACTAATAAAAGGAAAGAAAAAAATATGTCCATTGTTGTAAAATCCTCTCTCTTAAGATTACAAATCCCTGAGTCTGTTTTAACATCTAGTAAGCTTTTAAAGCTCATAAATCTGTCACTTTCCATTTGTCTGCATACTTTAGACATTTTTGCCTTGTTTATTTGGGTAACTGTATAGAAGCAATAGAAAATGTGAAGACAGATGGGTATGAAATGCAAAACTCATGTACACAGCAGGAATCCAAATGGGGACTAAAATGGAATGACTGATACCTGTTCCTTTTTTGTTTTCTTCTTAGGGACAGGATCTGTGCCTCTCTCTGACTCAGACCTGCTCCTTACAGACCGCCTCTGCAGCTTCCTCTCCTGAGAACCTGAATACAAATAATATACAAATATTACACTATGTGAGTATATCTTACTGCCTTACAATTGTCATTTGACATAAAAAACAAACAAAATCAAACTGCTTATCTGTGTTTACCTTGTGGACTGCTGTGATGTGATCCAGGAGAGGACGTCTGCTGCATTCCTCCCTCTTCACTTCTTCGACTAGCTGGGGAGCCTCTCCTCTCTTCCCCCTCTTCCTCTCCTTCATCAGCATCCTCATCCTCCTCTGGACTGGGCTCAGGCTTAGCCCTGCTGTCCTGCTGAAAGCATCAACATTGAAATATCACCTCTCAGATTAACAGTAAGGAATAGTACATATGTACCATGACATGTCAAAGTTTGTGAACCCTTTAGAACTTTCTCTCTTTTTGCATAAATTTGAATTTCATTTGATCTGATTTACACTCAAATTATAAAACTAGACAAAGGTAAATAAAAAGTTCTACTCTGGTCTCAACTGTCCACAGAACATGCTTCAATTAGCCTCATCCATTCAGCCTTGAGCAAACTGTAGACCAACAGCAATGTTCTTTTTAAAGTGCGTTGGGTTCCTTCCTGTAACTCTGCCATGCACAATTGTTATTCAATGATCTCCCGATGGACTCAATAATATTAGCCAATGCAAGAGAGGCCTTTAATTTCCCAGACATTTCCTTAAGGCATCTTGTGAGCTCGTTGACCTTTGCAGGTCAACAATGGTGTTGAATATCTACACTTTGTACACAATCTACCCGACAGTAAACTGGTGAAGGCAAAACTCTTATGCAACCCTTATGAGCATCCACTGTTCTTCTAAGGTCTTCACAAATCACCTTTGTTCAAGGAATGACATTGAGGAATGACTTTTAAACTTTGTTGTTGCAAGAATGGAAAAAAGTGTTGGTGCCCCCCCACCGCCCCCACTTCGTTGAGGTATAAGTTTAACATAAATGCAAAAAAACCTTTCGAGTATTTGGGTGTGTGAACTTTTATTTTTTTCAAAACTAAAACAAAGGGTGTCCTTAGTTTCCAAACAGTGTGGTTAAATGAAGAGGCAATGCAACACAGTGATAAACATGCCAGGGCTCTAACTTTTTGACCACATTTTGACGGCATCAAATTCAAAATATTAAAAAAAAACAAAAAAACAAAACAAAAAAACAATCAAATTTCTCTGTTTTAACATTTGTAAATTTGCCTTTCTTTTACATAGAATCAAAAATACGTTTCAAATGATTTGCAAATTACTGCATTCTCTTTATTTTCCATTGTACAAAGCATCCCAACTAGGGTTTGTGATTTTAATAATAATAATAATGTTTTTAAAAAAAAAAGTGCTGAATTTTCTTTCTTTTTACCCAGTCTGCCTGGTGAAACTTTTTAGAATTATTTTTGTTTTCATGCTGGTGAGCATTTAATCCTCCTCTAAAGTCTTTAGAAGGTCTTCTCTGATGAGCCACACCACACGCTTCCACAAACCTGTGTTCTCAGAATTAGACTGATACTGAAGATGCTAATTTCTCTTCTTTAAATTAGACAGGCCTCCAATATTCACATCTGACTGTAATCCCACCTAACTGTAACTTCCCCTTCAAATGACTAGATCATTTCAGAAGTTCACAAACTTTTGCCACACACAAATTTAAGACTGGGTAATTTTGCACATTAAATAATATGAACTTTGTCGTTATTTGGTTAATTGATTTTCCTTTATCTAGTTTATCCTAGTTTATCTAGGACTAAATATGATTGTGCTTTTTAATGCAAAAATAAAGAAAATTCTAGTTTACAAACTTTCAAGAGTCACTGTAAATATTTTTTGTCTGCCTGAGTTGCACCAACCTCAGGCGAGCAGTATCCCAGGTCTGGCTGCCTGGCCTCCCTCTCCACTCTCTCCCCTTTCTCTTCTTCTTTGTCTTTCTTTGGAGACAGTGCTTTTTTCTGCAGGAGAGGCCAGTCACACTTTGTAATCTCCACATTCAGTCTCTTCATAGTGATGGAGAGAGGCAGCAGCTTTCTGGCAGCTGCTGTTTTCCATGCCCTGACTGGCGGCGGAGAGTCCTGCTGTACTTGTTCATCACAACCAGTGTTTGTGACTTTGGGGGAGCTGGTTTTACGCTGGTCCCCCCTTTGGTTCTTCTCTTCATTTGAAGCTTGGGAGTGTGTGTTATCATCTGTATTGGAAACACTACACTGTCTGCGTGGCAGCTGCCTTCGTGGTGGCTGCTCTCTGTCAGGCGACTTCACTCCTGCATCTTCCTTCTTACCGACTGAGCCACTTGAGCGCCTATTTCGTTTTTCAGCTCTGACATTGGGCTTCTTGCTGGATGGGGCTTCATTAGGGTCTGGGTCCACATAGATGAAGGTGTAGTTGTCAATGCGCTCCTGTCGTGTCATCTGGAAGGCATCCTCAGCATGGCCCACACCCACCTCCCATTGATTACGTTCCCGCTGAGGGATAGGCTTCAGAAGCTGGAAAAAAACATCAAGAAGATATAAAGTGGTTTAACTATTACTAAATTGACGCCCTATGTAGGGTTACCCAAATGTATCTTCTTTTATATTTCATTTTTTAAAGTCTAGTTTCCTCAAACTATTATGATTTTTTTGCTACTTTTTTAATCAAACTAATGAAATGTTCAATGATATTCACGTAGATTTTACGTCACCACAGATTATCGTTTTCTAAATATATAAATAAATTCAAGTAATTTTTTTATACTGAAAATAATATACATATAATTCAAAAGGATTACAGCTGACACTACTCTCCTAGATCTGCATCATTCTCAAAACTTCAGTATTAGTCAAGGTCTGTTTAAAATCTTCTTCTACACTAATAATATAAAGGGTTAGCTTTTTAAACAAGAAAACTGGGCTTCCAATTCCATAATATGATTTACTACATACAATTCAAAAAAATTAAGTCAATTTTTATCTTAATTTCCTTCTTTTAAGATTTCGTCCAAAAATACCCTCCTTGGAAAAATGATTTTATGTAGTTTTCATATTCACAGAATTTCTCCTTTCATACGTACTTTGTGTCTCTCTGTAGGGTTTGTCGTCTTGCGCAAGGTCTCAGCCTGAAGCTCATCAAATTGTTTCTTTCCCTGGTACATGACTATCCTCTTCTCGTGGATCCACGCTCGCTCAGCAACACTGCCAAAGAACTGGACGTGATACTCCCTGTGACCTGCGCAGCAACATCAAGAGTTGGGAAAACAATCTTGGGAAAAATCTTTACATTTTCCTACAGTTATGAAAGAAAATTTGCAGATGTCTAAAAGATGGGTTCTTTTACCTCTGGTGTTGATGCGAGTGTGGACCTTCATCTGCGGGTCCGAGGAGACCATGCAGGGCCACCAGGGATAGGTGCCCACCTTGGACCACACCAGATCTCCTATCACAAACTCCTTACAGAAGCCCGTCTCTTGGATAACTGATGGATGATGGACCTTCGGAACCTAATCGTGAATGAGACGTGGGTTGAAATAAAATCCAAACAATGACAAATAGGTTAAAGAATATAAACTGCAAATGAGTATGAAACTCTTGCCTTTGGCATCTTTGGTTCAGTTTTGATAACAGTCTTCTGAGGCTTCTCTGTCTTGACCGGGGATATTTCTCTCAGCTGGGGATGGACGTGGGTGTCCTCTGTCTGGCCTGTGGTACCTGCCTGTTTTTGGCTCTGGCCCAGGCTCTGTTCCTGGACCTGAAGTTGCAGCCTTGCGCTCTTTTTCCTCTTCTCCTTCTTCCTCTCATGTCTGCACTGCATCTGAGCTGCCTCATTCTTCTGAGACTCCTTCTGAAGATTAGAAAGTAGAAAAAAAGTGAACAGCGAAGATGAGACATCAGGCAACTTTTACATTTTCCATAAAAAGGTACCACAAAAATGGATGTCACCGTTTGCTGAAATCAAAACATCCTCAGATCTCTACTCCGTAAATGTTTCTGAAGAGGTGATTAAGAACAAACCAAGACACACACATTGTAACAGATTATATTTCTATTTGTTGTGTTTATTTATTGTAATAATGCCATTGTTCCTACTTAAGCTAACACATAAAGCCGACTGATACAGGACAGACACTTTACCTGGAAGAATTTTGATAATGGAACCATTTCATTTCAAAGGAAAATGCCACAAATTGCTTGTTCCAGACAAATGTGAAGATTCCCTGCTTTTCACGATCTGAACACCTTTGAGTTATGAACTATTATTTGGAAAAAAGCAAAACATTTGAAAATGTCACCTTGGACTCAAGAAACTTCTAATCGGCACATGTCATTATTTTCTTGTGATGTCAAATGATCTTTCACATCCAAAAAGATTATTGTGCATCACTTTTCTTCTGATTATTTTCATAAATAATTAATAGTTTATTATGAAAAGTCTGAAAAGTCCATCACAACAAACTTGTTATGATTGAAACCCAAAAATATTACTTTTATTATTAAATAAAAACAGACAAACAGCTTATTTTCTCACTTACGAAGCTGGGCCACAAATTTAGTATCAAGCATTTTTACTTAAACAGTAAAAAACGAATTCGGTAGCAGATTATTTTTTGGTACTAATTGATCACGTAATCATCTTCCTTTTAATATCAAGTGTGTTTTGTTTTTTTTATTTAGAAGAATATGTATTCCCCCTAAACTGAGAGCAACTTTGGGGGTGAAGACCATAAAAAGACAAATAATAACGACAATATACTACATAAGACACTGTCTTCAGTGATGGGGACACAATTAATTTGACACCATTGTTAAAATGACATTTTTGCAAGTAATGACTATAGTAATTAGCTGTTTTTGGATTTAGACTTGGTTTAAGGGATTGGGTTACAATTAGAGTTCGGGTTTAGTATTAAGTTAATGAGTGTCCTCAACTGTACAAAGACAACTGTGTGTGTGACAAGCTTGGACAGGATGCATTACCTGCAATTCTTGTAGTAGGTCTCCACAAAGTGCAGATTCAAACAGCTCTTTTCCATTCTGATACGTCTTTATGATCTTCAGCTTGATCTCTGGAGAACTGGTTTTCTTCAGCACCCCACTGGGAGCGATGGACGGGGCATGACAGGGTTGAGAAGAGGGGGTACTGTCAACAAGGGAGGGGGGAGGACTGGAAGAGGGCAGGTGTAATGGTGGAGGAGGGGGGAGAGTGTGAGTCATGATGTGAGGTGTCTGAGGCAGGTGGTGCTGGGAGGGCAATGGCGGTGGCGGAGGACTCTGTGGGTGCTGATGGGTTTGTATATGAGGTGTATTTGAGTGAAAGTGGTGTGTATGGTGGTGGTGGTGATGGGGGTGATGATGATGGTGGTGAAGGTGTGGGTGATGTGTGGGCAGTGGCGGAGACACAGGAGATAAAGGTCTCTCTTGGAGACCAGGGCCCCTCAGGACCGTCCCTTCTCCCGGTAAGAGGCTGTGATCTCCATAGTTACGTATGGCCCCGTAGCCATTTGCTGAGCCATTATGGAACTGTGAGTACATGGAAAACTTGGCCTGCGGCTCATACATGCCCAGAACAGGTGGAAACCCATTGGAGACCTGCTGTATGTCCTCGGATGCTGACGTCGGGTATGAGAAGTCTGCATCCAGGGAAGCATCATAAGAGGGGCCACCATCCTCACCCGGGTCACTGCCGGTGTCACAGGTGCCTTCCTGTCTGATGTTGGCGGAGTCAATGAGCTGAGGGGGTTGCTGAATTGTATTTCCCATGATCCCTTGCATGAAAGAGAAGGAGAAATCCATTGTTGGGCTCCTGCATCCTTAACTGTCTTTTTCTTTGACTGGACCTGTTGAGAGAGATTAAAGTGAGCTTAAACGAGACACAGGTAATTTTATATCCAAGAAAGACAAAAAACATTTTAATTAAAATAAAAAAAAACGTATTTAAGATCATCTCATTTATCCTTCTTGAAGACCGGAGATTTTTTTTCACCATGAAGCACCAACTTGACATCACATAGGTCATGAATTAACTTTATATTTACATACTGTAATATTATACATACCGTAAGGGTTATCTAGGCATTATACAATCTGGAATTTTAAAAATAGATTTTGAGACAGGGACCATTAAGTTAAAGTAAAATGGCATATTGGTGGCCTAATGATGAAGCCAAGTGTTTGCATTGCATAAGAAATGCAAGATCCTTGGCTTGATTAACACTAATGGAAAATGTCCTTATTTGCAAAAAAATAATATGTGGTGCAAACAAAATATTTATGAAGCAATAGACTACGGGCTTTTAGGGCTGCGATCCAGTATCGTACTTTGCCTAATGTATACTAAAGATGTATACTAAGTACTATGAACCATTTAGTAGTAGTAGTAGTATTGTAGGCAAAATCGGTTCTTGCTTTTCAAGTGAAACTATTTGTTTTTTTATTTAGTCCTCTATAATTGTAAACTGAAAATATTTGAGCATTTTATTGCTGATCAAACAAAGCCAGGAACTACATTATGTTGACTTGTGGAATCAGGAAGAATTTTGATGGTGCTTTTTTAAACTTTCATAGACATATGTTCAATAAAACAGCTGAAGTAATATGCAGATTAACTTGTATTACAACAGGTTTGAAACTGATAAAAATCACAGATATGTCTGAATGCAAGGTGCCAGTAGACAGGAACTGAACCTGAAATCTTAGCTGTTTCCCCCAAAACTGGACAAACCTATACCAAAATTCACCACCGATTATCTCACCAACAAATCTAATTCCAGGTAGCTTCTACTTGTGTCTGCTAAGTTTTGCGGACTTTTCTTCGAGTCAGCCATTAATCATCTACAGTGAAGATCATTATGTGTTTTTATGTCATCAACACAAACACATGGGCGCCTGCTCTGACAAACAAAACAAAGAGCAGCTACCAGTGGACGGTCCTCTTATATTTAAAACTTACTTATCTATGATTAATTAATCAGGACGAAATCGTTGAGCCTTACGATGAAAGGACCAGAGATTGTCGTTTACTGTGTGAACACACTCAGGCAGGGTAAAGGTGGATAACGGTGATGTAAACATCCATAACGTGTCAAGTAACGGTCACTAGATACGGCTACATCGGCTGCTGATTTCATCTTAAGACTTATATCTAGAGCTGTGAACTCTAACACCTGGTTACAAATGTGGGGTTGTAGTAACAATCCATTGCGCAGACAAAAATGTATCACTGAATGATCTTTTAGCTTTCTGCGATGTTAGCTTAAAGCTACCTGGCATCAAAGGGTTTGTGTTTAAAAAATGTGGACCGTTTTAAACATTGGAGCTAACTAGATACCAAACACATAACCGGGATGTGTCTATTTATCCATTGGCACACATGGCTAAACGCCTCGAGTTATTGTTTATCCGTCCATGTTAATAACACATGGAAGAAGATGAAAGGGAAAGCTAATGTTGGCTAGGCTAACGTTCCTGTGCCAATATGGCTGCCTTTGCCCCTTTAAATCAAATTGTCTGGCGTGATTATACCTCCATCATTGGCAGTTTAGAGGAAAATGTGCTTAGAAACTGCGCTTAAACGACCCGAAATCAGCCAGTGTGGGATAACAACATGCACCAACAGCCGCAGCAGCCATGGCAAGCATCGCTAAAGAGGAGCGAAGGAGCAGCAGAGATTTTAATGCCGAGTCGAGAGATGCAGGGAAATAAAAAAAAAACAATGTCAATACCTTCAGCGTGTCCCATTATAAACACATACACCAGCCAGCAGCGTTTCCTCGTTTAATCTATAGGAACAAAAAATAAAAAAAATTCCTGTAGTATTGATAAAGCGCAGGCCTTTCCTTTTCGTTTTAACGCAATTCTCCACAGAGAGGAGGAGGGGGTGTTACGCTATCTGGTTGCTACCCAATCCCAATGCTGGGCTCTTCCTCAGTGTAGGAACCCGAGCATTTCGTAAAAAGCCCCTGCTACAGGCACATATGTTCAACTCTCGCCCGCCTCCTGGGTGTAAGCTTCTTCACAATAATCTCTAGCTCCCTCTTCCCCTCGGTCAACAAAAGCAGCCTGCTCCTAGTCTGGGCCTAGTCGGTTTCTCCAGCTCAGCGCCAATTTACACGGATCCAGACTGCGGGGTCAAGAGGTGCACTCCGGGATGTGTAGTTTACTTCAGATGGCAGCACACACTTGAACAAGAAAAAGAAACTGGTCAAACGATCATATGTAGTAGCCAGTATTAAGTCACGCCTACACTAAAATGAAAGAGGAAATAAATGTTTCATTTGAAGAAGAGACTGCTGCACATAAATATTGAAAAACTGTCACAAAGAGGAGCTTATATAGTGCCATCGTGGTATTTTAGGATGACAATTGGAAGCAATGTTAAACAATTGTTTATTATATTTCTTCACCCTAACCACAGCGCGATGCATATACTGTGGTTACTAGTTATGTGTGGTTCGCGAACGAGTCGGCTCTAAGAGCCGATTCTTTGTAGCGAAGGAGAAGGGTCGATAATTCGCTTCAGCTGCTTCTGCAGACACGGGCGGGACTTTTATTTGAATGGGTACACCATGTGGCCAATCACATGTGAGGACACACTAGGATCATTCCATTATGTGAAAGAAAGAAGGGGGGGGGGGGGGGGGGGTCATAATGTTAAGACTTTGGCCACGTATGTTGTTTTTCATTTAAAGGTTTGATTAAAATGTTTAACAATAGTAAGTGTTTTTTGTATTGAAAAAAAAACAACATAAAAGGTCTAGAGCAGGGGTCCCAAACTCACTGCCGGGGGCCAATTGCGGCCCGAGACAATATTTTGTGGCCCATAGGACCATATAAAAGTTTAATGTTAGTGCTGCAGCAATTTTTAGTTGAATGGCACTTTACCTCCTTTTTTTGTGCAAGCTGGAGCTGAACGAGCCTGCCAATCACAATGGAGTATATGGCTTCCGGGGGGGGCATCGGCTGGGCAGAGAAACATTGCACAACTATGCCTTGCCCATGTAACATCATATAACTGTCATAGAATTACTACTTCTTACTGTGTTTGTAATGAGCATGTTTGACTTCTAACTGGACGAAGTCAATGTTACTTGCATTAATGACCAACACCGATTTTCTGTTGACAACGTCACCAAGGGGAGTGGACATCCGATGGGGCCACCTGCCCAGCTCCCGCCCGCCATCCCGCTTCGGAGTCAGGCTGGGTCTCATCTTCAAATGGAGCTTATTTACCTGCAGTGCAACTCTGACCTCAAAGCCAAGTTCAGGGAGGTGAGTGGAAAAGCAGACAAGCTTGAGCAATTTTTGAAAGAATTGACCCCCTGCTCCCCTGAGATTTCCAGAATGTTCAAGTGGACCATGTGCCTTTTTGGGAGGACATATTTGTGCGAAATGTTTTTCTCTAACTTGAACTTCAATAAGCCTAAGTACAGGTCCAGACTTACTGATGATCACCTTCAAGCCATACTGAGGGTCTCAACTACTTACTCCCTCAAGCCAAATGTGGCTCAGCTATGTGAGAGGAAGTGCTGCCAGAGAAGTAGGCAAGAGAAGCGACGTTCAGAAGAACTGTTCATGTTCATATTCAGAAGACCCCATTGAAGTTAAAGAACCGTTAGTAGTGATGATTGAGAAATTTAGATTTTTTTAACAAAGCTATTTTTGTGGAATACCTGATGTGGCCCAGCCTCACCAAGACTCTGCCTCCTGCGGCCCCCAGGTAATTTGAGTTTGAGACCCCTGGTCTAGAGGCAGACTTACTAGTGTCCGGTGGTCTGAAAATAATCCACTCCCGGGATCGTTGTATGATAAACTGAACATTTATTGAGTTCAGCGTTCTACAGAAAAACGATTCTCAAAATAATTCCACAGAACAAGGTAAAAAAAACCAGTACCTCCACAGGTACACACTCAACTTTCCACTATTACCTTGTAGTCCACGTTAATCAGTTAGCTCCAGAGGTTAAGCACATTTCAAAGGCCAACACTTCAAAGGCAGTTATGTGATGTCATTGATGACATCATCTGGGCACTTACACATCTGCTTCTTAATCTCCCTAACCTTTCAAGACACAGAAAAAACAAAACAAAACTAACACAGAAAAAACCCTCATTAGCTCATAGATAAGGCTTTTATGTAAACACCGAATAACAAATTGCTTAACTAGACACAAACCACCAAAATTGCTAAATTACGCTAGAATAATAGGCTCCAAGTGATACTAAATAAAGAGCAGGCTGAGCCAAAAGAACCAAATCTTTGAAAAGAACTGGAACTCCCATTACTAGTTCGCAGCAGTCTGATTGGCTTTTATGCCTTCCTCGCCTGATCCATGGCTGAAAGGAGAGGAAAAAAAGAGAATGCTCACTTTGACTGGTCTTTCAGCAACAGTAAATGTTGTAGTCCACAGTGTGTTTGTGAGAACCTTTTTTTTAAGACTTCTGCTGTATTTACTGCTAATTTGTCAAGATTTACCTTTAGCTCACACAACTTGGAATGTGATGAATTGGAATATACAGTTAAACACAATGCAAATGGAATTACAGAGCTTCCCTGCTACCCTTTGCATCAATGGTCAGATTTGTATTGCTTCTTTTTAGTGTGTTTGTTTCTACTTCTCACTAAAAAGACTTAGACTTACTTAGACTGTGTGGTTATTTCAAGACTGTAGCCACTTTGTTGTTATGTTTCATTTATTTAACTACCTTTCACATTTTAGCACATGATTTGTGATTGTCTCTCCACATGGACTTTGGTGGCCAAATCTGAGTCAAGTCCTGGGCACTTTTTTATTCCCACCCAAGCCCCCACAATCAGTGTACTAAAAGCCAGCCATGCCCTGCAGGGACTAACATTTCATGTTAAAAAGCTATTGACCACCAGAATATGTAAAATGACCATGAAAAGGGAATCAGAGAGGTGAAAAAAAAAATACAGATGCAGAATGACAAAACACACAATGGGCACAACAGGGCACAATTACGATCAAGTAAAACAAAACAACAACAAAAAAAACTATTGCAAAATAATCATAAATGCTAACAAAGATACAGATGGCAAAGAGATACATAACGATGGTTTCATGTAGCTTTCTGTATCCAGGGGTTCACCCAAAACAATAACACATTATTTGCATGTAGGCCTATAATTGTTGTCATGCTATAACACTATTTAGTTGTTTTGTGACTCTTTATGATCCAGTTCTTTCTCTGTGGATGTTTTGTGTCTCTTTACAGTTATTCTGTGCTTCTTTGTTGTTGTGTTGTGTTTTTTAGTTGTCGTTTGTGTCTCCTTGCCCACCCCACCTTAGTCTTTCTTGATGCCATTTGTGTCTTTTTGTCATTCAGTATCTTTTCATTTCATTCTTCATTTCATTTTGTACATTTCTTTTAACTAGGCCCTCAAACAAAAAAAAGTCACTCACTTCATACTGACGCCCTGGCACGTCCACTAATTCATTCATATAGCCATGCAAAACATGCTCTGATACAAAATAACAGTATAAAGATTTGCGTTTGGGATGACGCCCATTTTTCCTGAGCTTCGGCAGATGTAGATTATTTTTAGGCATAGAGTGATTCATCTTGTTGGGAGTGGACGATCTTCGGTGTTTACGCACACAACATTCACGCAAGTCCAGAGCCTCCGCTTAGTGCGGCTGCCTGTGAAGGCTGCGCACTCTCGGTCGATCAGTACTAATGACGGCGCCTTCACAAATGATTTAAACTATAACCCCGGTGTAAATGTCTCACCAGCTGTTGCTGTCGTCGTTACTGTTTTGCCTCGACCGATTTTTGTGGAAGGATTATATTGTTTTTGTTTCACCAAGTCTTACTACGCCCAGTCAGCCGCGGCAGCCATAGTTCGGTCCGTGACGCTGGAGGTTCGTGAGCTGCTGTTTGCCATTTCACCCGCTAGCTTCATGCTAAGCTAGGTAGCTAGCCGATTACGCTAGTATTAGAAGACAGATCTCGATATAGCTAACGGTGCTTTTACCAGCATAATATAAAGGGGACCCTGGTACATGTGAGGTTTTAAAGATTACATACTGTCGGCATAACTTTTTGTTGCTTAATTTATTATTGAGCTAAGTTTCTGCCTCGGACCCCGGCCAGCTTATTTGATTGAGTTCGACAGAAGTCTCTCTTTTGGTTCTTTGACACTGGTTTCAAAGTAATGGGATGCAATTGTCAGCAAACTCTTACATTTAAACCGTAAGAGTTGGGCTTTAGGACAGGTATCTAGATGTTGTAGCATCAACATAAGACACATTTAATCTTGGATACAAATGTCTAGCTTTCTTATAATTTTAAACGGAAAGCATATTGAATCTGCTTGTGTAATTCACAAATCAATCAACCATACACGATACAGGATAAAATATAAAGTATATCACGTCTTTAAATTAAAGGATGTGCTAAGATTAACTTTCCTTTGTAGTGTCAAACTCCTTTGAGTTTGCTTCTAGTATTTTTCAAGTTGACCTGTATCACCACTAAATCGAAGTAAACCGTAATCTGATATATGCTCTCTCCTGTTGTGCTTCAACAGAATATTGTAATCTGCCCCTGCGATGGCAGTCTTTAGTCAACAAGTGCTTCTTGCTGTCTCAAGATCAAGGTAAGTTAGCAGTACCTGACTACACTTAAAACACATTCAATTAAATAAGATCTCTGGCTATGGAAAGCAAGTGGTTTTCCTACTAATGTTAACAAAAAGCACATGTAGGCCTCTCCATTACACAAACTAATAGTAATTACAAACCCTTTGGTGCCGCATCAACTTTGTTGAAGGTGTGTCAGGGGCATGGGGGTATCTTTGTTTACAAAATGCTGTTCCCATGACTCTAGTCACACAAAAGAGGCAAACACACAAACTACTGTGGTTTCTGCTGATGGTGCAAAGTTAGAAACTGGGCTACCAAAGTACAAGGTAGATTTACAAGATCAGTTTAAGTGGCAACTGGTTGGCAAGGTTTGTCCAGTTTTTAGGTCACATTTTTAGTATGCTAAATTCGGAATGTTGACACCTGCTTTAAGAGTAACTTAAGCACATATTTGTATTCTGTGAATTGTTCATATTGTTCAAATATTTAGAGAGCTTGCCATGGGGGGAAACTGCCTCTTTATGACTTCAATAATGTAGATTTTATTGTAGTAGCAGTGAGTTTATGCTGTAGTGGAAGAAAAATTTTAGTCTCATCACTACAGAAACAGTTGAGATGATTCTGAACAAGAACTGTCAGCAGCTGATTGAGAAGCTTGGGAGGTGATTCACCAAAATATTTGAGAACGGAAGACATAGATTTACATAATGCACCAGTCATACGTTATTTTAGAACAGCTGTGATGTTTCAAGTGATGTTTTGTATATTTTTAACATGCCTAAATAATTCCCATTTCATCTATGTATCGAATTGGTTACTGGTTGAGTAAGATTTACACATTTCCACACATTTCTAACTGTTGTTGTCTGTGAATTATGATTATGTTTTTGGTTTTCTTTTTCCAGATGGAGCTAAGCCAGATACTCATACTAGAAAGGCTGTTTTTCTCATTTTTAAGTTACAACTTTACCACTGATTGTTACTCTAGTTTGGTAGCAACAGTAACGACAAATAGTCTATTTCATAGCTTCTATAATCATTCTGTTAAGATGTCAAAGCCTACAGGTTGCCATAGTCCAATAAGTGTGGGTTCATTAATGAATCTGCCAAATATCAGTTGTTGTTATGTTACTTAGTATATAAAAAGTTGGAAAATTCAGAAAAAAAACTTGTACTTAAGGAATTACTCATTTAACAATCAAGTTTCTTTCAACGACTCATTGTTAGCACCTCTAGAGTTTCCTAAAATTGACCAGCGATTTATGACATGTACTGATGTGACCTTAGAAGGCATAAACGGCTTTTAATATTAACTTGAATTATCTGAATTTCTATTTATCTTCTCCTTGCACAATATTAAACTTTTTTTTCTTTTTATTGTCAACAGGGGGACGTATTTGTTGTTGAAGAAGCACAGCTGTTCCTCTCTGTCTTCCAGAAACTATCTCCATATAGACCCTCCCCGCCACATCGTGTCCTTGCTCCCAATCAGGCACTCTCGCTATAGCTACCCCCACTGTTACCGAGGTCATGCCCTCAGCCACGGTCACAGCTCCGCTCTGCGTGCTCGCTCACTGCACAGCTCAGGTGCTTGGCTCCAGGATATAAAACAGGAGGACAATAAAGCCTCAGCATCTGCCACCCAGGATGCTTCTTCAGGAGTGAAAAATGACTCTGTGGCTGCTGCACCCCAGTCCCAGCCTCTATCCCCTCCCACTCCGGTGTCCAACAACACAGCAGCTGTCATCCCTCCAGTGCAGGAAAGGGGAGTGGTAAAAAAGTCTCTGTATCAGAAGATTGTGGATGAGTTGAAGCATTACTACAATGGCTTCCGTTTACTTGGCATTGACATAAAGATAGCCGGCAGAATGGTGTGGAGACTCCTGCATGGACAAGTGCTCACACGCAGGGAGAGGAGAAGGGTAAGGAAAACTGAATATATATGACAGTAAAAGATAATTTCATCTGGCTAATTTTACAAGATTTATTTTAATCTTCAGCTGTGAAACCCTGCAGTGTCATGCGCTGGAATACAGCTCGTATGGACTTTACATACACTTAGTTTATCCTGGAACCTGGTGGCCCAATGGCTTGGGCATTGACTTGAGATACAGAAGGCTGAGGTTTTGAATCCCACAGCACTAGGGACAACGTGGCTGGCACAAGTGGGACAGGGTTTTATAGAGGAACCTGATTTTTCTGATGACCCTTTACAAGAGCACAATTGTGACAATAGACTGCAGACAAGAACAGAAGTAGAGCAGAGTGGCTGAATGAAATGTGAGATTCTCACATGTGACAAAGCCTCCACATATTTAAAAAGAATCCGCCTGAAAATAAAACTAACAAAATGGCTGGTAGGAGTCTAAAGAACGTTAGTGAAAACTCTAGGGAAATTACTGGTTTTCAATTCCAGAAATGGTGATAAGTCTGAGTTATTTATCAAGGTAACTCACTTTGTAAACCTAACCCGTTCACTGGCGGGTTTTTCTTTGTCTTCAACCCCCCTGCTGAGTCTTAAGAAGCTGTCTGACACACCTAGACTTAAAAACTAGACTAAAAGTGTGTTTTGTTTATTTTCAATATTTATTTTAAAGCAAGACTTGAAGGGGACGGTTGTAGCTCAGTTGGTAAAGGCAGTCGTCTACGGACCACAGGGTCAGTGGTCGGCTATATGTCGAAGTGTCTCTGGGCAAGACACTGAACCCCCAACAGCCCCTTCCAATCCCCATCTGGGCAGTGCCGGTTCAACCCCGGTAGAAATTGGGGAGGGGGAGGGGGGAAGGAAGGAAGGGCATCCGGCGTAGAAATCGTGCCAAATCAACCTGCGGACAATTATTCGCTGTGGTGACCCTGAACTCACGGGATAGTTACGGGATTTAAAAAAAAATATATATATTTAAAAAAAAATATATAAAAATATATATTATATAAAAAAAAATATATTTTTTTTTAAGCAAGAATTGAAATATATTCACTAACTGTTGTTGATTTTATTAAAAGCAACCTTTTAATCTTACAATATATTACAAATGTCTATAAAACTTTCACTTGTGTGTTATATGCGTATTTCATTATCTCTCCCCATTAGATCATAGTTGGATTTCTTATGTTTAGGTGATATCATTATATATGATATGATTTATATTATTATTTCTTTACCTTTGACTACTTATGCCTTTTAATGAGAAATCTGAGTAAAAATGTCACAATACCCTGGAATTGTTGGGTTAAACAGTAAATCCCCCTATCCCAGGGTTGTTGGTTCACATGTTGATGTGTCCTCGAGCAAGACACTGAACCCCAACTTTGTTGCTCCTGGTAAGTGCAGGCCAACAGCCTAGCAACTCCCACATTGGTGTGTGTTTTTGCAACCCTATCTCTTGCTTATAATTACACATTTATTTGAATGCATCCTGATTCTGCTCATATCACTCTCGTTTGACTTTTATTGAACTCTTCTGTGCAGTAATTGTGTAGCTGTTGGCAGTCTACAGTCTGGCCCAGTGACTCATGCTGTGCACATATCATTGTAATATTATACTTGCTCTATTTTAGAAAAGGACTGGCAGAGCTTCTGTGCACGTGCAACACTCCACGGGTGGTGCAGTAACTGTCCACATTTTCTCACTTTGTTTTCTTTTGTGTTTACAGCTGATGAGGACCTGTGCTGACTTGTTTCGCCTGGTTCCCTTCACGGTGTTCATCATTGTTCCTTTCATGGAGTTTCTTCTTCCTGTCTTCCTCAAACTCTTCCCAGAAATGTTGCCCTCCACCTTTGAGACTGAGTCCAAAAAGGCATGTGTTAGCACACACACACACACACACACACACACACACACACACCCACCCTGCCCCTTAAATAACCTAGAGCCGGTTGATCCTGATTATGTAACTTGTCAGACATAGCTGCAGATGCATTACTAAAAACCTCTGGCCATGCAGACAGCAGACTTCTAATCTAATCTGAACAGTTTACTTTGGGAGCTGTGATGAACACATACAAGCTCTATACAACTGAAACCTGCACATGCTTAAAAACTTGCTGTTTCTATTTATGTAAATATAAACCAATAATTTGGCATTTCTCCTGTTAACTTCATGTCTGTAGAGGGAAAAACTGGCCTGTGAAAATCTGATGTTCTGTGGTTGTTCTGGAACATGGCTGAGCGATTTACAGATATGCACTCATGCTCCTGGAAAACACAAAAGGATGTCAGTTCTCAAAGAACCTGGCAAAACAGTAGAAGAAAGAGTGGAGCACAATAGTCATAGTCATTGACAGTGAAAGTAGTTGTAAAGTACATATCTTAAAAATAGGCTCTGAGTTCTGAAATAAATAAATAGCAAAACAACAAAGTAAAGGAAGTAGTAAATACTGTGGCAAGAGCGAACAGACCAGACAGTAGTAACTACACTTGTAGCATGTACAGCATGTAATGTGTGTAATATCATCAGATAGTGGTTGAATTTGAAGAAAATTTAAAACCGTTAAATTTAACCTTTTCTTGTCTCACTCTCTCACTGCAGGAGGAGAAGCAAAAGAAGGGTCTGGCTGCAAAGCTGGAACTGGCCAAGTTTCTCCAGGAAACTATCGCTGAGATGGCTCAAAGAAATAAGGCTAAAGCTCAGACACAGGATGAAACGCAGCGTTTCTCCTCATATGTTCAGCAGGTAAGTCACAGCTTAAGTAACTTCCATCACTCTGTGCAGCTCATACACAGAGTGAGTTTTTATTACTGCTGTGCTGTTTCTTTTAAACTAGTTAAGGTTTGACTACTGCCAGCTAATTAGTTTAAGTGTAGATGAATTTATTTTCATTTATAGTATAGCGACAAAAAGTTTGGAAATTATTTGGTTGGCACTTGAGGTTTATTTGTGCCTTTTTTGCAAGTGCAGACCTTTATCCAAATAAGGTTTGCGACTTGGTATTATTCTACATGGGCTGAATTACCAAACGGGCAAAGTGAGAAAGTGCCAGGAGCTACAGATCATTAGATTTACTCTACCTTGTTAAGGTACCACTTGAAGTACAATCTAGTTCAAAATCTAGTTTTATGACCTTTCATGATATATATTAATTATTTATTTTAAACTCAGAAATCTTTAGGCATGGGATTATTAATATGTCAACTTTAAAGCTGCAGTTGTCATTTATCATACACTTCTCTGTATATAAAATGTCATAAAACAGTGACTGTGCCTATATTCAGATTCATTTCTTTTTTTCCCCTGAGCACAATATAAATATTTGAGTTATTCATCAGTTATCAGAATCAGTTATTCATCTAATTGATTAATCACTTAAAAATTCCAGAGTACTGGTGGGTTTGTGGGAGCCTGAGGAAAGAGTAAAATTGTGTGATGATGTAAAATATAGAAAAGAAAAGAGCCCTGGGAGGATGAACTGAAAACTGTCAGGGCAGCTACCTGAAGATGATATTTCAATGCTACCTCTCATCTTAGGTTCGGGGCACGGGCGAGCACCCCGCTACGAAGGACATTGTCAGGTTCTCAAAGCTGTTTGAGGACGAGCTGACGCTGGAGCACCTGGAGCGTCCCCAATTGGTGGCTCTGTGCAAACTGCTGGAGCTGCAGCCCATTGGCACAAACAACCTACTGCGTTTCCAGCTGATGATGACACTCAGGACCATCAAGTCAGATGATCAGGTGAGCCGTAGGACTGGAACCTGGGAAGTTGTCAGTGAGGAAGTCTTGCCATCATTTTAAAATCATGAGAGGAAGAAACAGTCGAAGGTTGAAAAACTAAACTAAAACTACTACTCTGAAACTATAAAGACTCGCTCCAGTAGTTTTACTAATTTTCTACAAGCTGTCCTGTTTATTATCTTCTCAATATTGTTTATTATATTAAACATAATATAAAAGGAGCCGGGCTTTCACTATTACACTAATTACATATTGAACTAAAGTCAGATTTTGCATTAGCCCAGTTTTTCTTGATGTGTAGCCATAATCATTTTCAAACTCGCATAGTTGTTCTGACTTTCCTCTCCCACTTCTTCCCAGATGATTTCAGCAGAGGGTGTAACATCTATGAGTGTGTCAGAATTACAGTCAGCATGTCGCACTCGTGGGATGAGGTCTCTGGGTCTCACCACTGATCAGCTGCATGTACAGCTGCAGCAGGTAAACAACTGAGTGACCTGTGTTTCTCCATATTTAACACTACCAGAGGCTGTAAAGTTAAGATGTTAAATGTGATACCCTGTCACAAAAAGAGTGGTTATCAGCATGAACTGTATTCAGTTTGCTTAAAGGCCTTAAATTTAGGCCACCAAAATCATATTTTCTCCTGCCGCCTGATATTGGCAAAAGATTTAACCAATTTGATTTCATCCATTAATTCTCTTGTGCTTAGTTGGGTCCACATTGCATCTGCTTGTATTATTTTAGTATTAGGAATTATTGTTACTTTTTTAATTTTACCTTTTTTTTTTTTACTAGGAAAACCCTTATTGAGATTAAAAATCTCTTTTTCAAAAGTGCCCTGGGTTATATATTGAGCAAGAATATGAAATTATTAAAATATGATATAATAAATAACGTAGTCAAACGAAGTAACGAAGTCAAATTGTAGATAGTTGTTGCTTTGTCGGTAAAAGGTCAATGAAAGTAACATATTTAATGTGACATTAAAAAAATATTTATCTTGGTGAACCTGCAGATATTTTTGTGGTCATTTGTACCATAATATGGAGAACAAGAGATGCAATTATAATTATGATATAGGAACAAAAATATTACGTAATAAAAAATGTATGAAAGTGTGTGATTTAGCTTTACTAAATGTTGATCTCCTCCATCCAGTGGTTGGATCTGCACCTGAAAGAAAACGTTCCTCCATCGCTGCTGCTACTTTCCAGAGCCATGTACCTGACTGACCTCAAACCCAAAGCTCCTGTCATCCCACCTGTCCCTAAATTAGAGGTTTGACCTGTACAATCTACTTACAGCTGCATATTCGCTCTAATGCACAGTTTAGAGAAAGTTGTACCTGGCTAAAGAGCTGTTAAATAGCTGCTGTGCAGGGCTGATGTTTAGCACAGTTCTTACTAATCACCACAGTTGGCATTCGCCAATTCGTTCTTACTGTATGCATGGGTTATACTAAAGTTTATCTGAGCACCGATAACTTCCCCTTTTTGGGGATTGATATGAAAATGGCTACTTGAGTCATACTACTCTACAGTGGAAACCAAACCTCTAAATGAAATAAAAATAAGCAAATCCCATTTGTGAGTGAATAGAGACTTTATTCCAAATACTAACTTAAAGGAAGGAACGAACATGAGCAGCTAGTCTTTTTGTGGCATGGCAACTTCTTATTAGATGTTTGTTGTTGCAGAAATCTGTTGCTCCTCCTGTGGAAAATGCAGAAACAAACATGGCCTCAGTTAGTCCTGATGTGTTGGCGGATCCTGCTCTCATCATAAAAGACAGACCGGTCAGTGAAATTTTAAAACTGAACCGCACAGCTGAGATGAACTGTGCAGATAAGATGACAAAGAAATACAGCTACTGGTGCAACTGGTTTAGCACTAGACTAGATAGGGAATGACCAGCCTGGTTCTGGTTCTAGGTATAAATATGTTTTTACAAGTCTCGCTAAAGGTCACAAGTAATATGCATTACATACCTTATGTGTTTACACACAATTTACGCTTACACATTTCCTTTTTTCCAGTCATTGCGCTAAACTATACTATTACTATATGGCTGCAACTAATGATTATTTTCAGTATAGAATTGTGTTCTTTATATAGCCAAGGAAAATTGAACAGTTGCGTATTTACCACAGCCTAATGAGATTTATTCAAATTAATTGTTTGATTCCAAATAGGATGGAAAAAAATAATTTAATTTTCACATTTAAAGACCTGAAACCTGACAATGGGTGGTCTAATTTCTTCACCCAAAGTCAGAAGCCACAGTATGCACCAGTTTTGAAAAATGTGTTAGACTCTTCCTGTGAATCTTGGCTGTTGAATTAGCAGCAGTGCAGAGATTCACTTCCAGAATTTCTATGATTTTTAATTATTTATTTATTTTTGACAAGTAACATTTTTAAATTTAAGCCCTTTCACGTATTATGACTAATACCTGAAGAAGTGTGCAGCGTGTAGCAGATGTTAGAGAATGAGGGCTTGGCAGAGTAGAGTGAGTAGAGTTGAGTGGATTTTGAGTTTCATGTAGGTGCTAGCTTAAGAAGCTTATTGTTGCTTTAAATAAATTACTGTCAAACCAATTGGCCTCGGTCAGGGACAGCTACGATAAGGTCCAGCATCCTCACCACCCTTAACAGGATAATCAGTTAAGATTAGGGGTAAATGGAAAACAATTGGAGGGTCTAAAGTTGGATTGGAAACAAATTTATTATTAGAGAGATTTCTGAACATATAGATGAGAGTAAAACATGTACAAGCCTTTTTATCTCTTTGTCTTAATTTTCTCTATGTTCTAGGTGGAGGAGATAAGAGACAAGGCCCCTGTGGTCTCGGACAAACCTTTGACTCCTGCAGAAGTCCTTCAGGTGAGCACCCCTTTCTTCTTGTTCTGCGGTACCTACAGAAACCTGTATGGGACTTGATGCTAGTCAGGGTTTTGTAATCCATTTAGCTTTGATCTGCCAATCACTCTGTGGGACAGAGCTGCTCATTAAATAATAGAGTCGACTGTGACTATCACAGATGCAGAAAGCTATGGGCAATGTAGGGACCGAACAACAGAATGGTAATCTGAATATTAATAAACAGCTGATAAATATAGACTTATCACTGCTATCAACATTCATGTTCTCTCAGTCAAACACGGCAGAGAAATACAGGAAACACCACGTCTTAAGACATTAAGACCTTTGAATACCTTGGTGTTTTTTGGCTAAAAGCTGTCAAATAAGAGCAATATGCTAAAAACATTACAAAGAAATTTGATTCCTGCCCCGTGAAATCAATCTGTAACGAAGAATTATCAGAATTTCTTTAAGAACTAGAGTTAAATTAAGGTCTTTTTCATTCTTCCACAGGCTAAAGCTGCAACAAAGGTTTCCCAGAAGAGCAAGATGAGTGCCAATGGCGTGTAAAGAAGAAGAGCAAGGGGCACTGGACTGAAGGGGGTTTACTGTACTGGCAGACTATTGATGTTGTAATTTCTGCCCTAAGTTCATATAGGTGATTCCCAACCCACCCATTTCCATTTGTGTAATGGTGTTTCCCTGCAGTGTGGATGCCTCTGCCTCCTCCTCCTGTAAATGTGTAAATATTTTTTATTTCTTTCTGTCTAACATTGCAGCAGAAGCAGCTCTGTACAGTTTTATTTTCAGGCCTTTTTAACTGTTATTAAGGATGAGAGCGAACTCATCTGTTTTCAGAGACACTAAGCTTTTTGGTTCACTTGATGTCCCATCCTCTCACCTTTGCTGGACCAGGCTGACGTGTAAGGTCAAACACCAAAAAGTGACACTCTGAAGCTGCGATTGAATTAAATATAGATAGAAAGGTTCAGTCAAAGCATCAAGATGTCATCTTGCCAGCTGCTGGAGCAGCAGATTTGGACAGTTGTCTGAACAGTGTAGTGTTGCTGCTCTTTGTTGCTATTGTGATAAAGCAAACAAACAAGGACTGGTGCAGTATTAAGAGGTCACTCCTTAAACCAGAGGGGACTGTAGTAAGCTGCAGTCTGCAACCCCTGGTCAAGCACTGACTGGACAATCTGTAAAACAAACTACAGGTTTTATTTGCATATACAATGTATGTGTTGTATTTTACCACTACAATGCAACGATTTCTTTAAGCTGAAAAAAGTTCGGTTATTCATGAAGGTATACTATTAACATTGAGGAGACGCATAAATCCTAAGTCCTGAAATGAGAATATTTTTGTTATCGTGGCCCAGTTGTCAAATGTCATTAGGTTCTTATAAGTATACGACCCTACAAGTTGTAATTGGGATGTACCACATAAATGCGCACGATATAAATACAGTTTTGTGCGTGTTTGACAAAGCTTATAATATTGTTAATCATTTGACCCTGTTGTAGATTTTTTTGCAACTGGAGGAAATTCTTTCTGATTATTATTGGTTTTACACAAGGCTAAAGGGCGATTGGGTTTATGTTTGCATTTTGTCATCAGATTCTCTGTATTACACCCTGTTAATTAGCGCTTTGGTTTGCTCATTCACATGGGTTTATTTAAAATGTCCAGGTCCCCTTTCTCTTTAGTGGAATGTCTCATTTTGCTTCCTTTATTTGCGAGTAAATCCTAATGCAGATGAATTACTTGTGGTGTGATGGAGCTTCAGGAAAAAAAGTTTAAACTCTGAAATGTTGCCCTGTAGTTTAAAAACAGATTTCAAGATTACCCCCCAGGTGGATTTCAACTTCCTTTTTCAACATTTACAGCATTTTTCACTGGAAACAAATGGTCATTTTTAAAGAGTAACTTAACACCTGGCTGAAAAGCTTTTTTTGGGTTGGTTGGGTGAAATGCGTTCATAAAGAGGTGGAAAGAGCCACAGATAATAAGACAACTAACAACCATTTTTTCACCATTTGTTAGAATTCTGAGAAGTGGTGTGAAGTTTGCTCTGTTGCACATGTAAACACATCTAAAAGGGTCTTTGAGTACACTTACAACAAAAGGGGCTATTTGTTAGTAACAGACTCACGTAAGGTTCTAAAACTGTGCTCTGGGGAAAACTATGACCTGGGTAACAGAATTTCCACGGACAAGACAAACCTGTTGAACAGCTGATTTTCAGCACGTGTTAAGTTGCTCTTTAATGTGTGTCACTGACCTGAAGAGGAAGATTGATGTGTTGATCTACTTGAAGGTTTCTGGACATAAGTCTGATGACTGGTACCATGTACTGCAAGACTAGAATATTGAGCAGCATTCAGACACCAGGCTGATGCTAAACAAGAATTAACATGATTAAAATCATGAAACTCTTTACAGTTGTCTCTCGTCTTGATGATACTTGGGAAATTAGATGTCTGTTTTAACTTTGCTGTAAGTGTAAAGTGTGTAAATTAAGATACTTTTAACAGTTCGTTCAAAACAGACTCAGGATTTTAAATGTATGACTTGTCTTGGCCAGCAGGTGGCACTACAGCGAATCCACCCTTTTTGTAGACGGTCTTAAGCCGATGTACAGAAGTCACGATGTTTAACCACCTAGTAGAAATCATTTAAACTGTATATCAGAAACAGTAGAGTTCTTGGGACTTTATAAATTAATCTACATCTAAAGTTTCAAAATTTCCAGAAAAACTTTGGCTCTTCAATACATCTAATAATAGGTAATAATCTTTGTATAACCCGAGTAGCTCTGCAGTTTATTTACAGAAAAAGGTAATTGTGTGAAAAGGTTTTTTTTAAGCATCAAGGTTCAGGATTAGTTAATATGTTGCCTTCCAGTGTAACTTGTTGCACATTTTACAATCTTATTTGAAAATGTATTGTATTTATGATAGTTTTGCTTTGAAAATGTAAGTAGTAAGACCATGAAGCTACAGAGCAACTATTTAGTGTTGGATGCATTTTACTATCGTACTATACCCATGTATTGTAGTTAAATGTTGAGGTTTTTAAGAGGCCTACATTTGAATTTTATGTAACGAATAGAATTTTGGTCCAGATGTCTTGCAGAAAACAAACTGTGTAAAGTAGAATAAGATAACAATCTAAAGTGACAGGTGAAAATCTGAATGAGGATTACCCACATGTTGGTAAATCTGACGTAATAAAGAAGTAAATCATGTAATAGCTAATAATAATTAAAGGGGATTTAAACTCATCCCTAACATAATATTAATGTACATTCAGCTAATACAAATGTTCATCATCAAAAGTAACAAAACATTTCTAGTGTTAAAGGAAAGTTTTACTCATTTTGCGTTTCAAAATAAGGGGATGCAAACATTTGCACACAACTAAATAAGTCAAAATTGTGAATGCAGGACCTTGACTTTCTTGTGTGTGTATCTATTTTCCTTAAACATTTGCCCATTTGTTGATTAAATCCCATTTTGTTCAAATCAGTGGTTTATTTTACATGTTATGAACTACACTGCAACCTTTTAATGTGATTAGCGTTTTCATTAAGTAAGACATTATGAGCTGATGTTAAGTATAAGATCCCAGTAGGCGGGGTGATGGACAGGGGGAGGGGGGCTTAAATATGTTTCTAGCCAAGAGGGTAGAGGAGGAAGTGCAGTGGGGCTGTCACAAAAAGTTTGGGAACCACATGATCTAAAGGAAGAGGCAGCAGTGTTGTGGACAGACTGGCAGCACAAGGTCAGTAATGTGTATAGAAATTGTACATTTCTTCAGAAAACTACAATTTGTAACTGTGTCCACATTGTTTTTTGACAACATTTTCACTTTTTTGTCTCTGATTCATCATTAAAACCCCAGTACAATTAATACCTGTGCTTTTATGAAACATGTTTTTTAGGCCTGTCTCTAAAGAACAAAGCAGGTGACGTTGTGTCATTTCTATAGACATTTTTAAATGGTCATGGGAAATTTTAAGAAAAAAAACAATGTTAATTGCAAACGAGAGTAAAGAGAAACATTCAGCTGTGTGTGATAAGCTAAAAGACTGAAGGCTCTTTGCTATTTTAAGCCTGCAGCTATTTTAAAATCCCAGCTTCATGTTGAAACCATGGGATGAAACAACATGACTGTGTGCTGCACATATCAAAAGCAGTTTGTAATGCAGTGCAGAACATGATTCAGTTACTACTAAATAAAACTCCAAATACTCCAAAGTCTGTAATTTCTGTTTTAAACATTCAAGGGGGAATACATATGCCAAAATATTCCTTTGGTATCCTGTGGTAAAGTAGCAGGTCCAGTATTTGAGTAAAGGCACTTGTAATTTCCATCTATAGAAATGTCTGTTTCATTTCAGTTTTTTGTTTTTTGGATTTGTACCACCTCGTGTCCAGTTTACATTTCTTCCCTTTGCTCCTCTCTGCAGTACAAAGATGAAGCTCACTGTAATAGCTGTGTTGTCTCTGTCTCTCATTTTGGTTCACATTCATTTTTCGCTGGCTGTCAAAAGAATAAAGCTCAGTGATAAAATAAACCTCTTAAAAAAGAAAATTCTGGACACAAAGTCTAAAATTAAACAACCCAAACAAAAAAACCCACAGCCATCTGGCAGACCAGGGAGTTACCCTAAACAAGGAGGTTACCATCCAGCAGGGGGCTATCCAGCCCAGGGCTCCCGATACGGAGGGGATTACGGAGCATATGGAGGTTATCCAGGTGGGTACATGAACTACAACCCAAACAACAGAATCCTGAGCCCTCATTACGGTGGCAGCTTTGGTTATGGTGGATATGGTGCTGGGGGCGGCTCTCCATTTTCTCACTCGGTCCAGGCAATGGGCAGGTATCCCTCTGATAGCTCCAGAGGGTTTGGGCACAGTGCTGTAATGGCAGCTGCTGGAGGGGCCATGGCAGGAATGGCTCTGGGCTACGGCTTAGGAAGGTTCCCTCGTCCTCATTTCAGCTTCAACAGCCCCCAGGAGGAGTATTACTACAACCACTACATGTACAGGAAATATGGTGTCAAGTCTACTGATACTAATGACTACAGCAGGGACTACAAGTACACCCCTCCCCCCCTGACTTATGACCACTACATGGACTCGTGCATGAAGAGAACAGACCTTCTGCCTGCAGAGAACAAAAACCCAAACAACAAACCAGCTGCCACTATCGATGCCAAGACCACCACACCTACAGCTGCCCCGGGTGCTGGCACAGGCAGCAACACGACAACGACCAACAACACTGCAGCAGGAAACCCTTTCACTCTTCAACCTCTAAATGAATCTGAAGCCAATCTTGTGCCTCCAGTCAGAAAAGCTGCGACTGATAATGAGGATGATGTTGATGATGACACAGTCAGCATTGTGGAGATCGGCTACCCAGCACTGATCAGACAGGTGAAGGTCAGAAGATGTGTAGAGCTGTACATGGCCTACTCTGAAAAGTACTTAAGGAAACCGACAGGAGGAACACAGGGACTGGAGATAAACTTAGGAGGACTTTTAGCTGTGAGTATGATACTGATGTTACTGAGCGTGTTCTAATGCCTTTAAGGATTAAAGTTTGTATACAACAACTACCTGATGGTTCACCAGGTGTGTTATGAATTATGTATCTTCAGGAGTTTGATTTTCCATCTATTGCCATCATCAGTTCATGTAATTCTGTCCACTTTTGATTTTGACCAAACACAAACACAGCTAAAGAAACTTTTATCAGCCTTGGTTAAACCTTGTGCTCAGTGCTAATCAGATGCGATCCCAAAACCAAGATGGAGATCATAATCAGCATGAGCATACTGACATTAGCATTTAGCTCAAAGCACCATTGGACCTGTGGGTCTCACAGACCATAGCTGTGTACTTATTGAATCAAAAGGGAAGGTGTCACCAGTTGGAGGAATTAGTTTGCACCAGTGGGGCTGCTGTCTGATCTGTTTCTGTGGGGATCTGTGTAAATAAATAAGCAAAGTTTGCAATAATGTAGATATTAACTGTAACATACTGCTTCAGTATATGTTAAAAGAGGAAATTAATGAATGTTATATAGAAATTTTAACAACTTTAGGGCCATAGATAGAGAGGGTTCACAGGTAGCATTTTTACATCATTTACTAGACATAACTGAACCTTTTTGTACTCGCTTTACTGCTTGTTAAGTGTTGCTCTGTTGGTTTTATTGCGTTTTTTTTGTTTGAAACACAACACATTGTTGTTTAAACTCTTTAAATCCAGTTAGAGTTGCTGCAAAAATGTGTGTGATGTAAATGATGCTGGCAGGATGTTTGTTTTTTGGACTGGCGTCTCTCTCCTCTCTGTGCTTCCTGCTGTGGAACAGTTACATCAGATGTACTGATTTCGATCTTAATTCATCTCCAAACTGCTTAATGTCATCTTGGATTATCATCTGAGTCTGAGATTGAATTAGTGTGATCTGCAGCCTTGTTTGTTTCAGGTAAATGTTGCTTTAGTTTATGATCTCACTGTTTTACATTTATGCTTTTTGGGTGATGACACAAAACAAGCTTTGATTAAAAAATATGATTAAAACCACAAAATTTCAAATATTTAAATTTTAAATTATTTAAAATATAGCAATATAATTGTGAACACAACACACTCAAGGACCAGCAGGTGGCATCATCTGTATTCAATGATGTATTAGTGCACTGAGCTGTCTGTTGGCTCCCATGAGCAGCATCTTTTTCTCAAAGAAAGCTATTAAAACATTTGCTTTTTCCACTTTTATCACTATGATAAAAGCAGCTGAGAGCTTTTCGTCTTAGCTACAAGTGGTTGAAGGGTAATTATACCTTGTTCTGCATCTACGCAAATAATATGCACTACATTAAAAATGAATGAAGCAGATAGTTTATTTAAATATGCTCAAATCTTACCTTTAGTTTAGCAATGCTTATATTCTTGGGTCAGTGAAGTACTGTTGTTAGCGACATTAACAAAACTATTTTTGATAACTGTATATAACTTATGAATGTGGTATCATAACAGGAAATGACAATAAATTAAACTGAAGGAAAATTACATTAACTTTCCACTTGCTCTTTAAACTTCTTGCAACTGCTTTCTTCAATTATGTTTGATATTTGTGCCTTTTGGTAGGAGAGGAAGTGTCCTTATGTCTTCTTTGAATAAAAGCAGCCATACTACAGTTAAAAATGCATGATGACCTCCATAAAAGTACAGTGTTGCCCGTGGCTTTCGATGCCCAGCATATACACTCATTATAGTAACAAATAAAACGGTTACAACAGGCTGCAATGTTGTTGCACATAGACATTTAAATTGTTTGAATGGAGCCTTTGAGATAAACTGATGCAGATGAGAAGCACATGTATCGACTAATAAAAACCCCCACAACGGGGGGTTTCACATGGTCTTTCACATCCAATGGCATATGACTCTATAACAAGGTCTGTGGAACATCAAACAATACACATACATAAAAACAACCCATATCCACATATCACAGTCCCAGATCTCCCAAACCCCGATAGGCTTGGACTAAAAGGACTTTCTCCCCCCCATTGTATTAATACTGGAAAAAACGTCATCACGGGATCACAGATGCTCGTGAAGACCCGCCTCCATCGGCTCGCCTCACATCACATCGCTCGCGCGGCTATAAGTCGTATGGAATCAGAATTCACCAGGTTCCAAATCGTTTCCGTGATTTACGTCGTCACAGATCTTCTAATGGTGACGAAAGAAACGGTGTGAAAGAAAACAAGAACGAGCTACCAACCAGTCATCACTCAAGGTAAGAACAGTGACCCCACCCTGTCTAATGGATTATTCTATTGTATTTATTATTCACTATTATTTTACTTTAAGGGACAGTGTGTGCGCGCGCGTGTGTGTTTGTGGAACTAGCTCGTTCGCTCTCCTCAGTGTGTAAATTAAAATGTTACCTGACAGTATCGAGCGCCATCTTCCAAAGATTAAGGTCAGTGGTAACGTGCAAACCTGTGTTTCTGTTATTTTCCGGTCATTAGGTATTATCTATTGTCCTCCTACATATTTAATATTTTTGTGTCGTCTGGATGTTATGGAGCAGGACTGGGGCAAAAATATGCTTCACTGTTTCCAGCACTGACGGCTACGGCCGCTATCTGTTGCCTGCTCTGACTGATTTGTCAAAGAGGAGCGGTCCTGTTGATAAGATCATGAGAGGACGTATCGACATTTAGCACGTTTTTTTAATTTTTTTTTATTTGCACTTCGATGGAAAAAACATTGGCTTCACCGGCTCACGAAACACTCAAACTTTAATGAATATTTTTATAAACGAAGGAGGAAATAAAAGAAATGAAATTAGTGGCGACAGATAATTATTGTTAAATGGTAAAACTCTGTCTTTTTCTCATCTTTTTTGTTTTTTATACTAAACTAAATATCGTGTATACAAGGATTTTGGGTTCGGGGTGTTTTTATAAGTTTCTAAATAATCTCCGAGTAATTAAAAGAGGAAATAATTGCCCGATAAATGAACAATGAAAAAAATACCATAAGTCCATTTCTTTTGGACGCCTACAGCACTTTTTATACACAATGGCAATTGAAGGCGCATCACATCAGCATAATAAAAATCTTGTTATGGCATTTCTAATTTTAAATTGATTTGTAATTTATAGTAATAATTCATAGTAATATGTAATTGTAATTGGCCCTGAGATAGACTGGGGGCCTGTCTACCGCAGCCCTACAGGATAAGCGGTTACAGATAATGGATGGATAATGTAAATCCAAATCACTCACTGTTTGTTATTACCCACAAACCTAATGCGCATAAGTATTAATGTGGCAAAAACTCTGAAGACAAATTGATATCATCTCAATGTGTGTACATGTTAGCTACAGACAAATGGATATTTGGCGGCCTGGTTTGGTGTAGTTTGTGCTACACATTTACTCTAGACTGTCATCAAAAAACCATTGGACATGATTTAATGCTAATTGCTTCAAGTTAGCTGAACCCTCAGGCCAAAACAGACAGCAAAGTAATTAAGTTGGACTGCTCTTATGTTCCCAGTGTGCTCAGCTCACTGACACTTGGCTTAACAGATCAATTTAAATGTTTTTTGAAGTTTTCCTAATCCCTTTCACCCTTCATTTTCCTTTTCTTTTTCAACCTTTCCTACAGGGTCAAGATGAGGACCAATTTATTATTGGTGATGTGCGTGTCATTTCTTCTGTTTCATATACATTTCTCATTTGCTAAGAGGGGCGGAGGTGGCTTTGGAAAAAGTGGTGGCTTCAGAAAATCTTCCACATCAAGCCGAGGCAGCAACTCTAATGCAGGCCACAAACAGTGGGGACAAAGCAATCAAGGAGGCAATCCTCCCCAATCAGGCAGATCGGGATATCCAAGCAATTATCCCCGGCAGCAGGGTGGAGGTGGCTACTCTAACCAGTATCCAGCACAGGGATTCCCACATGGAGGTTATGGGGGTTATCCAGGTAGTTACATCAACCATAATCCAAACAACAAAGTCCTGAGCCCTCGTTACGGTGGCAGCTTAGGGTACGGTGGATATGGTGCTCGGGGCGGCTCCCCATTTTCCCACTCAGTCCAGGCAATGGGCAGGTATCCCTCTGATGAATCCAGATATAATGGCCGTAGAGCAGTAATGGCAGCAGCTGGAGGGGCCATGGCAGGAATGGCTCTGGGCTACGGCTTAGGAAGGTTCCCTCGTCCTCATTTCAGCTTCCACAGCCCCCAGGAGGAGTATTACTACAACCACTACATGTACAGGAAATATGGTGTCAAGTCTACTGATACCAATGACTACAGCAGGGACTACAAGTACACCCCACATGGTGAGACCTATGATAGCTACATGGACACCTGCATGAATAGACCAGATCTGCCTGCAGAGAACCAAGAGGCAAACAACAAACCCGTAGTCACCTCAGCTCAAGACACAGGCACAAGCAGCAACACAACAAAGACCAACAGCACTGCCACAGAAAACTCTGCAACTATAGGTCCCCGTCCTGGGAATGAGCCCGAAGCCAGTCCTGTGCCTCCAGCTTCACAGACAGTCAGTGAAGCTGAAGATGATGACACAGTCAGCATAGTGGAAATCGGCTATCCGGCACTGATTGAGCAGCTCAAGGCCCGGAGATGCTTGGAGTTGTATATGGTTTATTCTGAAAAGTACTTAAAGAGAGAGGCAGGTGGGGCTCAGGGACTGGAGATGGGCTTTAGAGGACTCTTGTCTGTGGTCGCCAGCATTTTACTGATGCTACTAAACAGCAACATGTTGCTGCACTGAGGCCTTTCTTAAAAGTTAAATGCAATGGAAAATGTGGTGAAGGAAGTGTGTGTTAGAGGAAAAGTAACCTCTCACCTTTTTAGGCTTCTTTATTGGTTGGGGGTTTCCACAGTGGGCTTTTCATGTTCGAAAATGTATGCATTGTAACCCGATGTGGTTTGTTGGCCACACCCCTTCTCTATGTTGCTCTGTCTGTCACCTGCATAATAGAAATTATGTTACATAATTGCTATGCGTAATTAAGAAACTGCTGGCAACTGAAACTCCCACTGAATAGCATGCAAACATTTGAGCCCGGTGATGTATTGCACATTTTAACCATTTAATTTAAGAAAGGAAGGAAAAAAGCTAAACTAGAGTGCACTTCCAGATTATCTGTCATATTATTTAATTATTCAGGAAAAAAACTGCCCAGGTTGTCTCAGAGAAAAAGCCATATGAGATTTGAGGGTTTGCACTTGTTGGGCTGGCAGAGGCTCTATAATGGTGATGAGCTGTGAAAATAAACTGCTCAGCTGTAATAGAGGTGCGTGTGTGCTTTACGCATTGTATGACTGTATTAACTCCAGGTGTGTTTACACTGGAGAACTGCCTGAAGTGACCGTTCATAGAGGTGGGAAACCGTAAAAATTATCTAATTTAAGTAATATTAGTGCTTTAAACTAAGCAGATTTACACTGTAGGCATGACAATTTATATTGGATCCTATATAGTTATGTTCTTGTAGCTTAAAACACATATATAGACTTTTGTCATATACGATTCAATACTAAAAGTTAAACTAAAACCAAAATGGCCCAGGATTACTATATTTTATTTGCATAAACAGGCCAAACAGACAGACAGACAATAGTATGCATGCTGAACAACCTGCCCTGGACATTAATGCAAACAGAGGTTTTTCCCTTTGTGCCTGCTTTGTAAAGTATGTTGGATATTTTCTCATGTATTCTTGATACTAGCCTTCCTCTTCCTTTCCCTGTGTTTTGCCTCTTTCCACCCTCTCTGGGTGGAGCTTGTGAAGTGCTCTTACGGTAAATATACTATTTCTGAGCTGAATTTATCTCCCAAGCCTACTGAATATTATCTTACATTATCAGCTAATTTTATAGTGACTAAGGCTGAGTGTGACATTTTTGTAATCATGGAAGATCTTGACTTTTAAAGATACTGCTGCAAAGACTTAGTCTTTGTGTGTGCATGTTCGATCTGCCCATGCAGAAAACAAATATATGTAACTTCAAAAAAAAGACAACGCTTCCTTCATGTTGGTACAAAGCTCTCATGCTCGTGTGCACTTCATGCACACAATTTATAACTAATTTTAATAAGAGAACTTTTTAGATATAATATCAAGTCGTCAGTGCAACTTTAATGTGATGTTTCATGTAGACTTTTTTCTCTCTAGCTTCAAAAGGTGTTTGGAAATGCACACGTGTCACCTTTAAATACTTACCCCACCTTTTACTATAAAGGAAGCTGGAGGTTCTACTAAAACCATGAGCTTTAACTTGCACTGTTTGTTTGTCCTGTCAAAAAACATCAACCGAGAATATTTGTTTTATTACTTTTAGAACTGGAGTTGGAAAAAGTGTAGGTGACATAAAACCAAAAAGTATACAGACAGCTTCTGTGGACATCCAGTTGATTATGAAACACATATGTAACCAAAAGTGAAGCTAGTTAAACTTCTGTGTGTAAACTTCTTGTTTTGTTATCTATGGGTTGATCCTCTGTATGTCACAGCTAATGGTACGTGTGTGTGTTTGTTTTTTGAAATGACACAATGTAACTCCCAATGTAACAAGTCCAATCATGTGAAGACACTGTGAATTATTTATGAAGTGGTCTGTAATAAAGACAATAAGACAAATGAACTTGGAAGTAATCAACTGTACTTCTTTATCTTAAACCTTCTTAAAGAAAAACTATTTTATCACTGATAAAGTATGTGATATATAAGGATTACAGTCAGCAGAAATACTGTGGAAAGAAGACTGTCTGGTCTGAGAGCATGAGAAGGATTTCTTTAAATGGCTTCTCTGACAGCAAACTAGCCCAAACACTCAGTAAGAGGTTTTAGTTGTCATGGAGTTATAGGTGTGTTATTTGTAACCTTGCAACCAGTGGCTGACAACACCTAAGTGCCAAGTAGTGACAGCGAGAGATGGCTCTAAGCACAGTGACAAAGACAGTTGAACTGCTGCTGTGGTTTGCTGCTCCTACAAAGTCAAGGATCAACTGTCCAGCTCCAAATTGTTACAGTTCTCCTGTGATAGTTCTGTATAAACTTTTTACACTTAGTGGAGGTAAAGGGAATAAAATTCAACACACATTTTTTGTTCTTTTAAAAAATGTATATAACATTATTAAACATGGAAGCACATTTACTTTTTTTTTCACACACAGTCTACAAAATGTTATAAAACATACTTAGGTGAATACTGGTAAAGTGTCAAATATTACAATTGTAAATTAGATAGAACAAGCTAAATGATTTTGTCGAGCTGATAAATACTGAGATGTTTTAGCTGCTCTTAATCTTTGGTCCTAACACGTTTTCTGATGGTAGACTTAATCAGAAAACACATTTAGTTTATTTCTGGTCCGTCTTTACAGGTTGCTTATGGAGAATGTGCTTGCCAGTAAACATACTGAATCATCACCAACGTCATCATCATCACCATTATCATCACAAATGTAAAAAGATTGGCCACATTAAAGGAGAAATTGGACTGTGGGATACACGGCCGACATTTATCCACTGCGTTAAATTACCTCATTACAAATATATACAGAAAGTGTTTATTATTTGTGCACACCTGCAGACTGGAGTACAGTGTCCCACTGAGACATAGTGGTCCCATTCCTCTTCCTGTCCTCATTGAGGGTTATTTAGTGGATGGGAAAACCCACTGGCCACAGTTTTGGTTTCTGTAAGGGTATTTTTTTAGGTCATATTTTTCTTTTAACAAACAATAACTCCTCTATACTGTCAGGTCATGGGTTGTTTTTAATTCGGGTTTGGTTGTGTGTCGCAGCTCTGTTTCAAGTTCTACATGACTGCCACCCAGTGGCCTATCAGCAGGACTATGAAGGAGCCAATGACTATGATGATACTGTTGTAGATGGGACCACTGGATGCTCCAGTGTAGTATTCCATATCTCCAGAGCCCTCTGGCTCATAGCCATGGCTGGAACCAAAACCACCAACACCTCTGTAACCCCCTCCATATCCTCCATATCCTCCATATCCTCCATATCCTCCGTGTCCTCCATATCCCCCATATCCTCCGTATCCTCCATATCCCCCATATCCTCCGTATCCCCCAAACTCGTGCCCATACCCAGGGCGGCTCAGGGCAGACCCGACCATTGCTCCTCCTATGGCACCTGCTGCAGCTGCCCCAGCTATTTTCCCTGCACTGGGGCCACTGCTCTGGACGGGTGCTGGTCTATAGGCTTGGCCACCACCACCTCCCCAACCCCGGCTGTATCCTCCACCACCTCGGTTAAAACCACCACCTCCACGTCCACTCCGGGCCTCAGAGCTGGGCAACAGTGTGGCTAGAAGGAGCAGGCTGAGGGCCACTGTGAGAGTGTGTTTCTGCAGGCCCAACATCATGCTCTGTAAAACAGGCCAAGGGAAAGTAAGTGTGCTGCCTAATCACTACAAACAGAGAAAGATGCATACAGCCTGCAAACTTTAGTCCTGCTGTGCAATATTTTTACATTGCTGATAAATTAGGAGCTTTAAAGATCATGGCTTTTAATCTAGCTTTAAAAAACACACCTTACACAAACACCAACACTGATGCAACCCACACTTTAGCTGACGTAGGATAAAAGTCAGCTTTCATAAGCTTGAGTGCCTCAAATTAGGATCTGATTAACAAAATGTGGTTCGGGATTTGTGAATACAACCTTCTGAATGAATGACCCCAGTGGTAAACAACTGTTTGGTAACATTAACAAATACTTTTAAGAATTAATTAACCACTAATTTGTGCTTAAAAACTTAATAGGTTTGACTGTGCAACTCCAGCAGCAATAATGTGTAGTTCACAGTTCAAATACAGCATATCGACAGTGAAATAGTACAAAGAAACCTATTAAATTATATACTGTTACATACAAATGCAAATATACAGTATTATGTATTATATAGTGTTAAACTGTCATAAAAGATGAAATTAGGATGCAATATTATATAGTAATAGGATTCAACACAACAAACTAAGACACTTAAAACACCACTTACATATTTATACATCAATAATAATGATCCAGTAATAATATTCTGCATAAATTCTTTAAATTATTGATAGCCAAACTACTTAAACAATTTAATACCACACTTTTACTTGTAATGGAGTATATTACCAATTATATGTAAGTAAACAATACAAATACTTCTTCATCATAACATAATTTGCTCTATTGTCAACAAATTGTAAACACTTTAAACTGAGTCCTCTTAAAAGGTGAGTCAGGCTATAATTACACTGCCCTAGAATAATCAAGAATAATCCTGAGACTCCCAGATTAGAGCTCTAGCGACCCACATTAACAAAGAAGAGAAAACATTATGGGTTTGGTGTAATTTGGACACCGATCTGCTTCTTTATCTGTGCATTAATAACTATACTTAATAGAGTTCAGCTGTGATTTAGATCATTAAACAGAATTTGTGCTAGATAACATTACATCCAAAGAGGAGACAAATAAGGAATAATTTCAATCTGGACCGTTCTTCATAGTTGTAAATGAAACATGTTTATTCTAAAAAATTATCTTCCTCTTCTTATCTTTCATGGGTCTCACCTGTTGAGTAGCTCAAATGAAGCAGTGCAGCAGTTCTGATGAGTGTGTGTTTGCAGCTCAGACTTCCCCCAACTGTCTGTAGGTAAATGTTTCAGGACCAGTTTGTTATCCTCCACACAATCTCCATCACGTTGAGTGGATCACACGCACCTATTGGCTGAGACTACGTTAAGCTGCTGTATCACCGACATCACACATAAGTACTTGCGTCTGTTACTAATTCTGTCTGAATTATTGAGTGAATTAACCAGAACAGTTAATGAGCTCTTCCTAACATTCTCCTATTATATCTTGTCTGTTTGAGCAAATTCTGTTATCATTTTCAGTTATACAATAAGAATCCAGCACGATTATATAACATAATTGCAACATGAGGTAGCTTTTCATTAACTCACCTGAATATATATATAAATATAAAACTCTTTTCTCAAGATAACATTTTTATTAAATAACATCGTATTTTCATCGTATGAAAAAAAAAACCCCCACATTTTTCAATTAGCGGCATGAGTTTTTAATAGAATAAAGACTTAAGTTGTTTGTTATAATGTAAAAGACACAATACAAAAGCAGGCAAATTGTTAAAGTCACCAAAAATATAACATGCACACTGTCAGAATCTCACACATTCAAATTGACATTGTCCACTGTGTTCTGTGTGACAAGTTGTTGAAACAGGACGATGCAAACAGACTAAAGCAGACATATTTAAAGCTATGTACAAGTAGATGCAAACTGTACTGCTTTGAAATGTTCATTCAGCCACTCATCCATTCATCATCTTTAACTTCTTGTTCTGTTCGGGGTCATGGGGGCTGGAGCCTATCCCAGCTGTCATTGGGCGAGAGGACAGGTAGACAGCCCATTGAGAGGGTTATTCATATTTTCAAAACATTCCATTTGAATTCAGTAATTTATTGTCTTGTTGGGTTTCACTCTTGTTTTATGCTTTTTTTCGCCATTTTTGATGGATGTAAAACTAAAAAAATCCATTGGTTTTGTACACTGAGGTCGATGTCCACATCTAACAGGGCCACCTGCATGAAGGAAGCTGGTAAACTGTTCTTTACTGTGCTTATCATATAAATAAGGCAGAAATGTAAACAAGGATAATTACACAACAAAATAACCAAACATATATTACGTATGTTTTGCAAAATATACGTATTATATGTCTGGTTGATAAGACAAGCTGTAGCAAACTCATATCTCTATTTGAAGCTACTGTAAGGAGATTGATTTAAGCCAGGCTACTGGTTTCAAATTGTTTCTAATCTTTATGCTAAACTGAGCTATCTGGCTTCATATCCCCAGACTTAAGTTTGAGAGCAAATGTTTCAGCTAACTAAGCAAAACAATACATGGGTCTATTTCCCAAACTGACAAATTATTTCTTTAACTTCAATATAAAACGTCTGCAGAGCAACTAGTGACAGTGTCACCAACAAACCACCAAACTGATGGACAGAATATCTGTTTCTACAGCCTTTAATCCCTGCAGCGAATGCTTTAGCTACAGCAGGACAGAAAGGTGCAAATACAGTCCTTCCTATTACAATATTTTACAAATTCTTAAAACATTAAAAAACACCCAGTGCAATGTGAGACTGTTGTCAGTTTTTGAAGCCATAAGTCACTGGCCTGTGGTATGATGTGGAAATACTAAAGGTTTTATTGTAAACTTTTAGAGATTTTTAGTCTGTTACCCACAACAATGACTTCAAAATATTTGATCCTTTCCCTTGTGCTTAAAGAAACCTTTTACCAGGCAGTTTGCTGAAGGTTTGTGCTTGATACTTTTTGACTGGTTTTAGGTCAGAGGACGTCACAATATTAGGCTCATTCTGCAAAGTCCTTTGCTGAAAGGACAATAAAATTACCCCGGAGTAGTGAAATGTAAAGTTTCACTGTGTATTGTAAATTATTAGATGAAAATAAGCGATAACATGACTGGGTCTCCATTAAGACTCTTCACAAGGCTGCATAAATTGGTATGATTATTGCTGCAATGGTAACACTTAACATGTACAAAATATAGCATGTTAAAAGTAGGTCTGTAGGTTGACTGACTGAATTATTTGAAAAAGACTCCATGCAAAGGCAGGAATTAAGAGGAGCAGGATAACTGCTGAAAGACATACATTGGGTTCTTGTCAGCTAATTCACGGTCGCTCCCTTGGTCACAGTTGGGTAGAGTAAGTCCTCACCACGAGCAGATCACATACATGTTCCCCTTTCAGGAAAACAGCTGAGCTGCTTCTCAATTATACACCTCAGACAGTTATACCTGCAAGATAATTGCACATGAAGAAATGTAAAAAAAAAAAAATTAATTAAAAAACATATAAATATTGACAATATTAATAATACTAATTATTAATAATAAACTATATCTACAACCAGGAACCATAACTTCTGATGCAGATGAACATGTTGAAGACTGTGGCTTTTACGGGAATAACAAAAATAAACAGGTTACTGCAGAGATCCCATATCTTCTCGTACCTTCTCCTGAGCTTCAGCACCTCTCTATCCTCTTCTTCCTTCAGCTTGGTGATAAAACTCTGCAGAACGGGCATCTCAAACTTGATATACTGTGCCACCTAATGGAGGAAAATAGAAATGTCATCACGAAAAGGAAAAAAAGGGTTACTAATATGAGGTAAGCAAGAGCGTGCTGGACACAGAAGCACAGATTTGTGGATTTACAAAAAGTCACATGCAAAATGTGGTGATTTACATCATACGTGACTTCTTCTCCCAGGTCTTCTTCCATGAGGAAAACTTTGCAGACCTGTTCACATGGGCCCTGTATTATTCTCAGCACCAGAGGATAGTCACTGCGCTTCAGTTTCACACGCTCTGAAATGTCATCACAAAGGTGTTGATGAAAAAAAAAACCCAAAAAACTAATACACACAGGGTTGTTTTTCTCAATATATCTAAATCTGTTGATGCTGCAATGCATGTTTGACAAACATAACTAAAGCTCACCTCCACTTGCATGGACAAGGTAGAGTGCGAAATCATCTGGGCTGTTTTCGATTTTAAACTT